>NW_024582366.1:3008456-3031361 GCF_018398535.1 Haplochromis burtoni
TTGACTTTGGGACCTGAAATATGGCAGCTTTTCACTTACACATTTTTGAACCACTCATTCACAGAAATAGTTTCCAGTCAAAGATCTGGACAGATCCACCAAGTTCACAGTAGTTTTACAAGTTTCTGCAGCGCAGAAAAAAAAAACCCTGAAAACATCGTCGTTTCCTATGCTCATCTCTCCCAAGTCATTAATAATTTGAGTCAACTCTTGTTTGCCATTGGCAACACAATCATTGTCCGTGTCCAGAATGTCCTCACACTCAAAGTGCATTGCTTTCTCCTCCTCTTCCTCCCCCACCAAGTCCTCCGTGATAGAGCCCAATTTTGGTGCACTCCGGCTGCGCTCCACCGGGGGTTTGTAGTAGCACTGTCCGTTCAGCAGCTTCCTGAGAGGCACCAAGGGGATGGTTTGTTCCCCTATGAGCTGCTGCTGCTGGTGCCTGGCATCGTCCCTCTGTTTTAGGAGGTGTCCAAAACATCTCACTCTTGCCCTTCTAACTATACCCCGATCTGAGGGACAGCTCAGATTGAGATAGATATACCCCAGGGGTGGGAGGATCAGTCCAGATATTGATACTGTCAATACCAACACTGATATTGGTATCTAATCAATACTAGGGAGATATGATTGTTACTTTGTTTCTCTCCTCTAAGTTCAGTATGTAGCCCACTGAACTGTGTTAACTGTGTTGTGTTGGTGGTTTTGTTAATGAAAAAATGTATCTCAAACATGCACTATGAAAAATGACTGAACCTTTTTGTATTGACTGTCATTTTATTTATAGCCCATAACACATCTAAACAACAGATGCTGACACAAAGTTCTTTAGAGACATGCACATTTACATTCCATGTCTCCAAAACACCCAATTTCAAAATACAGGATAGTCTGAAAGTTATGTTTTTTTCTTGCATTAACTAATTATTGTTGACATTAAAAGGTGGTCATTAAAATGTGTTCAGAATGATGAATTATCTCATAAATCACACTGCTTTCTCCCATTTAAGCTGTCTTTATAGGGTAAAACTATGTGTAGTACTGCATTTACGTTCTATTGGAACGATACCAAAGTATGGAAAGCAATTTGCCTTTAGAAGTATCGCACAGTACAGATATACTCTTTTCTAATTTAATCTAATTCTAACGTCCCGATCACTCCCAAGTGTGACACACGAGGAACTCATGTTGTTTCTGTCGGTGTTTCTTCAGGGCACATTTAACCGCTGAGCGTGTAACCGGAATGTACCACAGCTACTCTCCCGCCTGTATTTATCACACAAATTAGAAGATAATGTTTGTTACTGTTTTAGAGTTTATTTTATTAACGGTATAAAGAATATAAAGGGTAGCTTTTTATAAAATAACATGGCTTCTAAAGTCCAACACCAATTTAATTGTCCGGATATGTTAATCGTTTGGTTTGTTCCATTTCCGGTTTTTACGACAACAAGGCTGTAGGTAGTGCACATGGGTCTCTGAAGCGAGTGGCTGGCCGCAGTATTCTTCAGTTTTATATTCCTCCTGTGTTTTGTGAAGTGACAGCATCGGAGGCTATTATGGGCAAGAAGAAGGCGGGCGGAGGAGCCGTGCTGGGCAGAGCTCTGATCAAGGAGAGGCTCCAGGCAGGCCGGGGAAACAAAAGGGGCGACTCTTGGGTATGACACACGTTACTTTTTTTTTTAGCTTGTGTTAAACGTGTTCAGATAATCACAGATATAGATATGAGACCTTTCGTGATATAGTATCATCCCCTAAGCAGTTGTGACCCCGTTTTTAAATGCCACTCAACTTTTTTAATTCCACTTAGCTGTTAGTATTAGTGTTACGATTACCCCACACTGGCTTACCAGGATGTAAATTTACTGATGCTGTTGTTTTAGAGCAAACGAACTAATGCGCAAGGACTATTACGTAAATAAATGACTGGGGTACGTTTGTGATGGGGATAAACTTTTCTGGGAAATTGTTTTAACAAAATCTCAACTATTTTTAGAACAAGTCAAAGGGTGGTTTGGATGCAAGGATGTGAAAATGATCCGCTATTTGGCGATGATGTCCCAGTCACAGCTGCTTTGTTTAATCTCGACGCTTTTTCACAGGCACTTACTGCTGGTCAAGCTACTGAAAGTTTGTTGTCATTGTTTTTTCTTTGTATTTTCAGCTCCACACCAGTGAACTGAATGATGGCTACGACTGGGGGCGGCTGAACCTGCAGTCAGTGACAGAACAAAGTTCCATGGATGACTTTCTGGCCACAGCTGAACTGGCAGGAACAGAGTTTGTTGCAGGTAAATAGCAATTTGATTCACTCATGTTTAGTTTTCAGGTGAATTGTAGGTATGTTTCTTTTTTTTACTTATTAAACATGGGAAACTACAGTGCTCTGAAAAAGTATTTGTCCCATTTCTGAATTCTTATTTTTTTGAATAATTGTCACACTTGCACATTTCAGGACATCAACAAATTAAATGATAAATTAGACAAAGATAATTGTTCAATGATGACATCATTTACTCAGGGAAAAAGACAAATCAAAGCTGCCTGGTTCTATGTGGAAAAGTAATTGTCCCCATAAACCTAGCAACTGGTTGTCCTTGGGTAGCAACAACTGCAATCGAGTGTTTGCGATAACTGGGAATGAGCCTTCCACATCGAATTTTAGTCCACAATATTTACGTGTATAAACCTAACAGAAGTAATTCTTCCTGTGTTTTTAAGTATTTTTTGTCTTAAATATTATGTGATCTCCACTGCAGATCTGCCTTTTTGATTCTGCTTGTTAATCTAATCACTTTCATTCATTTCTGTGTTTTCTTAGAGAAGCTCAATATCAAGTTTGTGCCGGCAGAAGCTCGAGCGGGCTTATTAACAGCTGAGGAGAAAAGCGAACTGATGAAGCTGCACGAAGACAACAAACATTTCCTCAGAATTCCGAGACGGTGATTTGAGTCGACATGTTTTTACAGGTTAATTTGTCTAATGTATAAATAATATGTTGCATTGATAAGCTCTGTTGTGTATTTCCTTGTTATAAGACCCCACTGGGATGAAAGCACCAGTCCAGACGAGCTTCAACAGACAGAGAAAGACAGCTTCTTGGAGTGGAGACGAGCACTTGCACAGTATGCAGCTTTTCTGTACTCTGAGTCACTTTTGGTGTTAAGAATCAGTAGTGAAATGCAGGGATAACCATTCAAAATTTTCTAATTAATGACTTATGATACATTTGTGCTGGATTATTGTTGCCTGTAATCTAATTACAAGTGTTCTCTTCAAAGGCTGGAAGAGGAGCAGAAGTTAATTCTCACCCCGTTTGAGAGAAACCTTGAATTTTGGAGACAGCTGTGGAGAGTGATTGAGAGGAGGTAGAACCCAAATCAACAGCATATCACATTTCCTGAGGAATCTGTTCTCATTATGTGATGCTGAGGGGGAAAAAAAACAAATATTTATTTTTTCTTATTTTAGTGACGTCGTTGTTCAAATTGTTGATGCCAGAAATCCTTTGCTGTTCAGATGTCTGGACCTTGTAAGTGCTTTGTTTCAATAGTGGACAGATGATAGAAATCTGGTTTCATATATGAAAAGAATTGCACTTTGTTTAATCATTTTGCATATTTCATCTGTCAACATTTGCTTGTATCCATCATTACGTACGTTTAAACTGTACTCCAGTGATTGTAATAATTCTCTGGTTGTGTGGCACCAGGAGTCCTATGTTAAAGAAGTTTCAGAGCATAAGGTGAACATGCTTCTGGTGAACAAAGCTGATCTACTGACCAGGGAGCAGAGGCGAGTCTGGGCCAAATACTTTGAGAAAGAGGGGCTGAGGGCAGTTTTCTGGTCTGCTCTGGCTGAAGGCAGCAGGCTGGATGCAGAGGAAAAGGTGAGAGCGCGAAAGCTTGATGAACTTTTCTCTCTTCTCTGAACTGTGATGCATTTGTATTTTTTTTAGGGAACAGATAATTTATTGTACTGAAGAAAAAGTCACCTTTTGGCGTCATCCTGCCGTCTTTAATCCCAGTGAAAAATAGTGCAGAAACTTGTCCCCTCACAGGGCATGGAGGTGGCCGATCCAGAGTGTGAAGAGAGTGATCCAGAAGAAGGAGGATGGAAAATTAAAGAAGATGTGAGTCAGAAAGGTGCAGATGGAGAGGAAGAGGTAAAGAATAAGGAGGATGAGGACAACGGGGGAGAACAGAGTGACATAGAGGAAGAGCAGGAAGAGGTAAGCGTAGATGAGGAGGACTGGAAGACCTGTTCAGAAGGCGAGGAAGAAGCAGAGGGAGAGACTGCTGGTTCATCCGATGCATCTTTCCACAACTCCAGCCGTCTGCTGCGCAAGGATGAGCTGCTGGAAATGTTCAAGGCTGTTCACAACGGCTCCAGGGTTAAAGAAGGGCAGCTGACAGTGGGACTGGTGAGTAAAAGGACCATCTATCTGTCAGTCTAGTGTAAATTGCATGCTGTAGCCACACTGCCTTTGAATTTTGGGATCGAGTTGTATATTTATATTTAGTAAGAGCGTTTGAACCACTGCAGAATATACCAGGAGTGCTTTTTAATGCTTTACTAGAATCGTAGGAACAGGAAACATTTTAATTGGATTCATAGTCGGGGAAGAAGCTCCACACTTTCCTCAGTATGAGTTATTTTAAAGAAATTAAATGTTCATTATGTGGTGGAACCAACAGGTCGGGTATCCTAATGTGGGAAAGAGTTCAACCATCAACACTATTCTGAGGAACAAGAAGGTTTCTGTCTCAGCCACTCCTGGACACACTAAACACTTTCAGGTAGGTACTTACTGCTCAAATGCAGGTTAGGGATTCCACCAGCAAGAAGCTTAATAATAATAATAATAATGATAATTATAATAATAATGATGTTAGACCTGCGACAGACTGGCGACCTGTCCAGGGTGTACCCTGCCTCTCGCCCTAACACAGCTGGGATAGGCTCCAGCGCCCCACCCCCCGCGCCCCTGAAAAAGGATGGATGGATGATTATGATGGTGTTTTTTGTGTGTTTTTGTTTTTGACATTTATGACAGACGTTATATGTGGAGCCAGGCCTGTGTCTCTGTGACTGCCCAGGACTGGTCATGCCCTCCTTCGTTTCTACCAAAGCTGAGATGATCTGCTCTGGGATTCTGCCCATAGACCAGATGAGAGACCACGTACCTGCGATCTCACTCATATCCTTTACGTGACAGAAAGCTAGACTCTGCCTGTTCTGCTTTATAATTGATTCTGATGCTTACGACACGTAGTTCTTAACAGATTGGTCACATATGTCAGACGATCCCTCGACACGTGTTAGAAGGCACCTATGGCATCAATATTATCAGACCGCGGGAAGATGAAGACCCTGACAGACCGCCCACTGCGGAAGAGCTGCTGATGGCGTATGGATGTGAGGCTAATAGACATTTATCATGAGTCTGGATAGAATAGATTAACAATAGGTGAAATATGTACAAGTCGAGAGAGTAAACCATCTTAGATTCTTTAAAAAAAACTATTTTATAGATTTAATTTTATGTATTGTGTTCCTCCTTGATCAGAGGTCCCTAGGTCAACTTGTGATACTGTCACCTCACTGTGGCACCCTTAGATGCTGCTAGCTGTCTTTCCCCTTGATGTAATTTCTTTGTTTTATAACATAGCCTTTTCTTTTTTGTCTGTTTCAGATATGAGAGGTTTCATGACGTCGCACGGCCAGCCCGATCAGTCCAGATCGGCCCGTTACGTCCTGAAGGATTATGTGAGCGTAAGTTCACAACTGCAAACTGTTGTGGGTTGGAAAAAACACACAGTTATGTTGCTTGTGTTTACGTTTTAATTTTGGACTGTGGTTGAGTGAGTGTGGGTCATTAATGAAATGTTTAGCCTAACAAAGTGGGAGGAAAAAACAGATGAAAATTCTAGGAGAGATAAATAAGTTATTTTCATCTTGGCTCAGCTCTGCCACCTGCAGCGTTAAACAGTGTAGCTGTAGCACATCTGTGGTTCGGCTATGTGACTGTGGAGGTCTTCAGTCTTTTGTAAGGTGTAGCTGTTCTCTTGTAACCACTGAATTTGTTGATTTGACCAGTTACCAGTCTATTATGCATCATGTTTACAACGTTCTTTGCCTAACATAGCTCTTTTCCTTACAGGGCAAGCTTCTGCACTGCCATCCCCCTCCACATATAAAAGCTGAAGACTTCCAGCCGCAGCACAAAAAGTTTGAGAAGAGAGACTCAGACAGCAGTGACCTCTCCACAGTAATGAACAGACAACACAAAATTAAGAGAATCGAAAACGTGGTTGACAAGAACTTTTTCCATCAGGTAAATTATTCCTGCTGATCTCTTATTTTTGGTCAGATGTTGTAATATAAGCTATATTACCAGAAGTCTTCTGTCACCCATCCCAATCATTGAATTCAGGTGTTTCAATCACTTCCAGGCCCACAGGTGTGTAAAATCAAGCGCCTAGTCACGCGGACTGCATCAACAAACATTTGTGGAAGAATGGGATGCTCTCAGGAGCTCAGTGAATTCCAGGGATTGAATGCTAGTTGTGAAATTTCCTCACTAATAAATATTCCACACTTAACTCTTAGGCTACGTTCACACTGCAGGTCTTAATGCTCAATTCCGATTTTTTTTTTTATCAAAACCGATTTTTTTTGTCTGCTTGTTCACACTACAAATAAAATGCGACAGCAAACGCGCTCTAGTGTGAACGCTCAAAGCGGCTTGCATGCGCAAAAGAAGACGTCACACACAAGGCGCTCTGTTTAGACCCAGAGCAAACAATATTGTTTGACTGATGGCCTTAATATAAAGACTTCAGACTTCACGTTTCCAATTTTTGCTTTAAGTTATTTTGTTATTTACATAATAATGTAAATAACCTAATAATTATGCTTATTGCTGTTTTAGAGGAGCGGTGCTTCAAAGGATAGCTGCAGATTTCTGTCAGAATCTGCAGATTATACAGTACAAATAAAATGTTCACGTTTCTCCAACGTTGTCTTCCCAACAGTTTCACTGACATCTACACTGGATGGCCAGGAAGCGTTCGCAATGTCTTATCGGGTTCTTCTCCGGCACTGATAATTGGCGTCTGTCTTGTGTCAGTGACGTAAAAGATGGATTTAATGCGACATGACCGTTCAAACAGCAGTCGCTTTCTAAAACATCGGATATGTATCGGATTCAGTACCACATACGAAAGTGACCCAGATCGGATTTGAAAATATCGGATTTGAGCCGTTCACACTGTCACACCATGATCAGATATGGGTCGCATAGGGTCAAAAAAAATCAGATTTGATGCGCTTTCGCCTGCAGTGTGAACGTAGCCTTAGTGGTATTATAACAATGTGGAAGCCACTGGGAATGACAGCAACTCAGTGGTAATCTCACAAATCCACTTCTGGAAGAATGGTCAAAAATTCCCATAAACACACCTAAGCCTTTTGGAAAATCTTCCCACAAGAGTTGAAGCCGTTATAGCTGCAAGGGTTGAATGGACATCATATCAAACTCTATGGATTAAAAATGGGATGTCAGTCAAGTTCACATGAGTGTGAAGGCAGACGAGTGAACACTTTTGGTAATATAAAGTGTGTCTGCAGCAGAGGAGCAGTTTATTACGAAGTTAAATGATTTTTTTCTTCTTGTTGATGATGAACCTCTGTTTAGGAGAACGTGCGGGCACTCTCCAAAGGAATTCAGTCTGTGATGGGCTACAAACCAGGCAGTGGACCTGTGGGTCCAGGCAAAGCTGAATCAGAGATGGCAGTGGGCAAACCCTGGAAAAAACACGGCAACAGGAACAAGAAGGAGAAAGTGCGGCGGATTACTAAGCATCTGGATGCCTGATTATGATCAGAAAATCTAAGTTAATTTGAGCAACTTAGATCTGTGAACTGTACTTTAGGAAAAACCCTGAAGCACGGTTCATGTGTGATTCCAAGGGAATCAATTCTGAGTGCTTTGTGTAGATGAAGGCCCCCTTTAATCCTGTGAGTGTGGAAAAGTCAGGCCGTCATGACATTAACTAATGAGGTGCATAATCTGTCGGCTCTGGTTTTAACAAAATGGTGCAGTGCACTCCGTCAGGCTGATCACCAGTTAAAGAGCAACCAATCGATTCAACATCCAAAATTGTATTCAAGGAGGACATAAAGTCTCTATGAATCAGTTAAAATACTGTATGTTGACTTTTATACATTTAAAGCAATGCTCTTTGTAACTTAACCGGGTTACGTAGAATAAACACATGCTTTCATGTTGGTGTGACACTTTTTTGTCATATTTCCATAACAATATATTACTTAATGCTTCAGTGTAAATACAATATTTTGTATTTGTAATAGAAGACTATGAAATAGCAAGTTTTGTAATCTGAGTAAGTTAGACTTTGCGAACTACCCGAACTCCTTCATGGGATGCATTTTTAATTTCTCCTTGCTCTTTGGGATGATTGGGACCTGATGAATGTAAAAACAAAGAATGATGTGATTTTTATTTTTTTGTGTCAGATTTTTGTTTCTGAGAAAAATGAGATCCACTCATGAGGACAATGGCTTTAAGTTTCGATGGAACAGAGGCAGTATAACATCCCCGTAAGTGGATATCAGGCCCTTGTAGAGCAAAATTTGCTATTTTGGTCTAGACAACCCAAAATGTAAAATGGACTGGTTCTTATATAGCGCTTTTCTCCTGGAGTACTCAAAGCACTCTATAAAACATGCCGCATTAACCCCATACACACCCATTCACACGAGCACTATTATCTATACAGGGAGTGCTTTCTAACTATCATTCATAGGGGTTAGTATCTTGCCCAAGGATATTTGGCATGCAAACTGGGGGAGCCAGCTGCCTGAGCTATAGCCACCCCTATAATATATATAATGTGATGTCCACATATGTGGACGCCAGGTCCTAGGAGGTTAAAGAAGTGCATGAGGGTTGTAGGTGTCTAAGCATCTGAGAGCATTTCTAATTCTTACTGTTTTTGAGTATTTATCAACCAGATAATAAATTTGGAGTTGATTTTCTTACCATCACAGAATAGCTACAAGCTACAAAATGTTGTAAACCTGGGAACAAGTGGGAACTCCCATGAGTGTCAAATTAATAATATACAATAAATAATCGCAAACACCCCTGACCTGTGGCAGTGATTTCTGATGTTTCTGTTTTTTATGTCTAATGTCTTTGCTTATATTGGTAGATAGACTGAAACCAGCTTGATTTATGAAGGGTTTATGTCTAAAGCAAAGACATTAGCTGTTTTTCGAGTATTTTTATGGCTCTGTTATTGTAGCTAATCTGTGTTCTAAATTATAATCGATCCAATCCTTTTTGACCACTTTAAATGTATTGAAAGAACAGCTGTATGTGATATTTGGTGAGATTTCTGCTGAGACTTGGATAAATAAAGGATGTATATAAAAGTCAATTTGCCAAAAACTGACTGCAGCTTCTACATTTGTGACAGGAACGTGCTTTGTGGCTCAAAATCACCTGTTATCATTCATGAGAGATATGCTTGACAGATCATAGCCCAACAACTCATTGACAACAATTTGTAGTCGTTTTTTGGCAAGCGGTCACTGTGATCAAGTGTAAGATTCCTGAAATGGACTAAGGTACACGCAATGCTCCTGATCGTAGCTATAAATGAACGCGCCTCTTTAAATAAATGGACGATGATTTATTTGTTGGCATCTCTAAACAGAAAGAGCGTAAAATCCAAATTTTCACTTGTGCCTTTGCACGTATTTCCATATATGACAGGTGGCACAGGTAAGCCCCTCCCTGTCGCGTGCGGGCCGTTTGGAGAGCTGCCGCTGTGCTTTTGATGAGCAAGAAGTCAAATGTTCATATTCCACTAGGAGCATGGCTCAGTTTCTGATCGGTTCTGCGGATTGTCGCTGAGCATTTGCGCTTAAAATGAAGAAAAGTGCGCACATCGCGGATGGTCAAGTCGGGGAACGATCAGACTATTTCCTGACTAGTTTGGTGGATTTTTGCGTGGATTCAGTTAACACCTGTTTGTCCCGTGACGCAGACACACTTTGCGTCCCTGTTGGTCTCACCTTTCTTTCTGCGCTGCTTTTGCTGCTATCATGTCTCCTGTAAGTAGATTATCATTAATCACCCACCGGCCCCATTCATTTAATACATATCTAACATTGACCTGTGGTAACTGTGAAGGTTCGTGTATCAGAGGTGCAAAATTCGGGGAGAAAATCCGGGAGAAACCGCGGTTTTCTTCTACTGCTTCATCGGTAACCTGTGCAGTACAACTGGAGCCATCCTGTCCAGGCAGCTGCATATACAGGTAACACAGTTCTACGTGTAACCAAGTATTTTCACTCTATTTATGCATTAAAATACCGTAACTCCTTATCGCTGCCCTCTCTGCAGATTTTAATGGGTGCTTTTGCTGCCGCTGTGGATTTTGTGAACTGTATTTTGTGGTGCTTTCCAGTGTTCCTGTGTTGGAATTCGAAAGCAGGTATGATTAAGAAAATTCCTTATCTTAATAATGCAAACCTTATCATTCCCAAACAATTTAGCAATTGTGCATTATTCAAAGTGCAGCAGCAAGGTAGCACAGGTGTTTAAATATTGTCATCCAGCCGACCAAACCCTTTTGGCAAAACAGTAGGTACAATTATCAGAGAGGCGCTACAGATAACCATACAAATGAACAGGGGACCTATTGAAATGCTTTCTAACTGTAACCGTCCTCTCTGGTGTTCTCTCTCAGAAAAAAGGCTGAGGATGATGAAGAGGAGGAGGAGACAGCATCTCCTAGCAGTGTGTGTCTTGATGGTAGTTGCAGGAGGTTTTCTGAAGTCCAGGGTCTCCCATACTTCAGCACTGCAGCCCGTCAAAGGGAGGACGCTGCTGCATGTTGTCCTTCAAGTCTCCAGCTGGAGTTCTTCAATGGTGTGGTTACACAAACAGACACATGTGAATGAGTGCTGTCACCTGGGTTGTTTTGTTGTTTTTGAATTGCCATTTTGCAGCTACTCTAAATGTCCTTCTGCTGCATCGTAAAACCGTCTGTCTGTAGGACAACACTGAAATCGTGGGTTACCTACTGGGGCTGCTGTCTTTTGTCATAGCCTGTACCTCCAGGATCCCCAAACTCTGCAGAGTAGTAAGTGACAAACCATTCACTTAAAATCATGTTACTGTTCTAATAAAGTTCCTAGTGTTATTTGTATTCTTCCTTTTAGTGCAATGGACATAAAGTGACCCACACTGCCATTTTCTCTGGACTGTTGTGCTCACTGGCTGGTGCCCTCTACACTGCAGCCATACTCCTCTGTGACACTCAGTTTAGATTTCTTATGAGAGCGATGCCATGGCTTCTGTCATCAGCAGGCTGTGTGACTCTAGACCTTCTTGTATCCTTACACAGTAAGTGTGACCACGCATCACTCAAACTGTGTAGAGATTCACAACTCACTTTGCTAGTATGGGGTCAGGCCTCATTTTGCCTTCAGAGCTTTGTGTCATAGATTCGACAAGGTGCTGGAAACATTCCTCAGACGTTTGAGTCCATATTGATGTGATTGCATCACGCAGTTACTGCAGATTTGTCAGCCCGACATCCATGATGTGAAGCTTTTGTTCCACCACATTCCAAAGCTACTGTGCATTCAGAGATCCTCTTCTGCTTGCCTAGACTGTGACAACTGACTGTTATTTGAGTCACTGTTTATTTCTCTGACCATTCTCTGTAAACCAGAATGTTTGGGAAACTCCTGGTAGATCAGCAGTTTCTGAAATACTCAGACCACCCCATCTGGCACCAACCATGCCACATTCAAAGTGACTTAAATCGCCTTCCTTTCCCATCCTGATGCTCAGTCTGAACTTCAGCAGGTCATTTTGACCATGTCTACATGTGTAAATGCATGAAGTTGCTGCTGTGATTGGTTGATTAGATACTTCCAATAACAAGTGGCTGAACATGTGTACCTAACAAAATTGATGGCGAGTGTGGATTCTCACTAAAACCGGGGCTACTGTCCATTACATCTAGATTTAGGTGATTTGCTTGAGTCTGTGCCAGTCATGCTGTGGTGTGGTTTGTTGACCTTTAACCTGTCATGTCAGATTGTAATTACTCATTGGTGCAAGAGAGGCTCCAGCAAGAAGGCTATGAGACTTTTTGCAGATACAGAGCGCCTTTTAGGTGGTTCACGGCGCCCTGCAAAGAATAACACTGCCATGAAGAGACAGACAAAAGAGCAAATTCCTTCATCAGCACAAACAAAAGTAAGCTTGTTTTGTTTAATCATACCACTTTTTTGTTATTGTGTGCGCAAGGCTGCTTCTCGGATTTCTCAGAGTGAATTTAATAGCTTGTTTTCAATCAGACTTCCATAATAAACATGCTTTTTACTGTAATATCGATAATATTGGATTTTTACTTACTGCTTTCTTGTGTGGATTAAGTTATTTGGAAGCAGCACTATGCAGGCATCGTTCTGCAACAAACACTATTAGCATTGTTCTTCTAATAGTGTTTGTTTACTAAAGCCTTGGTGTGACTATAATAGTATTCTTTTTCTTCAAAGATAAAAAATCTCCAGAAGATGAGAGAGGTGGGCCAATACATGGATGTCAACAGTCAACCTGCGAGAAAAGTAAGCAAAGAATCTGTTGTGACACTACATTTTTACAACAGCAGTTTGTTTGATAGGAACTCTTCACTGCACACCGTTATTCTTCAAATACTAGATGTGCTTTCATTTTTGAAAATGCCCCTCGAGAAGGTGACGTCACCCAGGGGAGACGTGGGAAGCGAGCCTCCCAGCAGGAGGGTTGGGGCGATCAGAGCCGACGGCTTCTGCTCCACAGACACATCCTGTGACTCCTCGCCGGTCAGCTCGGATCTGGAGGTGACTTGGACTACTTGGATACAATCACTTAAATTAAGAAATGAATCAAATTTATCACTAAATAAACATTTCTCCCCCTCTCTCTAAAGCTATGATATATTTTCAAAAAGCTGGTAATCTTAATACATCAGATGTCAGTTCTCACCGTGTAAAGCAGGGGTGGGCAACTCCGGGCCTTGAGGGCTGGTGTCCCTGCAGGTTTTAGATGTGTCCTTGAACCAACACAGCTGATTTAAATGGCTAAATTAGCTCCTGCAGTTCTTCAGAGGCCTGGTAATGAACTAATCATGTGATTCAGGTGTGTTGACCCAAGGTGAGATCTAAAACCTGCAGGACACCGGCCCTCGGGGCCTGGAATTGCCCACCCCTGGTGTAAAGGATAGCTATAATATGTAGTTATTCCAAAGTGCCACTAGGTGGTGACAGCATGTTTGTATGCTGGATAGTGTGCATGGCTGTTATAAAAATATGAATGAACATAACCCTTTGTGTAACGCCACCTTACATGAAATGCTGTGATGACCTGATTCTGTTAGTATGAGTCTTTTTATGAGTTTAAGCTATTGAGTCATTTGCACAACAGCAGTGGTGAAGTTCCTAAAGAGGTAATGACTTCATGACTCATTATCATAAGCCAGGGGGTCTGGAGTCAGCTTGTGGAAATGGTGAATAAGAATGGCACTGACAAAGCTGCCTATGTTTTAGTGCCACTTTAGGATTGAGATCCTTTATTATAAAGGAATGGTATTGACTGTCTGTGTATGAAAATGCAGCAGTCAGAAGAATTCGTAAGTGGATGTAATAGTGCAACTATGCTTAGTGCTTTGCACATGTGATTTTGGGGGAAGTAAGTCAGAAGACAGCCCTCAGACTTTCTTATAAGGAGACAATAGTCAGCATGTTCTTATTGGACAGACAAGTTGAAGTCTATGGAGAGATGTGCGTGTGCATGTGGTTTTCTGAGTGCAAGCTCAGTGTTTTGTATTTTAGTTTTCTGCAGTGTATAGCTGAGCCAGTATCAAATCTTCACTAGTCTTATTTTAGAGAACAGTTCGTATTTATATAGTTTTCTCTTTTTTGAAAAACACAGTCTGAGTTTGCAAGAGGATTCAAATTCCAAGTGTTTTTTTTTTCTTTGTCAGGCCTTTATGCTCATAAAAACTCCCTTACTAGAAAGCCAGGCTATGGAGGATGTCATTTAATCAGAAACAAAGGCAAATGGTGCAAGCACAAACAATCGCAGGTTGATACTGTTCACCAAACAGGAAAAAACAAAAGACATGAATGCCCTTTTAGCACAGTTGGTTTGTTCGAGAAGTAAAGGCGATTTGGAAAAGTGTAAGTTTATGCTGAATGTGACAAAGTATAACTTTGTTTGGCTGTGAACACTCAGCTTAATCTTCACAAAGACAACAGGAGGCAATTTAAAGTTTAGCCGGGCCGTTTCTGTCTGATGCACTTGGAATTTACTGATGCTCTTTACTCGATCTTACAAAGAATGATTCTTTCCAAGATGACTTTGTGTCTAATGTTTAATCCTGATTACAAAGAGCTCCAGAGGAGTTCAGGTCTATCAGTGAATCTTTTGCTTTTTATTTGGTTACCTAACTTCCTAACAGCCTTAAAGCAAACTGGGAACTAAAACAAAGATTACAGAGCATTTTTTGAAGTATTTAAATGAGTGGCTTTTCCTACTTTACATGTGATCCTGATAATTGGACAGTCGCCTCAGCCGGCAGCTTGAAACCTCCATTGTGCTGTGTTTCACGCACATTACTGCTGAGTTCTGGTTCTTGGCTGAGCTGAGGCTTAGGGCTACAGTGATGGGTGGAATTGTTTGAGATTTGCCATGTGGTCCAATTGTTCTGCTGTAAAGGATCTTTGATTAAAGACCAACAGTGGGCTGGGTCTGTCTGCCTAGGAAGTGGTGCAAAATGGTTGCCTTGTCTATAGGGGGCCAGTACCCTCGGCTATTTTGGGAGATGTTTATAGTCTGTTGTTTGACTCTCGCTGGCCAGGAATGTCACTGTGTGAACAATACAAGACCTGTGTTGTAGGTGTCGAGTTGACGCTCTCATGGGGCATGATTCAACACGACCACCATTGATGAGCCCCCTTAGAAAACTAAGGAACACTTAGTGTATGGTACACTTCTGAGCTGCCTCCCGATTCATCAATACATACTTTGTTTGTATTTTAAATCAACATTAGGGTGCATTAATATATCATATGTGCCATGTGATTATCGCCAAATGCTTTTATAGCGTAGCAGACACATTAGTCTCAGAATATTAGCTGTTTATATGACTTTGCTATAATTCTTTGTACGATTACTTTGACATGTTCTTATTTTCTAGTGGGATTTTGAAGCAGCAAATACACACTGGAGCAAAGCAACAGCAAAACAACAGGAGGGTGACGAGTTTCCCCTGCAAGAGTGGCCGACAAACCCCGAACCGTTTAACATCTGCGCCCGTTCCCCGTCTGGACTCGCACAGAAAGCTCTATCTGGTACGGAAGAGTGTGGCTCTGTTGTAAGCTTAGCTAAGTGAAGTTCACACATGCTGAGTGCAGTAATTTGTGAATAAAAAAATAAATAAAAGTGCAAAAATAAATCTGTCATCTGTCTTGTTTTACAACAAAAATTACTGATTGTTTTTGGTTTAAAGTTATTTCACGTACCTTTTTTTGTTTCTAACACTGTAGAGAAGCACAAACGTAAAGCTCCTGAAGACGTTCGGCCTTTTAGAAAGGTTTACAGAAAAGACCTTCCCTAATAAAACACTATTACTCCCCTGCTGCCATTCAAGGTTACTGGGTCATATCCTGTATTTTGCTAGTCGACCTGGGTTATCGGGGCTGGACTGGGAAAAGAGCCGGCAGAGCAGATAAGAACCAGACTAGACGCCCGGAGCTTGTCTGTCCTCTCCATCATTCAGCAGACCTCCGTCCATCTGCCTGCTGTGAAGCTTTATGAAATAAAAGTTACTAGAGGCATTTTTAACTAAAGGGACTTCCTAAGGCCTGATTATGGAACAATTACATTTTTACTCCTCCCTGTTACATTTCCTCAAGTGACAGGTCTCAGACTAATGACTGGGAAACAACTAATGAGATGTAACAAAGCAATTGCTGATATCAGCAGTGGATATTAATGTCCTTAACAACTGGCTCTGTCTGTGGAAATGGCTGGGAAATGTTTATTGAATTTTATTTGATCTGACAGTGTTGATGTTCAGGCCATGTGATTTATCTACTTTGTTGTTTGTTTTTTAATAATAATGAAGGTAATAATATTGTAATAATAATATTGTAAACAACCCTATTGCTCAGCTATACTGATGCTAGTATTCATGATTACACAAGTGCTAAATATGCTAATGCTAAATATACACTCACTGGCTAACTTATTAGGTACACTTTGCTTGTGCTTTTGCTTTAATTCTTTGTGGCATAGATTCAACAAGGTGCTGAAAACATTGATCAGACATTTTGATCCATGTGATGACATCATACAGTTGCTGCACATTTGTCAGCTGTACATCAATGATGAGTCTCCCACTCCACCACATCCCAAAAGTGGATTAACTGTGGAGGCCACTTGAGGACAGCATATTTTATGTCACATTTTAAGAAACCAGCTTGGCAGGATCTGAGCTTTTTGGCATGGTGCCTTATCCAGCTGGAAGCATCCACTAGAAGATTGGTACAGTTGATCACAAATGGATGGGTATGGTAAGCAACAGTATTCAGGTAGGCTGTGATGTTTAAACAATGCTCAGTTGGTATTAATTGTCCCAAAATGTGCCACACCATTACTCCCAGCCCACCAGCCTGAACCACTGATGTAAGGTACATTTTTCCACTCTTCTATTGCCCATGACAATTCTAGACTCAGTTTCCTCATGCTAGCTGACAGGAGGAGAACCTGGTGTGGTCCTCTGCTGCTGTAGCTCATCTACTTAAAGGTTCAGCGATACCTTGGTTTTAACAAGTGGTTACTTGAGGTAAAGTTGCCTTACTTTCAGCTTGAAACACCCTGGCCACTCTCCTCTTGCTTCTGGCATAAACAAGTCATTTTCATCTGCAGAGCTGGCTATTTTCTCTTTTTCAGACTATTCTCTGTGAACCATAGTGATTGTTGTGGGGGAAAGTGCCCCCACAATCATTCCAGAATTTCTACAAATGCTCAGACCAGTTCATCTTGCAGCAACAACTGTGCCACGTTCGAAGTGACTTAAATTATTTTATCTCCATTCTGTTGCTCAGTTTGAACTCAAGCAGGTTGTCTTGACTGTGTCTACATGCCTACATGCATTGATTTGCTGCCATGTGATTGGCTGATTAACGAAGATTTAAGCAGGTGTGCTTAAGAAGATGGTGTATGCATTTATATTAGAGATGGCACGATACCACTTTTTTATGTCCGATACCGATATCATAAATTTGGATATCTGCCGATACCGATATGAATCCGATATAGTGGTTTTTAATCAATAAAACTGTTTTTTTAATATCTTGCTGCTTTTTGTACAAGTTCATACTCAAGTAAAAAAAAAAAAAAAAACTAAAGCTATTCTGTTATACCTGTATGCAAAAAATGCACTGCACCCAAAATATTTCATAGTTCAGCAATACTGATCAATCTAATAAACTTAAACCTGCACCATCCTCCCTATTCTGGTATTTTAAAGAGTACTTAGCAGAAATATTAAGCAACCTGACTAATAGGGCTCTAAAACTCCCAGCAAAAAAAAATAAAATAAAATAGGGAACCACCCCGCACCCTCCACCTCGTGATGCTTAATCGACGTCATCAACTTTAATTTGATGCAGTGTGAAAAAAATGCACAGAAATAAATTATTTTTCAAGAATAATTAAATAGATTCAACATCTTTCTTCAACAGAATTGTAGACTGCACAGATGGTACCTTCCCAAAGGAAAAAGTACTATAGCTTACTAGGGTATATTAGAACTAATAGTTACTTCTATACATTTTACATCAGATTAAAACTTTGGGTGTAAGATTCGGATAATTTTTTATTAAAAGCTCGACATTTAAAATGAGAATAAGAAAGAAAAGGATGTCTTTGTGCCCCCTTTTCCCTGTTAATGCCCTATCGGCCCCCCTGACTAAACGCCCCTGCACAGTTACCAGCCGTCAGCTATGTAGAAAAAGATCCTGGTGTAGAAAGTAATATTAAATAAATTCTAACAACAGATTATCAAGGTTAAAAGTGCTGCTGTTGTTCAGCCGCTGGTTTCCTCTTTCTGGCGCAAAGTGGGCCAAAAACAAACAAGAGAGAAAAGCCGATCAGCTGATCATTGATCAGTTTCATGATTGAAGTAGCAGCAGGAGAGGGAGGGGGAGAGAAGAGGCAGTCGCTCCATAAATCGGTTGTTAAGCTTAACGCGGGAATGCTTTACAAACATTCAGAGATGAACTTACACACTTGCTTTACTTCTCTCTGGGATCACTTCCTCGGAGATGAAATGCTGGTTTGGTAGCGAGGCTGCAAATACACACAGCCCCTCTATCACGTGACCACATTGCTGCGACGTGCTACGGTTATGAGCCGAGTTACGCCATGTCACAAGTTTTGTGAGGGGCTTTTTTGATATTTAATGGATCAATTACATTTTTTATTTGTCTCTGATATCCGATCCAGTAATTTACGTCAGTATCGGACCGATACCGATACGTAATATCAGATCGGTCCATCTCTAATTTATATATCTGCAATAGATTTGTCTTAACTACCTTTGAAAAGTGAATGCACAAAAGCTTATCGAATGTTGATGAATATGGAGATATCCCATGTCTGTAGCTGTATAAGTCTTCAGATCAGTCATTGCAACCATAGTAACAGATTGACTGTAATTCTATATTGAAAAAAATATGTCCTGAACCTTTCTGTTGGAGACTTGGCAATTAAAACTTTTTACCATCTTAAAAATAGACCCAAAGTCAAATTGTCATTTAGGGGTCCGATGCCATTACAAACGCTGAGCTAGCATGGCTTGATCTGGGCCTCATGTCAGTCCCTTCTGAGGCCAAAAGAAAACAACCCGTGTGTCCCATATAAAAAGGTGGAATTTTGTTTGCAAAAGTGATGAAGAGTCTGGATTAGCACATCTGAAGCTGCAGTGGGGAGAGGATCTTTTTGTTTTTCTTGGCCCTTTGTCAGCGACCACTCCACTGCAGAGCATGCAAGGCACTGAGTGATTCGATCCTGCAGAACATTTTGTTCACCTTGAAATTTGGCTAGCAAAGGGGGGAGGTGAATTGCACAGGAGTGACACAATAGTTGAAGTGCACAAGTGAGGAATAAATCAGAAACTAAATCTTCACTCATGAATACATGGTTGTTACTGAATAAAGGATTATATAATCGTGGGTTGCTGAATTTCTTTGTCAAAGGAGCAACTGATTTGGCATGTGTTTTACAAATGGGGTATATGAACTTAAATTGTGTGTTCACTGCTTTTGGCAGGAGAAAGAATTATCTAGTTTTTATGAAGCTTGGCTGAATTAGGGATTAAATATGTCAAGTTTTGATATCTTAATTTCTTTTGATCAGTTCTTTGTAAGCCCCCAAGATTTATGAAGTTGCAAAAAGCAGAAAGCATTCAACATGTGCTCAATAAACACAGTGAAATAACTATATTTGTGACTCTCACCTGGTTTAGTGTGCGCTACTATTCATGACAATATCATGGTGAAGTTTAGTGCTAGACTAAAGTGTTAATGCTATCTTATTTTAATAAACAACACTGCCACACTGTCATATGTGAAAAACTAGGGTGGCACTAGGGGTGGCACATGCCACCCCACGCCACCCCACACTGTCATATGCAAAACTAGGGTGGCACTAGGGGTGGCACATGCCACCCCACGCCACCCCACACTGTCATATGCAAAACTAGGGTGGCACATGCCACCCCACGCCACCCCACACTGTCATATGCAAAACTAGGGTGGCACATGCCACCCCACGCCACCCCACACTGTCATATGCAAAACTAGGGTGGCACTAGGGGTGGCACATGCCACCCCACGCCACCCCACACTGTCATATGCAAAACTAGGGTGGCACATGCCACCCCACGCCACCCCACACTGTCATATGCAAAACTAGGGTGGCACTTGCCACCCCATGCCACCCCTTTAGATCCGCCCCTGATCCACAGAGCCTTTATACTCACTTTCTTCTTACTCAAAACTGACCAAAGCAAAAATACTTTAAACAATGAAAGCTGGAATAAGCAAACCTGCTCTGAAAACTATGTAGAACGTAAAACAAACAAGCAAAAAATACAACGAAAAAGGACGATGAACAGCTGACAGAGCAGATATTTGATACCCCGAATCTCGGGAAACTCTAAAACTCTTACTCTATTTAGCAATAAAGCGTTTGATGGCTTTCGTCATCGCTTCTTCTTGAGAAACTCTAAAACATTTTCGTAAATAACCAATAAAAAATCTGTACTTCCTCCTTACACTGATATTGTGCGTACACTGTGCTGTGTTAGAGGCATCACTGACTCCTTGCTAGCCCAGCATTATTTTATTTATTTATTTATTGCGTTCAAGGCTATAGCATAAGGCAGCGTTCCCTTTGCAGCTGTTATAATATTTTCTCTAAGGGAAAAGTGCTCGTCGCTTACTTACGTGACGTCACGCGAAAAGATGGACGTCACTTCCTGCAGTCAGACAGCCAGTTCAGGCCAGTTCATCGTTGCTGTAGTACTCGGTCTATCCCATTGAGCTGTCAACACACGGCAAGCCTCCTCTGCCGCGACAACATTTTTCTATTCAACTTAGCCCGTTTTCTCCGTCAGCGACGTTTTTCATCAGATAACAGCTACTTTCTTCTCAATATGACTCGAAGGTGATCTTCAGCGTGTCCAGGTGGTTCTGGGTGAGTGTCTTATAATGAAATATCTGTGCGGTTTTGCCTTCATCGCTGTCACCACCATCATCATCATCACCCATGTGTCTTTCGTTATCAAGCGCGGCTAAATGCTAAAAGCGGTATGGTTCTAGCTGATGCGTGTGGAGACGTCAGCCTCATCCTTCTAGCAGCACGGGTGGAGAATCACCACGGTTGCCTCCTTTTGGCAGCGATTAAATTGGGAAAACAGCTCAACAGTGGAGGATACCTGGACGTTGTTTTTAAGCTAGTCAGGCTAACAATGCAACTTGGCTAATGTTAGCCAGCTAGCAAACATTCAATCATGTCTTCTTATCTGCCCAGACCCACCTAAGTGGATACCTGGGATTGTAGCCAGGATTGTTCCCCCGGAGTAATTTTTCCATTTTTAATACAGATCAGTTTTGCTGGACAGCATCCGGTCATATCCTTTATGATACTGACAGTACGTAGTGACAGAAAATCAAGCATTCACCCTTCAAGTTGTAAACATGTGCATGCCAGTTGCGCAGTTGTGATGAGCCTTTTGATCTGCAGATGGCTTTTTTTCTTATCCAGTTATCATTTCGGTGGCATAAAAAGTAAATCTGAAGACGCTTTAAACTGTTGGGCGTACAGTTTAATCTAACACACCTGCTACACTTCATCCTCGAGTAATTTGTAGGATTGGAAAAGTTAATACACCTGCAATAACTACAGCGTATGAAAACATGCTAATAAAATAACTTTGACTAATGTTTGATAGCATTTAATCACAGGTCTTGTGAAAGGCTTCTCGTGGTAGCTGCATTGAGTAATATATATATATATAGACTATTCAGAGAAAGCCAAATGTAAATGAGCTATATTTGATATTTGTCAAAGATCAGGTTGTAAATTTTCCTAAATTATTTTGTTTGAAATGTGCAAATTGTTCACTGGCATCTCCACGCTGTAACATAAAGCTTTTGTGACTGATTCAATCAGTCATGAAGTAGCAGGACTGGCACCCCTGTGACGGACAGGCCTGTTCACAATGACAAGTGTCATCTATTTGGATTTAGGGCACGTGGTATTTTAGTTGTATCAGAAATCTATGCAAATGTTTCCCCCTTTTTTGTCAGCTTTCACTAAACCCACTCTTTTACTTGTGTGCATGTTGTGGTAATTTGCAAAGCTGGCCTCGGACACTCTTGTGCCCCACATGAAGAGAGGTTTTTAATTCTGCCACAAATTCTCAGTGTGATTGCGAAGTGGACTCTGGACTTTCCACATGCCCTCTGGCAAACATTAGCACCAGAGCTTCTTCTTGTGGCTCCTACAGCCGTGCCTTAGCCCTGTTGACCTGAGTACAGGTTTGAGGCCTTATATCTGTGATGCTTTCCATTTTGGATTTTCACTGCCTTTGATTTTGTGTGTGTGTGCGTGCATGCACGCGCGCCCTTTGCTAATCTGTCATTTTCACTGACATTTTTGCAGATTCGTTTGAAACACTGTTTCATCTTCGTGATGCAGGTGTTTCATCTTCGTGATGCAGGTGTTGCCAGATAATTGACTTGCCAACTGTTGGGTATATAAATAACCTCGTCTAACTGATAAGATGTGGACTGTTGGCATAAGACTGTCTTAAACTAGTAACCTGTACACTCCAAATGGCAAGTTTTGATGGAGAGTTGGATCATGCAGAAACGTGTAAGGGTTTGGTTCTTTCGCTGAATGGATTTAAAGAGCGACAAAGAATATGTTTACATTTGTGATCTATCAGGGGCATCCTTGCATTTCTGTTCACAAATTCTACCAAAAAAGTTTTTAAACTGTTGTAGAGAAAAGTCTGTGATTCTCAGAGAATCACATAATTAAGGTGTAATTAGAGCTGGGCGATATGAGATTTTTTCATATCACGATATGTTTTTTTTTCATTTCAGGCGATAACGATATCTATCACGATATAAGCCAAATAACTATATTTGTAAGATTTAAATGTGCCGTTGCTCACAAGTAAAATGTGAAATAATCAGCAGCTTGTTTTTATTTAAATATTTATTTCCCATAATAAG
>NW_024582366.1:3032398-3037758 GCF_018398535.1 Haplochromis burtoni
GAGGACAAGAGCGGCGAGGTCTATCGCGATAGCTTAATTTCTCTATCGAGTAAAAGTTATATCGCGATACATATCGTTATCGTTCTATCGCCCAGCTCTAGGTGTAATTATACAAAGATATCATCCTTTTAGCTTGAAAAAAATTGTGTCAAAGTAAAAAGAATATAAACCTGTCAAAATGTGTTTTTTCATTTGTAATTCATTTAGATCAATTTCAGAAGATTAGTTTTATTGAGTAAAGATTCTTCCAGCACAGTTAGGTGTAAATTGCTTTTTGGATTTCTGTACTGCAGATGTACCAATCCTGTATTTGGATTAGGTAGCACTAACTTGGGACTTTGTAAATACATGATCAGCTGTGCAGTAATGAGTGAATTCAAATAAATTAGGTAAACAACAAATGCATTTAAACATTTTTTTAAATTTAATTTATGGTCTGGTTGTCGTGTTTTTTTTTTTTTTTTTTAATGTATAAATTCTTTAAATTGCTAACAAATACTTCAGTCAAGATATTAGTGTTGAAGCTAAACTCATACAGAAGAGTGATTCCCAGCTTTTTAATTTAACACTGGCACTGAAACTGCAATGAAGCTATATTTGGTATTGATAGATACCCAAGGCCAGGGTATCGGTATTGTCAGTGCTGTAGATGGTGTATATTTCAATAATTCAGACTGCAGGCTGCTATTTATATACATATATAAGTGATAGGACTTACATATGACTTGGGTCCAACAAAGGCTTCAGTAGTGGAAGGATGAGAAAGTTGTTTGGCTTTACTGAGCCAGCAAAACATGTCCTGTTAAAGTTCCAGTTTCTTTGTGTCTCAGTAGATAATATATTCGTAAATATTTGATGTCTTTTCACTTTAACAGAGCCAGTGTTATCTTCAGTATCACTACAGTTAGTGACAATATGAACGTTGAGTGGAGTAATATCCATTCCTCTAGATCTCCTTTCACGTGAGACCTTGAGCAATATGGGATTCAGATGTAAGATGAATTGCATTTATTCATAAAATTTGACACTATTGGTCCAGTCTGTAAATAAGATAGGTCTGTTCAGCACTTAAAACTATTTTTTGTTTTAAACTGGATAAAGAAGAATTGAAGAACTAAGAAGCTAACTTGCCCTTTTACCCTTGGACTTGGCTCTTCTCTGTGAGGGAGCTTGAGGTCTTGTCGAGCTGAGCACTTGAAAGCGGTTTAAATTAAGAAGTTTGGTGCCAGTATTCCACTGTCCTTTGAGCCAGTGCCTGTAGGGCTTTTACAGGTGAGCTTGAACACATCAACCTGTGATGGAAGGCCTGCCAGTGTTAATTCAGAGCAGAGACGTGAAATATCCTGACATGGTAAAAGTCCTCTCAGCAGCCCAGCGCTGTTTGATGTGGGAGCCTCGGAGCAGTGTGATAGAGAAACGCAGCTTTCTACTGCTGGTATCACAGTTTGCCTTCAGTAAGACCAGAACACTCAAGTTCTCAGCAAAAGTGAGAATGCTTTCAATGAAAATAGGAACAACTGTAAAATTTAACAGACCAGTGCAAACCTGAGAATAGCAATGTCATGTTGATTAAGACTTTTTAAGGCTTTAGGTAGCAAAGTGAGGTCATAAAAACATCTTGACAAACATGCGCTGTACGACCTTAGAGCATTGTTTATCAGGTGTTATTAGGCATATATGGTAGAGCTTATTTGCAGATCGTGACTGTTGCTTGCTCTTATCAGCACCCGTCGGGCTCTTTCAGCATAATCAATTGTCACAAGTGATATGAGTGGAATCTAGATACAGTCCTCCTGTTGTGGGAAGAAGTAGAGTAGGTCTTCTACTAAGTTATAAGTTGCTCTTTGATGCATCTATTGGAGTATGAATGTGTGTGAATGTTAGATAAAAAGCACTTGTTGACTGAGTTGAGTAAACCATAGATAAAAGTGCTTGTATGAATCTGTGTGAATGGGTAATGAGGGAAGTTATATAAAGCACTTTGATTACTCAGAGTAGAATAGCTCTATAAAAGAATCAGTCCATTTATTCAAGAGGCATCTTCTAAAGAGAATTAGATCATTGGTTATATTAAAAGAATATATAAACTTTTATTTAAACTTTCCATATACCGGGTTAAAATACGTAATGCATGTTAACAGCACAGTTGTACCACTAATCCACCTTGCAGTAGCGGAGCCACGCACTTATATTGACACAGGGGAAGTTTTGGGTTTCCTAAACTGATGTTTCATAATAAGAAACAACTGCTGAAGTCGAGCTTTACTACCATTACATGTATGAAATGCTGAATGACACTTGGCTCCTTTGCTGCTGACACACTGTAGCTTTAAAAATGACCTGTAATTCTACCTTTTACTCTGTTAGCTTGTAGCATGTAATCAGAGTAACTACCGAATATACCAGACGCTGGCAGTCCAGCCCTGTGACTTGGCAGACTGTGGCTACTGTTTGGGTTATTTTCCTCACTCGTTTCTCATATGAGGATAGAAAAGTGTAAAAAAGCTGTCTTGGTGTTACGACCGTGTTGAAAAAGTTAATACCTAATTGAAATTGTGTACTAGCACACAAAAAGTGAAAAGCACAGTTTCAAACAATTTTCCTGTTAATCCAAGATCATGCGGTCAGACTTGAACCTTAGCATACTTTTGATCTTGAGGATTAAAGTTTTTCCCAGGCTTTTCCCTCTAGTATTTTCTTTCCATAGGAAAGGAAACCAAGCTCTCTTTCTTCTTTTCTTTTTTGTCTTTCACCGTCTGGAGTCATCCCTTGAAGTCCGTTTTCACCTGACACAGATGACGATGGCACATCATTTCAGCAGCTCTCTTCACAGTTTTGTGTTTTTGTTATATTTGTTTCTGCAGTAAGGTGCAAGAGTATATGATGTAAGGTGATCTCACATTTAACTACCTTTAAACTAAGCCAGTTTTCCTAGTTTGTCTTGAGACCAGTTTTTCAAGCTCCTCGGCTGGACGTTTCTTCGAATAACATGGAGAAGTTGTAACAGTTCCTCTGTGAGTTTTAGGTTCTGTGACTTAGGTAATTCCTGACAGAATTCATGATGTTGAGATAAACAGATTCCATCTTTTGCAGGACTTTTTTTCATGTATTTTTTAAAACAACTTAAGCTGTGTGTTTCTGGTTGATGTCTTGCAGCTGAATGAATTTGACATGGCTCCCTGGTGTGATTGCTGCGATTATAACCATAACTAATGTTTGGATTTCTTCAGATTCCTTACACAGCTATCATTATTAATTCTGTTGTTCATACATGGGGAGACTCCTGATCTTTCTTTAATCGCATTAAAATTGAATATGAGCAGGGCAGGTATGAGATAGAAGAGTTACTGTTAACATTTTGCAACTAGTGATCAGAGTTGGTGTTACTGTGTCGTGGTTAAACTGATGTCTTTATACGTGCCGATGAACACACTGAAATCATTTCAAGATTTGTATTGAATAAATGAAGCATTTAACCACTCAAATCCTTCTTATTTTCGATAAGTTTTAGCTTCAGCACTTCAGACAAATTGGATTCCCGTTCTTAATTGCATGTCGGCCCACGTTTGAGAGTCTGAGTTTCTTTTTAAAGGTCGGGTTTAAAGATTTGAAGATTGGAATGCTCAACACAGCCTCAGCCTTGCAGTTCTTTCTTATTTTCTGTTTGTGCAGGTTTAGGGTTCATGTTGTTTGTGGTTGTGCGTTATAATCGTTATGCCATTGTGATGCTCCCCCAGATTGACAAAATATATCAGATGACAACTTTGTCTATCGTTTTATGTTATACTCTATTGTTTATTTCATGCTGCAGGAAATGCAGTGTTTACTGCAATCGTTTTTTTGTTGCTTTAGGTGACAGTTTGCAACAGTCACCGTGGCATCCCAGAGAGACCAGCCAAAACAAGTTGAGGCGCTTGTTCCTAAATTTGGGGCTACCTCTGTAACAAAGTCTGACACCGACTTTGTCAGATGTAAAAAAAAATAAATAAATAGTACTTCCCATGTGATGATTACATAAATTATTCACTGAATTTACAGAAAAAGTGTTTAGATTGTTTGTTTGTTTTTATCCCAATAACAATATATATCACAAACTGATTAACTATAACCAACAAGTCAACACTTTACATCATTGGTTTATTTTCCATATCTGTGTATGTACCTAAACCCAAAGGATGCAGTAGATGCTCTATGTGCATGAATGGAACACACATTTTAGGTAAAACTAGCAAGTTAAAATTGTATTCAGTTATTTATAAACTTATGTTATGTGGTGGAGAACTTTGAAGGCTGTCTCAGGAACTCCTTTTAGTCTACACAGGCGAGGAAGGGCAGGTAGTTAAAAGATTTTATTTATTTATTTTTTAAAGTGAACCCAGAAGCTATAATGATAAACAACATGACTGGCTCATGATGGGAAACATAGTTTGGCTTTAATACCCAATGAGTAGGAGGGGAAGTGATAAAGAAAGCGCATTGAGTTCAGAGTATGATGGCAACAAAACACTTTTTCCTCCAAATGCTTCCATGAATTATAGACTTATGTCATTAGGTCATGGCTCATTGTTCACTTTTTCCTTTTTGTCTTGTGTGTTGTAGAACAGGACAGAAAGGGAAAGGAGTATATGTCTACTCTCATTATTTATTTGTCTCTTTGCTAAGATAAAAATCTACAAAGTGCCCGAGCATTACGTGCAAGCAGTATTTTTAATTAAATCCCACATGCTAAGTGAATCTTTGACCGCTAATCATTTGTTATTGTTAAAAAAAGAAAAGAATGGCGAACAAGAACGGTTCTCTGGACGCTTCTTGTATGCCGTGTAAATTTTATGTAAGTGGATGTACTTGCATCAAAGAATTTGATGACATATTTTAGTGTTTTCTAACAATTTTTGTAGTTGATACAGTAACTAAAAAATATTTCTCAGAATAAAAATCGAGAAACATTGGTAGGCCACTTTGGTAGAATTTGTTTCCATGCTGGCCATATGTAATGTTCCACCTGCTGACTTTAATGATTGTTTGCATATTAAAGCCATAAACTCCGCAATCAAATACATGCCTACAATATAAGGCACTGAGCTGTGTAAAAGCTGTACAGGTTCATAGATGCTTTAGGACTCAAATAGGTGTTCATGATTGAGCCTCTGAGGTTTTATAAATTTATATTAAGTGGATTTTTTTCATCTTACAGAGTCTTTGCAGGAACTCTGATGATTGCAATGTTTTCTCTTGTTTGGGGAAAAAAAGATCAACAGCTGCTTAATGTTTTATTTTTTCCCCAAGCAAACATTGCTTATTAATACTAGAGATGGACCGATCCGATATTACGTATCGGTATCGGTCCGATACTGACCTAA
>NW_024582366.1:3049336-3075286 GCF_018398535.1 Haplochromis burtoni
CAACAATACTATATTTTTTTTCTCTCTGTTATGATGCAAAATGTTCTATTGTTACGGCATTTTATCAAACTTTTAACCATACCCAATTTTCTTATAATGTTGCAATATTTCCATACACCTTATTTATTTACTTTGTAACCATTCCTAACCTGGCAGATAGGAAAAAAAATTTGACTCGACTTTTTCTTAGCTTCAGTTAAGTTGTCACATAGTGGTACTTGAATCATAAATGGGGTCATAAGTCTGGTAAGGTTTCAACTGCTGTTGTCTGTTTGGAACCTGTAATTAGAGGTCACCACCCTCTGTTATCTGGATAGACTACGTAACAGTCTTGGTTTCAGTAACCACATAAACTTGATACTCTGTAATCCTTTTTAGCTGCAATTTATATTTGGATGTTGTGTCATGTAGGGCTGCTCGATTATGGCAAAAATGATAATCACGATTATTTTCACTGAAATTGAGATCTCGATTATTTGACGATATTTATTTAACCCTTTAAGACCTACCATAGAACCAAGTCCGCCAGAGCTTATATTATTTTTTTACATGCTGTAGTGCCATTTTGGGAGCATTTCAAGTTGCTATACATCAATACAACTGTTATAGCCCATATTTTAATAATATGTATGCATTAAGTCCATAGTAATTACATTAATTGCAAAAAAGTGCAATAAACTACAAAAAAATTGAAAATCGTTTTTTTTTTTTTACATATATTTCTACTTGGGAAATTTAAGAGGTTTATCCCTCAAAACTTTAAATACAAAAAAGTTGCAAAAAATAGTTTCCCACCACAGGAAATTTATTTTGAGTGTCTTCATAGTTTTATTTTGGAGATACAGCAATTTTTATATACTGCAGGAAAAACAAAAAACAATCCTATGATGCAAATTTGCAAAGAAAACAGCATGTGCATCAAAATAAACTATTTCCAGCAGTGCAATTCGAGTTCTAAGCATCCCAGAAACTATTCAGAAAAGTCAAACATGACTTATAAAAACACCAGTATAGGCTTTTAAGGCCTACAAGTAAAAAACTACATTTTCCGCGAAAATGACGTCACTTCCGGTTTCGGCAGGAAATGGCGGACATGCGATAGTTCGCGTTGACGTCTGTTTCATGTGGGAAGTGTTACGAACAGCTGATCGGATCGGCAAAGCGTGTTTCTGGAATATTATGTTTTTGTTCCTGCAAGCGCTTTTTATGCAATTTTTGCAAAGCTATATGTGGAAGGAAACCGTGACCGAGGACAAGCTGATGGCATAAGATGTAAGTACAACTCCTCCGGTTTCATATGCAAAACAAATTATTGCGCTAGCTTACGCGGTTCGGTTCTACAGGGATTTAAAGGGTTAACAATAACAATGTATTGAATAATGACTTTAAAAAATAATATAAAATAGTGTGCAAATACTGATAACAGTGCAAATGTTTGCAATATAAAAATAAATGAAAAATGTAAACATCTATGTTTAGTGAACTTTGCAGTGTTGCTCTGTGGTGCAGCTATGACACCGTAGCAAAGTTTACACACTATGTCTACTTGATCCACGTCTGACTCCGCGAACCCATAATGTTTCCACACCACTGAAGTGTTTTTTTTTACCTCTCTTTTCAACCAACGGCAGTCACTCTCCTCTCCAAATAACTTCTGCTTAGCTTTCCGAGCTTCCCTCGGGTCCTCTTAATTGTTGTGACGCGTGTTCGAAATGCAGAGAGGTGCGCTCGATTTGCCACACGGAGCAGCGCGAGAGTAAAGCACGAGGGAGGGGCTAATAATCGGCTCAGTCATTTTTAATGATCGTTGAAAGCCCAGATCGTAATCGTGATTAAAATTCGATTAATTGAGCAGCCCTAGTGTCATGTTATGTCATTGAGGTCATTTTTAACATAGTACTCTATTTTAAAATGTGTCATTTATTTGTCATTCTTCTGTTTGGGGTACAAAACAGTACCTGATTATATTTAGTCATTGATCTAAGGCTTTTGATACTCTTTATCGTGACTGTCTTATGAGGCATCTTTTTTTGGTTTTGGTGGCCAATTGTCTCAGCTGTGGTATATAAGCTGTGGGGTCTGATGGCTTACAGTCCAGCCTCATTAGTGTCAACAGAGGTGTGCCACAGGGTTCTATTGTAGTACCACTTTAATACAAAATAGTTAATGACTCAGGTGTAACCTTTAACGGTCCAAAGCATATAACACCACTCTCTGTTACCAGAGTTTTATGTACAAAAATCTTTGATTAACCTTAAATTGTTGTCAAGCTAAATGCATTAAATAGTTTTAATGCATTCCATTTCCATAAATAGTTTTTATGGAAAGATTGCCAAGCATGCTTTCTGCCTATAAATCCTCCTTGATGCTAACTATTGTCACATTAATTTATTTTTTCCATTTATTTCAAACTTTGTCTTGGCAAATTTTCTGGGTGTCTCATGAGTATTTTTTCCCCACTGTATACATCTTCACCTACACCAGATCCCAAGACTGTTTGGTCCTTGAAGAGAAGGATGTTAATACTGAAATGGGAAAAATGGCTTGTAATTATTAAGCTGTATGTGGGAGAATCTGTACAAGCTTTTAAAATAAGATGAAATGATTCCCGTTAATAAATTTAAATCCATTTGGTCCATGGTAATCACTGGAACTAATTACCTGAGCTTTTTCAAGTCAAGTCAAGTCGGCTTTATTGTCACTTCAACCATATACAGTTAGTACACAGTGAAGCGAAACAACGTTCCTCCAGGACCAAGGTGCTACATGCAACATAAATTTACAACATAAATTAACAGAAAACACTAAACTAGCTAACTAAGAGGCCTAGTTAGCTGGCTAGCAGAGACAAGACAGACTGACCTAACATAAATTACAACATAAATTAACAAAACTAACTATCTAAGGAAGACTTTTTTTTGTTAACAGACAGCAGACAACAAAGTGCACGTGCAAATGTGCAAACAAGAGCAGCAAAGTGACAGTGTGACAAAAAAACACAACGTAACATAATAATAAGGTTTTGTGATGATGAGTTGAGGTAGTGGAGGAACAGTAAACATTCCTTAGTGTAGCAGCAAAAATTAGGAAGTAGAAGTTAGTGCAAAAAGTCCAGTAATAATATTGTGCAAAAGAGCATTTACAGGTTGGTGTGTACGATGGTTTGGTGGTGTAGGTCAGTGTGTTTGCGCTTGTGTTGATTAGTCAGTCCAGTCTCAATGTTTTGAGGTAGTTGAGTTAAGCTGAGTGATAATGTTGTGTGTGTGTTGTGTGTGTGTTGTGGTGTTTGTGTGTGTGTTTGTGTGTGCGTGTGTGTGGATGTGTGTGTGTGTTTATGTGTCCAGTCCTTTAGCTTATTGGGTTGTGCTTGTGCCTTCCCAATGCATTTCTGGACAATCATGTGGGTGCTTGTGTCCATGATGTACTTGGGTTGGCATTTCCAGTTATAGCAGAAATTTAGGAGGGAATGTTCTTGTTGTTATGCAGCCACCGCTGAGCGCTGGCTAGGGGGGCTGCTATTGAAAAATACAAGGAAGGGCTTGGTCCTAAGCAAAATATCCCGCAGTATGCCAGAGAAAAAGTCCACCCGGGTGCAGCAGGCAAGATAAGATCTGAGTGTGCGAGGCAGTGATATAGGATAATTGGGTTATACAGGGCGTTGGATGCAGTAGAAGGGTGGCCCTATTGGCACTCTGTCCTGACATATCATACCAGAACTCTCCAGTGATAATTGCTGTCAGAGAGGGTATCCTAACCATTTGCCTGACTTAATACCTCGTTGGATTTGCTTATCTTTGTGTGTACTGATGTATTTTGCTATTTATTATTCAGGCTTGTAACCTGAGCCTAACTTCAGTTAACTTTGACTCCTGCCTATACTGACCTGTATAAGGCTAGCACAGTGGAAGGTAAAGGTCAAGCACTCCTTGGTTTGGGTGTAATTACACAGACCTATTGTGTATAAGTAGGTACAGATGGACAGAGGCTTGTTTTTCTTGACTTTCAGAGCTACACCTTGAGTTACTCCACACCCCACCAGTGGTGCCTGATGTAATCAGAGAAGCTGGATTCTCTGATTTCTCTGATTTCTTTTTTACTTTCTCTTGTCTTTTGTGGAATGTAGAAATGGTCAAATGCGGCACTGTTTTAATGTCTGGGCCTTACTTCTTGAAACATTAATTTGCATCTTTGTGTGCCATGTTTCCCTAAGTAGCCCCATTTAGCCCCTCTGGAGTGAACCTGATCAACTGTCTGTAATATTACTTAGTGAGGGTTTGCTGGGGTTTTAAGTAAAAAGTGAAACTGTCTATAGCCTAACTTGTGTTTACAAGCACCTTAGGAATCATTTGACAAAGATTGTTCAGTGGATAATACAGCAAAATTCACATAATAATAATGGATTGGATTTATGTAGCGCTTTTCAAGGCACCCAAAGCGCTTTACAATGCCACTATTCATTCACACACACTGGTGGAGGCAGCTACGGTTGTAGCCACAGCTGCCCTGGGGCAGACTGACAGAAGCAAGGCTGCCATATCGCGCCATCGGCCCCTCTGGCCAACACCAGTAGGCGGTAGGGGAAAGTGTCTTGCCCAAGGACACAACGACCAGGACAGAGAGCCTGGGATCGAACCGGCGAAGGTTACACAACGACAGAACCAGATCTGGATCGAACCCGACCTTGTCCATTTTGTGTGTGTGTTGTGTGTGTGTGCGTGTGTGTGTGTGTGTGTGTGGAGTGTGTGTGTGTGGGGTGAAGAGTCCATGTGATGGGTGACTGGGGTCTTTGATGATTTTCCCAGCCCTTTTCAGACACCGCTTCCTGTAGATGTCTTTTATGGCAGGAAGTGGTGCTCCGGCAATGCGCTGGGCAGTTTTCACGACCCTCTGCAACGCCTTCCGGTCCGAGGCAGAGCAGTTCCCGTACCAGACTGTTATACAGTTGGTCAGGATGCTCTCGATGGTGCAGCGATAGAAGTTCACCAGGATGTCTGAGGACAGGTGGTTCTTCCTCAGAGTCCTCAAGAAGAAGAGGCGCTGGTGAGCCTTCTTGACCAGCTTGGAGCAGTTGGTCGTCCAGGTGAGATCCTCGGAGATGTGGACTCCCAGGAACTTGAAGCTGCTCACACGCTCCACAGCCGTCCCCTTAATGTGGATGGGTGGATGTGGGTCAGCATTCCTCCTGTAGTCCACGATGAGCTCCTTGGTCTTCTCGGTGTTAAGCAGCAGGTTGTTTGTGTCGCACCACTCAGCCAGACGATCCACCTCCTCCCTGTAGGCGGCCTCATCGTTGTCACTGATGAGGCCAATCACCGTGGTGTCATCTGCAAACTTAATGATGGTGTTGGAACCATCAGCAGGTCTGCAGTCGTGGGTGAAGAGGGAGGTGGGGGGTGAGGATTTGTCACTTCAAACTTTATTGGGGGGAAAAAAATCCACAAGTGAGATTTCTTTCAAGAAATCTAAAAATTAAATATATAGCATGCTCGCAGGGTTAGCGAGTATAACATGTGTATGATATGCTAGCTAAAAATATATATTCTATAGATTATATGTGTGACTATATGTGTTATAGATTAAAACCCTCCTGTAGTTGCCGTTACTTCCACTGGTCCAAACCTCTTTGGCTTAAAGTGCATACTTTGAGTGCTGGTAAATGTTTTTTTGATCTTGTGAATGATGCAGAAAATCAGCTTCCTTCCTAAGCAATATTCGACCTGCCACGTGGAGCTTAAATACAAAATCCCTGGTCACTTCAGTCAAGAAGATTGCGTTAAGAATATTGATTAAAAAGACAGAAACTTGCTTTCCAAAGTTGTAATTTGCTTTTGACATTTGTCTTTGACATTTGACATTGTTAAGCACTTTACAGGGCTTTGATTAATCAATCTTTAAACAAATAATGTGGTGTTATCTTGTGACTTGTTTCGACACTGTGCTGTTGAGCTCTCGGTTCCAAAGCCTGCTGTGAAGCTTAAGCTGGGCTTACACTGTGCGATTTTTTCAGTCGCGCGATTCAGCTCCTGCTCAAACTGTACGATTGACTCGCAGGGGTTAGAAGTTCATAGGTCACGATGCAGGTCTCACACTATACGGCCCGATGCTCTGATGCGACCTGAGTGCTCACACTGTGCGTCCATAAAATGAAGGTTATAACAGAAATTCTGTCGCTCTCCCTCTCTGTCTTTCACTCACACAGACACACCACCACCATCAACTTTGCTAAATTGCTAATGAAAAACATTGATCAGGCAGCTGTGATTGAGCAGCAATGTAGATCCAACTATTTTCACGGTTGTTGTGGTCGTGATAATTTTGTGAGGCCACATCGAAAAGGCTCGGATGAGCTTGCCATAGTTCTACAAGTTGTGCCTCCATCGCTTGTGTCCAGATCACACGCTGCACTGCCGTGCTGCGCCGTCTTTTTCGCTGACATTTGTGTTTGCGCGTGCGCAGTGTGAGAAACTGCGGTGACACCCTCACGACGGTCGCGAGGATTTCAAACAGGTTTGAAATCCTCCCGACCAAGCGATTGATGATCGGTCGTGAGGTGTTAATCGCGTCTCGTTACCCCACGTATACTACACGATGCACGACTCAAAAATCGGCTCAAAATGGGCCAAAAATCGCACAGTGTAAGCGCAGCATTAAATGTTTCCCGCACTGTTCACCGTTGACATTTTGTCTGATCTGTTTGCAGTGACTAAGGAAGGGGCTTGGCAAACTGTTCTGCAGCATGGAGAAGGAGGATCTCAAGATTGTCAACAAGGGGGAAGAGGAGGAGATTGGTATTTTTGCTTCACTAACTTGAACAATGTTTCAGGCTATAAAAAATGACCAGAATTAACGTGATCCTGAAGGATCCAGAATCTAATGTGCCCATCAGTTACTTCTCGATGGCTTGCAATTTCTTCTCACCGCTTACTGAGTGTTTCCCTAATGGTACCATAACCACTCTGGCTGTGAAACTGGAGTCTGTTCCCAGCCTGAACCCCAGTGAGCTCACGCTGCTCGACCCCACCTGCGGTCCAGTCTACAGTGATGACCGCTACGCTTACTTTGTCTTCACTGCTAACTCCTGTGGGACTACCAGAAAGTTACATACTGTGTTACCTAACGTGCCATACTGTGCTCCTGTTTTCTCTTTTTTTTTTGTTAAGGAGCTGCAGGGCTACCGTCTGTGTCGTTGGCGGCTGGCCCTGGTGGGCCTCGGGGTGCTGTGTACAGGGGGCTTCCTTCTCCTGGTGCTCTACTGGATGCCAGAATGGTGCGTCAAGTCCACCTGCACTCGTACCACAGCCCGTGATGCCCAAGTGGTGTTGCTGCGCTCCACGGTAGGTAGCAAGTAAAGCAGCAGTGAGTCATTATTATTCAAAAAAGAGAAAAATTATTTACTTAGAAAATAAGTTTTTCTATTTTTTTCTCTCTTTCTTCGTATTAAATGGGTTTTTAATATTTGGTTGGAAAAAATCTAATCAAGAAATTGTGAAAGGAAGTGGTGGATTTTAGAGATTAAACATTTTATCAACAAACTAATCAAAACATATTAAAACAATTTTGGCTTCTTTTTTATTTATTATTTGGTGTTGCCAATTCATGAAACAAATGGTAAAGACGTAATTAGAAGTAACTATTTTGAAGACTAGTAAATAATAATAATAATAATTAACATTTAATTTTAATATGTGCAAACACAGTTGTGGGCTTTTTCTTGCTGCTGTTTATTATTTTTTATTTGCTTTGCTTTTATTCGGGCCCGAGCACCGAGAGTGCGAAGGCCCTATTGTATCTGCTCCGTTTCTTCTTCTTCTTATTATTATTCAGGCAAAACAAGGGCCTTTTTGAGGGCCTAAACATGCTCAAAAACTCATGAAATTTTGCACACATGCCAGGTCTGGTGAAAAATTTTGTATTTTAATGGTTTTACATATGAGCACTGGGAAATGGCTCTACAGCGCCACCTATGCCTTGTTAAATGCAGCCCTACGACCACATCGTTTGAGCTACATGTATGAAATTTGGCACACATGTGTATCATGCCAAGACGAACAAAAAAGTCTGTGGGCCCATTGACGCAAACCCAACAGGAAGTCCGCCATTTGGACGTGAAGGTGACATTTTGGCTCTAATTTTGCCATTTCCATGCCTCGAACTTTTTCGAACTCCTCCTTGGGATTTGGTCGTATAAGCTTCATCTTTGGTCAGTGTCAACTACACACCTGGGCCATGTTAAATTGCGGAGCTTTTGAGTTTTCACAATACGGTGAGGCCGTGGCGCCATGGCGAATTTCGATGACTCGCCATGAAAATCTTATTGCCTCTCATTCTGTCATACATTGTCTGACGACCAAAGTGAACACATATGAGCCTCCACCCCTGAACATATTTCAACTGTCACATTTGACATCAAGGACAGCGCCACCTAGTGGGAACAGGAAATGTATTCACTTCCGGCGCCCCCCGTGTGCGGCAGCCTGTTACAGCAGCTCTGCTCATTCTGAGTTTCTTTCTTTCTTATCTTTTTTCTCGTAATTTTTTTTATAACTAACGTATTAGTAATTAGACTCTGCAACCATGTTCTACCGTTTTGTGCTAGTCCTGGTCGTTTTTCTCAGTTTATTTCTACTTTTTTCACCCGTGTCTGGGGACCCAGAGCAGAGATCCTTTGTTTACAGTAAGGATCAGCTGTTAGCGCTGCGTCCTGCAGCGGTACTGCCGGCGGACAGACCCGACATTCCCAGCGAGCTGAGGAGGAAAAGACGGGGGTGTCGTGCTGGGAAGGAGCGCCGTCGCCCGAGAAGGAGACGTTATCGACCATCTCTTCCTTCTGTAATTATTGGAAACGTAAGATCTTTGCCCAATAAGATGGATGAGCTCATGTCGCTAACCTGGTCACAGAGGGAGTACCGGCAATGTAGCATCATGATGCTAACGGAGTCGTGGCTAACATCGCTAACTCCGGACACAAGCGTGACACTACCGGGATTCCAGCTGCTGCGAGCGGACAGGACCAGAGACAGCGGTAAGAGGAAAGGAGGGGGACTGGCAGTTTTTGTGAACGACAGATGGTGTAACCCTGGGCACATCACTGTAAAAGAGCAACTCTGCAGCAGAGACATTGAGCTGTTAGCCGTTAGCATGCGTCCGTACTACCTGCCCCGGGAGTTCTCGCATGTTATCGCGATAACAGCGTATGTCCCCCCCTCGGCCAACGCGGATGCAGCCTGTGACTCTCTCCACTCTGTGGTCAGCAGACTGCAAACACAATCACCGAGAGCCCTTCTCATAATATCAGGGGACTTCAATCATGCCTCACTGGACTCCACACTGCCCACCTTCACCCAGTATGTGACCTGCCCAACCAGAGACAATAAAACACTGGACTTACTGTATGCCAATGCAGAAGAGGCATACAGTTCATCACCTCTCCCTCCCCTGGGCAGATCTGATCACAACCTGGTGCACCTTGTCCCTGTGTATGAGCCCTTAGTGCGCAGGGAGCCACCAGCCACCCGCACAGTACAGAGATGGTCGGAGGAGAGCGAGGAGGCTCTTAAGGATTGTTTTGAGTCGACTGTGTGGGAGGTGATTTGTGATGACCACGGAGAGGACATCGACAGCCTTACTACATGCATTACTGACTATATAAACTTCTGTGTGGATAACACCGTACCTACCAGGACTGTACGGTGTTTCTCCAACAACAAACCTTGGATTACCCCAGAAATTAAAGCTGTCCTCAAGCAGAAGAGGAGGGCCTTCAAATCCAGAGACAAAGAGGAGTTGAAAAGGGTGCAGAGAGAACTGAGGGGACTGATAAGGAATGGGAAGGACAGTTACAGGCAGAAGATGGAGAACCAGCTTCAACAAAACAACGTTGGTGAAGTCTGGAGAGGCCTCAGAACCATCTCGGGCCACAAACAGCAGAACTCTCTGCCTGGGAGGGATGTGAGGTGGGCGAATGAACTGAATCATTTCTTCAACAGATTTGATTCAGCCATGAGGCAGTCTGCAACATCGGCTGCAGACTCACCCACCCCCACTGCTGCTGTTCCACCTCTGACACCTCAGACACTTCACACCTCCTCTATTCACCCTGCTCACTCCTCCCCACCCCCAACAACAGCATCCAATACACACTCAACACAAGGCTCCAGCCTGTCTCTCTCAACCACCCAGGTTAGGAGGAACTGGAGAGGATTAATGGCAAGAAGGCTAGCGGGTCCAGATGGCATCAGCTCTGAGGGTCTTCAGGTCCTGCGCGACCAACTGTGTGGGGTGATGGAGCACCTCTTCAACCTGAGCCTGAGGCTGGGAGAGTCCCACAGCTCTGGAAAACCTCCTGTGTTGTACCAGTGCCAAAGACTTCACACCCCAAAGGACCTCAACAGCTACAGGCCGGTGGCTCTGACATCCCACCTGATGAAGACCCTGGAGCGGTCTGGTCCTGGCTCAGCTTCGGCGCCTAAAGAGCTCATCACTGGACCCACTTCAGTTTGCCTACCACCTGGCATTGGAGCGGATGATGCCGTCATCACCTCCTACATCGTTCCCTCGCTTCACCTGGAGACCGCTGGAGAGCACTGTGAGAATGATGTTCTTTGATTTCTCCAGTGCCTTCAACACCATTCTTCCCTACGGTCTAAAGGACAAGCTGGTGAACTCAGGAGTGGACCATCACCTCACTGCCTGGATTTCTGGACTACCTCACCGACCGACCACAGTATGTGAGGAACTCAGGGCTGTGTGTCGGACAGGGTCGTCTGCAGTACGGGGGCCCCACAGGGAACGGTTCTGGCTCCGTTCCTCTTCACCATCTACACTGCAGACTTCTCCCACAACTCCACCCAGTGCTTCCTGCAGAAGTTCTCTGATGACTCTGCAATAGTCGGCCTCATCACTGATGGGGACGACAAGGAGTACAGAGGACTGACCCAAGACTTTGTGGACTGGTGCCAGCTGAACTACCTCCAGATCAACGCCAGTAAAACCAAGGAACTGGTGGTAGACTTCCGCAGGCACAAGCATTCTCCACTTCAACCACTGAACATCCAAGGTATGGACATTGAGGCTGTGGACAACTTTAACTGATCAAACACACACATCCATACATATGCAATAATACTAAGTGCAATAATCCTTTCTGTCATCGTTGTATTTTTACTCAGTTGTATATAGTATTTGTATTTGTATTCTATTTTTATCTTATTGTATATTTATTTTATTGTTATTCTACTGTATATAGTATTTTATTCTATTCTGTACAGTTGTGTACTGTATTTATTCTTATTGTATTCTAATTTTTGCCTCATAACTTTTGCACTGTCCACTTCCTGCTGTGACAAAACAAATTTCCCACGTGTGGGACTAATAAAGGTTATCTTATCTTATCTTATCTTACACTTGGGGTACAGTATAGTGATGGGTGACATCTGCAGCCTCAAATTTCTCCAGGAAAGCCTTAAGGAGTTGGTCTTGGGTTACAGTGAAAACTGTGATTTTCGCGAAAGGGTGTGACCCAGCAGCATGGCGAACTTTGATGTCATCGCCATGAAGAAACAAATTAGTATAACTCAATGAAATCCCAGTCTGATCAGTACCAGGCTTTACAGGCAGTGATGTCAGACCCGCCCTGAACAGATTGATGTGCCCATTGTCGGGAATACGACAGCGCCACCTAGTGGCAACAGGAAATGTCATGGCTTTAATTTTGTTGTACTGATTTTCACAGGTTCATCGTGGCCACCTCAAAAGCGGTGAATATCACCATCAGTCCCTCGTGATGCTTCAGTGCAAAAATTGTGACTTTAAACTGAACGGCGCACCCTGGTGGCAACGCGTTCACCATGAAAATGAAGTGGCTTTTGAGGGGCTTGGAAAGTTTAAAAAGTCTTGAAATTTGGCCACACCTCCAATGTGATGAAGGCTTTGTTGTTATGTGATCATTTTCATTGAATAGTGCAAAATGGCTCCACAGCGCCCCCTACAAAATTTCAAAACATCAGCCCCTGCTCTGTGTTTTATGTATGAGTCTGAAACCTGGTAAGCTTATAGGAGATATCAAGATGTACAAAAAAGTCTCTTGGAGCAATATCCCAAATCCAACAGGAAGTCAGCCATTTTAAAATTAATGTGTAATTTTGGCGACATTTTCCCCTCTTTTCAGGCACCGTCTTTGACGAACTCCTCCAAGGGATTTCATCAGATTGACGATCTCCTGTGTGTGGAATCTAAAGACCTTTGTGATGTTAAATTGCGAAGCTTTTTACGTTCAGGGAAACGGGGTGGTCATGCGGCACGTGGAGTTTCAATCACTCGCCAAAAAGCAGTAATCTGCTGTCACTCAAAAACACAATGTCCAATCTCTCCCAAAGGTCGCAGGCATGATGAGACTCGAGCTCGGAAATGTTTGTTATGCCATTTGTCAGTAATGGTTAGAGCGCCACCTAGTGGGACGACTATAATCATGAATTGAATGAGATGAAATGTTAGCTGGTGGTTAAATGCATGAATTCCATCAATGTGACATCAGATCGGACGTGCTGGTTTAGGTGTTGGGCGTGGCTCGACGCGCCGGGGTGCGAGGGCCCTCATAACGCTGCTTGCAGCTTTAATTATTATTATTATTATTATTATTATTATTTTAATAAAAAATTTCTGTACATCTGTATTTTTCCGTTATATTAATGGAAATATAGTTATGAGCTCTCACCCCACTTACCAGTGACTAAAAATGGAGACTGACATATAGAATAATGTTGTTCCTCCTCATAAACGTTGCACTTAATAGGGGGAAATTTGTTGTTACTTAATGAAGCTTCTCAGAAATTCACTAGATTAACTTTGTTTGGGTGGTTTAGGATGAGTTCCGGCGCTGGTTCCTGGCCAGGGTGCGAGTGATGCTTGCCCCAGGGAGAAACCCCTTCCACAGCCTGGAGACCCAGACCACCTCCCCCTCCTCCCCTTCCTCTCCTTCCTCCATCTCCTACCCCTTCTCCTCCTCTGCTTCCCCACCTCAGGCCAACGGACACACCATTTATCCCTCCGATGGCAGCCCTGCTCAGGAGCTCATCAGGAAATTTGCAGACTACCAGCCCATGCAGGTAGGCACAACACTTGTCTCAACATAAATCTGTAGTATAAACTGGAAATGCATAAAGCACATAAATGAATGTGACTGTCGTTTTTCAAAGTTCATAGAAGGGTTGTTTTATGGACAACAATACAAATATGATTACTTTTGCCAAATAAATCTGTCTCTTATTTTGGTCCCTTTGCTCTTTTTTCCCCTCAGATTCGCTACTTTACCTTTCATAGCACAAAGTATTATTGGAACGACGAGAAGCAGAACTTTGAGGTTTTAACGTAAGCATTCTTTTATAACTATATAACTTTTAATTTTCACTGCAGAATCCTCTTAAGTAAACTCTTCAAAGGTTGCACACAGCAGTAATGACAAGTAAATATATGTCTCTTGCTCTGTATGTTGACTAACAAAAAATACTTGAGGGGGAGAAGATTTTCATTTTATAGCAACTTGCATGCTTGTTTTGCTTTTGCTGTTGCGGTTATGTGGAATTAAAGTATCTCCTCCAATGTTCCTATTACAGTGGCCTGGAGGATCTGCAGGTCAGCTGCTCCACCCTCCACTCGGAGCACAGCACAGGCCTGACTATGAACCAGCAGGAGTACAGGTAACATTCAATCAAAAGACAAAGTCACTCAAGTTTGTACGGCACTGTAGGTGCAAGGAGTTGTTGTTGTTGTTGTTCAGTTGTTGGGGTTAAAAACTATAAGCCCTGATATTGTAACTGGAGTTACTGAACAGTGGAGGAGGAATATCCACAGTCTTTGGTATTTACACACAAACTAAATACAATTTTTCTTCCTGTCTTTTAGGAGACTGTTCTTCGGAGTGAATGAAATTGCAGTGAAAGTGCCTTCTGTTTTCAAGCTGCTTATCAAAGAGGTAAAGCAAAGTTTGAGGTTCTGTATGCAGCATGAATTTGTGTGAGACATCTTTTCATCTTGTGGGTTTATTGACACCTTGCACCAAATATTAGTGAATTAGTTTATTGTGTGGCACACGCATAATAATTTGAGAACAGAAATCCTTTTCTTCTGTCAGAACAGAGTCGTGCTTATGTACTGCTGTCTTGCTACTTTTTCATGTTAATGTGATTCGCTGAAGTAGGTTGTTAATCATTTCAGCGTATGATGAATGAAACGGTGTTTAAAATTTTTCTTTTCTTTTTTTTTTTATTTAAGGAAATTGTACTGGTTCAACATTTTCAAATATTTCTGTTTTCTTGTGATTTCTGGATCTCTCTCTGGTTTTCTCTCTTTGTTTTATTTTATTTGACCTCTTTGCTTGCCATACCGATTCCTCTCTAAATCCTTCTGCAGGTCCTCAACCCTTTCTACATCTTCCAACTCTTCAGTGTGATCCTGTGGAGTGCCGATGAGTATTACTACTATGCTGCGGCCATTGTTTTAATGTCGGTCATATCCATAGCTACCTCTTTGTACACCATCAAAAAGGTGAGCTCTACAACATCGTGAGATTGAATTGAACTCGTATTTCTGTCAGGAGCAATTTAAAGTCAGTGGATTGAAAATTAGTTCACTTTGTTTTTCTGTAATACTTAGATTTTGTTTAATGAAGCTAAATTTTAGCACAGAGATCTATTAATACAGAATTAATCAGCAAATGTGTGAAAGAAGAAACAGGTTGATTCTTTTTTTCTAATATAAACACTTGTTTTGAAAATCTTCAGCATCCTTGGAATAACTTAAACTATTCAAGTATTTATGTCATATCAGCCACTGATAACGTGTCCTTAGATTTACTTATTGTATCATTATGTCAAAACACAATGATGACGGCTTACTTAGCTTTTGCTTTTTTCCCACCTCATTAGCAATGGGGCCTAAGCCCGGTTTGTCCAGCTGTGTTTTTGCCTGATGGCGTTCCCACTATTGTTTATGTTTTCAGTCTCAGATAAACGTCTTCAAAGGCTGACTCATTTATATGGAACATTACATTAAGTACCACAGAATCAGACGACTGCCTGTTGAAGACCTTTTTCCCTTCTTATTTCCTTCTACCATTATGATTTATACCAGTGACTAAACTGAGTATCTAATCTAGCGTTTTCAGGCCAACGCATGCACGTGGTTTACTGGCTCATGGTTGACTAACTCAAATGAAAACATCCTTGCAATTCACAGATGTTCATGGGAATTAAAAAGGTTTTTTAATCATTGTTATTTTTCTTCTCTTTCTCCAGCAATACGTCATGCTTCATGACATGGTGGCAGCTCACAGTATTGTTCGTGTGTCCGTATGCCGAGCCAATAATGGTTTGTAAAACTTTTTCTTTGATTTTATCTTTTGTTTGAGATTCAAAAAGTATTTTCATAGGAAAAATGCATCAGGTATTCTATATTCAGCTACTTTCAAAAAGGGATTTCCAATCCAAATCTGACAACAGGGATTTTTCTGCATTTATGCCGAGCCAGACCCTGCACTGGCTGCCCTCTAAATGTCCTCTGCTGTGAAACACTGCAACGTTAGAGTCTATATGACAATAAGGATGGACAGTTTGGTCTGTTATTCTGCACAAAAGGTTCTGTTTGTGTTTGCAGAAGTGATGACAATACCATCACCATCTCAAAATGCATGTCATTAGTTGTCCAAAGGAGGGTGGTTGAATTTGGGTTTAGAGTTGTCAGACATAGCTGTGGGGGCACATAAGCTGTAAGGTACTACTTATGATGCCTCAGCTTTTTCCACTGCTGCGTAGAGAGGCATTATTAATGAGAGAAGTGCTGAACAAGACTATGAGGCTCTTAAACACAAAATATCTCTGTGGCGGGGCTGCTGCCAGTGCTGCTGCAGGGGAGGCGGACACACCTGCACGGCATCTGCAACTCTGTGCTGACTGACTGTTGTTGTTGTGTGTGTCTGTAAAGGACGACAACAATATGTTGAAAAGAATGAGCGAGTGGTCGGGTCTGCCTTGGGTTTATTACAATCTCCTCATCCCTGTTGCCTTTCATGTCCACTGTCTACACTTGGAATACATTTCTCACCTCTCCTGTTTTAGGTATGATGTCTGTATCTGATTGCACACATTCACTCACTTTGTTTCTACCACATATTTCCTGGCAGATATCGAGGAAATTTTGTCTACTGATCTGGTGCCCGGTGACGTGATAGTCATCCCCAGCAACGGGACCATCATGCCATGCGACGCCGTGTTGGTCAGTGGCACCTGTATCGTCAATGAAAGCATGCTTACAGGTTGGTAGAGAAGCGCATGTAAAGACTTGTTTCTTCAAATTTTATTTCTTTGCAAGTTCCAGTCTGGTTTTCCTCTTATGTATTTCTGGACGCAGTGCTAATGTCTTTTAATCCTCATTAGGTGAGAGCGTTCCAGTGACAAAGACCAACCTCCCAAACCCAGTGCCAGGGGACAGGGGGGAGGAGGCTGGTAGTGCCTACAACACAGAGGAGCATAAGAGACACACACTCTTCTGTGGCACCAATGTCATCCAGACCCGCTTCTACACAGGCGAACTGGTCAAGGCTGTAGTGGTGCGCACAGGTTAGTTTGGGGGTCTGGATTCAAGTGCTTTAATGATTAATGTGATTGTAATAATCCAGATCTTTTAAAATGAAATGGGGTACTGTTACAGTATAACAGTGAGATTTGGCCTATATGGAGCGATCGTGGCTCAAGAGTTGGCAGTTCGTCTTGTAATCGGAAGGTTGCTGGTTCGAGCTCCGACAGTCTCGGTCGTTGTGTCCTTGGGCAAGACACTTCACCCGTTGCCTACTGGTGGCGCCAGTGTCCGGCAGCCTCGCCTTTGTCAGTGCGCCCCAGGGCAGCTGTGGCTACAATGTAGCTGCAATCACCAGTGTGTGAATGGGTGGATGACTGAATGTAGTGTAAAGCGCTTTGGGGTCCATAGGGACTAAGTAAAGCACTATACAAATACAGGACATTTACCATTTACCATATGTTTAAGTTAGTGACATAGTCTCTAATGAAATCCTTTACTTTACTGCAAAGTGGGAGCTTGATAAAGTTGGCTGGAATAAAATGGTTTGTCAATTTAGAACAACAAGCTTGCTGTTTGATCTATAAAAGTCTGTTTGGTCAGAACATTTTGCCTCAGTTCAAATGACAGAATGAAAGAAAGTAAGGGCCTGTCTCAATATGCGTACTTGCGTTCTCGTGTACTCGTGATACGTCATCAGTCGGAGAGCAAGTACTGTTCCAATTCAAAGTACGCATCAAGCCGAGAACGCGAAAAATTCCCGGATGTGTTCTCGCTCCGCCCGTTTTATCGCGCATGCATCGGTGGTGACTTGTGTGGACTTGGTACAGCTAAATATCCCAGAATGCATTTCGTCCAAAACGCAGCAATGGCGGACGAGCGCGGCTAAAAACTTTTAAATATTACTCTTTCTGGGTCACAAAATAAACTTTTAAGTTATTTTCAAGCGAGAATGTAGCTGTGTGAACTTCTAATATTTGCTCGATTTATCAGGATATCATATATTTCCAAACGTGCTCCGACGTTTTCGGAGACGTCTGTGACCCGCCAGCTCCATAGCAGGCCGCGAGGTCGAGGATCACTAGAGCCGGCGAGAACAGCGGACTCCCGGCACATCGTTTTCAACCCCCCCGCGGTCTTTTCGCTACTCAGGTTAAACAAACCCCAGCAGCTGTCTATTGTATTGAGTGTCCACTAAAATAAAAATAAAAGCATTCTAACATCTCACCTGCTTGTTTTTATTAAGGCACACATGTACACTATTTTTATTAATAGAGATTTCGCTACTGAGGTTAAACATGATATATAAGTCACTTCGTTCACTTCTAAATGTTAATGTTTGGTTTATTTCAGTGTTTTATTTGTTCCCGAGTAAACCGGTTTGGCTGTGATTAAAGTTAAGCTTCATAACATATTACTCACATTAAGAGGGGACGGCAGTAAAAACTCCGGACCTGTGACATCATCAAGCACGCTGGTGTTCCAGTTGTACAAATCGCGAGTCCGTGCTCGCATTCTCGGCAAGTCCGGACTCGCCGAGAACGCGAGCACGGACTCGCGTACTTGAGAATTGAGAAAGGGCCTAAGACTTAAAAATGACCAAAAATTCCTTTTCTTCACTCAGGTTTCAGCACAGCTAAAGGCCAGCTGGTGCGCTCCATCCTTTATCCCAAACCCACCGACTTCAAGCTGTACCGCGATGCCTACCTCTTCCTGTTGTGTCTGGTGGCTGTGGCTGGAATCGGCTTTGTTTACTCCATTGTACTCAGTATCATGAACGAGGTAATGCAGAAAGTTAAAGGAGAATGATCGGTCTCCTCTTTCAGTTTTTCTTTTTCTCCAAAAAATCTTGTAAGATGATTACGTTTTCAGATGGTTTCCCTTTTTAATGCAATACAATTTAATAGGGTTGGTTGAAATGCCTGAGGCAGCTGTTCTAAGAGTGAGTCATCCTCTGTGGCCAGTAGAAACAAATATTTTGTTCTCCAGAAAACTGACAGTCTTCTCATACATTTGTGTATCTCTTAGCACTGAAGAACATGGGCTCTTTGTGAGTTGTCGAGAATCAGGGTTATCAAACATGCAAACATCTGCAGTTTTTTGTTTGTTTGTTAGGTGCCAGCTAAGACCATCATCATTGAGTCCCTGGACATTGTCACCATAACAGTACCACCAGCGCTGCCAGCCGCTATGACAGCTGGCATTGTGTATGCACAGCGACGCCTAAAACGTATTGGCATTTTCTGCATCAGCCCACAGAGAATTAATATCTGCGGCCAGATCAATCTGGTGTGCTTTGACAAAGTGAGTCTCTAATTTATTCAGATTATCAGTTGTAAAAGACGGTGCTTAAGTCACTCTGTAGAATTTTAGTGCCATGTCATATGTAGAAGCAACTGGTAGCAAAGATCACCCCGTGTTGATTCAGTTGAATTTCATTATCTTTTATCTTTAAAGACTGGAACTCTGACAGAAGATGGGTTAGACCTGTGGGGAGTCCAGAGGGTTGAGAATGGCAGGTAAGATGCTCTGTGCCCTAAATTAGTAAACGTGAGCCTATTTTACTGCATGTTGTAGCCTGAAGAAACTAAAAATCTGAAGGTGTCATTTACTTCAGCCACTGATAAACTGTTAAAAAGAGCTTAGAATATACTGGAGTGTATCTGTGTAACATTTCATATCCCTCTAAATCAGAGATATCAGACTCATTTTACATTGTGGGCCACATGCTGCCCACTTTGATCTTAAATGGGTCAGAACAGTAAAACTCTGATAAATGTGTACAATTCAGTAACTACAAAATATAAAGTTTTCATTTCATTTTTCAAAGATTTCCAGTGGGCTGGAGTGGAGTCTTTGCTGGGCTGATTCTGGCTCCCAGACCTTATGTTTGACACAGTTGCTGTAAATGCACAAATTACACTGAGGATCTGGGGTGTTAACATTAAATTACATAGACATTTACTAGTCTTTTAATCAACTCGGATGTGTTGTTCCTGTCATGGTTGTTTCAAACAGCTCAGAAGAAATTTGGATACGAGCAGAAACCAAGAAATCTGCTTGTCTCTGAGATTCCCAGTGATGCCTAAAACTGATCATGTATTGTAATAAGCAGTGGCTGGATGATATGTCTTCTTTCTAGTACTAAGGTTATCATTAGAAAACTGAATTGTAATAGCTCTGAATTTTAAAGGCCTAATCATTTATTTACCAGATAGATTAAAAGTTTTCATCTTGCAAATGCTCATTTCTCAATCAATTTCTTGCACGATCAGATATCCTCGTGTTGGTGTTGTTCCCACATCATCATAATAAATGTTGCTCCAGGTTCAACATTGCAAGTGACCAATCACATTGTTGTGACGTCATACTGTTGCGACTTCGGAAAAAAAACGCCGTAAAAAGAAAAGTACTTAACTTGCGAGAAACCACCTCTGTCCGGCGACCCAGCGATTTGAATTCTTTGCATTTCAGGATGCTGTTCTTTAATGAACGGTAAGCATTATACATATTGTTCTTGCAACATTGGAATTTCATAATTGAACGAATCGCTTGGCTTGCAGAAGTGTTATGTCACAAGAAGGTGATTGGTCACGTGCAATGTTGAACCTGGAACAACATTTATTATGATGATGTGGGAACAACACCAACACGACGATATCAGATCATCCCAATTTCTTATGACTCCCACAATGTAGTTAAAGGAGTATAATTTAATCTCTCTTCACCGCCCACTTCTTCTGCTTCTCCAGCTTCCACCTGTCAGAAGAAAATGCCTACAAGGAAAATCTTGTCAAGTCCCAGTTTGTGGCTTGCATGGCCACATGCCACTCACTTACCAAAATAGAAGGCCAGCTGTCTGGGGACCCGCTGGACCTCAAAATGTTTGAGGCTACAGGCTGGGTGAGTTCATCTGTATCTATCCATGAGCTAAATGTCTGTAAGGGCAGGCTAGAGTTATGAGACTCATGAATCCATTTTGTGATGCAGTGTCCCCTTTATTCTCCCTTCTGTCAGTATTTAGGCTGGATACAATTTAGCTAAACTGGGCATTAACGCATTATTGCTTTATAACCTGCCACAAAAACATCTGCATGATTCCAATCATGTTGATGGCTCGAGATTAGAAAGGTCCTCTTCTTTTGTACTAATCTAGTGTACGAGTTTTAGATTATATACAAAAGCTGCGCTGTTCTGATTTTTAGTCTGTCTTTGGCATGTCTGGATAAGATAATTCAAAGTAAATGTTACCTCTGCCTAAACGACATGCAAGCATTATTTCAATGTCTTAATGTTGCACATCTAAAAAGCTTCTTGGTATGAAATGTAAACATTTACTTATATTTACCTGCCCAGATCCTGGAAGAGGCTACCGAGGAGGAAACGTCTCTTCATAATCGTATCATGCCCACTGTCGTTCGACCGCCTAAGCAGCTGTTGCCCCCGGAGCCTGCTGTAACACCAGAGCAGGACATGGTATGTACAGCAACCCGGTTGTTAGCAGGACACCACAGGCCTTCAGAGTCTAGAAAAAGTATAAAATTATATGAATATATCTGTCCAGCATCTAAACGTGCATTTTTTTTGTGTGTGTCCATGTTATTATAACATTAAAAAGAACAGTGTATTTTTACTCTTAATGACTGGTTTATTTGTTGTTGTGTGTTTTTGTTTTTATAGGAACTCTATGAGCTCTCGGTAAGTAGTAGTTGTATTTCTTTTCATGCCTGTCAAAGTTAACTGTTCATTTCATTTTATTTTTAAAAAGAGTAATTTGGTAATGTGAGTATTTGTGTTTCATTCATTTCTATAGTGCCTTTTTGTATAACTGGTATACTTTTAACTCGATTTTAGCATTTCATCTTTCTCTTTCTAATAAACAAATAATTTTATTTTGTTTGTCTTTACATATGCAGGCAGCCTATGAGATTGGTATTGTGCGCCAGTTCCCTTTTTCTTCAGCGCTCCAGAGAATGAGTGTAGTAGCTCGTCTCCTCGGGGAGAAACGTATGGATGCCTACATGAAAGGTGCACCAGAGGTTGTGACTAGTCTCTGCAGAAGAGAGACGGGTGAGGTGTCCAAAATGTAGAGATGTGCATGTTGTCTTACAATTTGTTTTCTTTTTTCTTTTATACATTTTTCTACAAATGTATCTTTGACCTGGTATATCCATGATTTTGTCCCAAAAGTAGATTCTGTTCATCTGGAAACTGTTTTCTGATGAGCAGAATCAACTTTTTGGGACTTTCTTCCCTGGATGATTGAGCATACTTCAAGATAATGATTTTGTTGCTCCAAAATTAGTATTTAGTGTTGTTGTTAGTGTTGGTGCTTGCACTGTGAATCTATAATTCTTGGGTTTCTGTCTTCTTTTCTTGCTGTTTGTTACTGATGAATCACTGATCGGCTCTCTTGTTATTGTATTCATTTCTTTGCAGTGCCAGAAAACTTTGCAGCGGTTTTGGAAGGCTACACGAAGCAGGGTTTCAGAGTCATTGCTCTTGCTCATCGGCGGCTCGAATCAAAACTTACTTGGCACAAGGTCCAGAACATCAACAGGTAGTGTACTTTGCAGTGATGTAATACATGCATTCTGTGATCTGAATAAGAAAATAAAGGGAAGTGGCTCTGTGTGGAACAAAAAAATATTTTAATGAGAGATAATTTACTGGGAAGAAATGTATATGTTTAATATGGGGATTTTGTTAGACACAAACACATTCATATGTCTTTCGTTGAATTAGGGATCACATAGAAGCAAACATGGAGTTCCTGGGTCTCATCATCATGCAGAACAAGCTGAAGCCAGAAACTCCAGGGGTGCTGCAGGACCTTCATCAAGCCAACATTCGCACAGTCATGGTTACTGGTGAGAACATGCTGGTATTTTCCATCATTGCATAACAAATGAGAGGTCACAGGTATGCCAGCAATAGTTTACTCTGCGTGTATACTTTAACCAGCTGTTCCTGTCTAGACTCACTGTAGTTGGCTGTGAATCAAATTCAACTTTGAGCCTTAAAAAGAATTGATTGTTTCACAATTGATCCATGGTTTGCACGTACTCTGGCTCACTTTTAACCTGTTTTTTGCAAGCTCATCCATCTCCATTAGCCCCCAAAACTCTACTGTGGTGTCACTTAGGGTGAGGTGACACTGAGCTTGTATTTCATCATTCATCATCAGTCACAGCCAAGCAAACCCTTGGGTAACTTATTTATAACCCAAGGCTGAAGATGAAAACATGACAAGCAAATGACTGAATTGTGGGATGTTATAGCAAAATTAATATCGTAATCACTTTGCAGGTGACAACATGCTGACGGCCATCTCTGTGGCCCGCGACTGCGGAATGATCCCTCCCCAGGACACAGTCATAATTGCCGATGCCCTCCCTCCACACGATGGACAAGCCGCCAAGATCACCTGGAGATACGCTGACAAACCTCGCAGTGCATCCCGACTTCAGGTGAATCAACACACAGGCAGCAGAACATACTTCAGCTAAACACAGCTCGTAATGTCACATATAAATTGAGCAGTATCTTGTCTACTAAAGGAAATGTAAAGGTTTTCAGCAGATCAACTACAAAACAAAGGTGTGTGATCAGATCATCCAAAAACCATTACCTGCTATTTGATTAACATCAATTACAAGTTATAGAAGTTATTTATTGATTAGATAAAATGCAGCAGATTTTAACATTCAATAGTGAATTTCTGTGTGGGTTCAGAACCTTTGTTAAATAATATAAAGATGTCTTTGTTGATTGTTAAAACAGTTCAAAGACTTGGTTTTAGTAATTATTGAATGTTCCTGTTTTTGTTTTTTTTAAATCTCGATGCATTTCTTAAAATTTCTCATACTTTGGAACAGGAAGTGAACATAAGCCTGGAGGATGTCTGTCACATAGATGATCCCAAAAGCCAAGAGCTCTACCACTTTGCTATGAACGGAAAATCATTTGCTGTAATCGATGAACATTTCCCAGATATGCTTCAAAAGGTAAGAAACTGCTCAAACGAAAATGGAGCAGAAGTTGCATCAAATACGTCTTTGTTTCTGACTCCTGATTGTGTGCTCTGCTTTATAGCTCGTGTTGCGCGGCACAGTGTTTGCCAGAATGGCACCTGACCAGAAAACCCAGCTGATTGAGACGCTGCAGGGTGTCGAGTGAGTATTTAGTCAAATATGGGATGTAGCTTTGAACTTGTCAAAAATGAGATTTCAACATTCTGTTATTTAACATTCCCATCGTGTGCTGCTGGACAGTTTCTCATTAATGAGCAGCAGAATCAGCTTTTAAGTCAAAACTGAAAGTTTGTGGCATCGTAGCTTTGATCTTGCAATGACTTTAAAAAGCATTACACTGAGTAAAGATTTACTGTTTGTTCTCATGTGCTCGCAGCTACTTTGTTGGAATGTGTGGCGATGGCGCGAATGACTGTGGGGTATGTACACCTTCATCATTTGGACAACAGCTCTCTGTAATGGACACAATCTGACAGCAGGATGTATATAATGCTAACTTATCTCACCCAGGCTTTGAAGAGGGCTCATAGTGGGATCTCTCTGTCGGAGCTCGAAGCCTCAGTAGCATCTCCCTTCACCTCAAGGACCCCCAACATCTCCTGTGTCCCTAACCTCATCAGGTCTGTATTTTTATTTACATGCTGATCCATAAATGAATAAAACTGTATTAAGAATAAGTATCTTATAGGCTGAATTTGCAGTCTGGCAAATATACACAGTGTCACACTATTATTCAAATGTTTTGAGGAGTTGAATTTGTTGTTCCGGGAGCAATTTTTTTCCCAGTTATGTTGTTAAGACACAGTTTGCTTTGTTTTTGCAGGGAGGGCCGTGCTGCTCTTATCACCTCCTTCTGTGTGTTTAAGTTTATGGCCCTCTACAGCATCATCCAGTACATCAGCGTCACTCTCCTCTACTCTGTACGTAAAACTGCCTGCTTAGTTAGATGAGAAATCCAGTGAATTCAGATTTTTGTCATCTGTGCCGTGTTGTTTTTGGTTTTTAGATTTTAAGTAACCTTGGCGATTTCCAGTTCCTCTTCATCGACATTGCTATCATCCTCCTCATTGTCTTTACCAGTAAGTACAACTAAAATATCAAGGATAAGCGATATGTGTGTTTATTTGTTCTGAATGTAATAATCCTCACTATTCACTCTGCCCCTTATCAGTGAGTCTGAACCCAGCGTGGAAAGAGCTGGTGTCCCGTCGTCCTCCATCAGGTCTGATCTCAGGGCCTCTGCTGTTCTCTGTGCTGACCCAGATCCTCATCTGCTTGGGTTTCCAGATCTGGACATTCCTTTGGGTCAAACAGCAGCCCTGGTACAAAGTTTGGACGCCACTTACCGAGTGAGCACTGACTATTACTTCTAATGTGTAGCAGACAAATACCCAAATCAAATAATAACTTGGTTTCATTATAAGTTTTAAAAGTTGTCATGTTATTGTGTTCCACATTTTGTCATGTTATATGTTACATGATGGATTAAATTCTGCACACAATAGAATTTAATCCACCACAATGAAATTCTTGCAAATGTATTAAAAATCGAAACAAATATATAACATGTGCATAAGTATTCACAGCCTTTCCCGTGACACTCAGAATTGATCTTATTGTTTCCACTGATCATGTGAGATGATCTTCAACTTGATTGAAGGCCACTTGTGGCGAATTCAGTTGATTGGGGATGATTTGGAAAGGCACACATGTCAATTAATAAGATCCCATGTGTCAAAGCGCAAAGCAAGCCAGGATGTCCAAGGAATTGTCTGTAGACCTCTGAGATGGGATTGTATCAAGGCACAGATCTGGTGAAGGGTACAGGAACATTTCTCCAGCACTGAAGACCCAGTGAGCACAGTGGCCTCCATCATCCATAAACTGAAGAACTTTGAACCACCAGGGCCTTAGTCAGGGAGGTGACCAGATTTGCACGAATTTCAAGTAACGTTTTTTACTTTGTAACTGTGGGATTTGTGTGTATAATTTTTGTGTTGAAAAATGAATTTAATCCATTTTGGAAAAGGCTACAAGATTCTGAACATGTGAAGCGCTGTGATTACTTTCCAGATGCAGTATAAAAGGACCACAGAGTGAAAATGCTCTTAATGACTTCTCTGTCTTCACGCAGTGTCTGCAACCTCACATCACACATTGAAATGGACTTTGAAAATGAGACGGAAGAGGACGAGCACAACATCCAAAACTATGAGAACACCAGCCTCTTCTACGTCTCTTCCTTCCAGTATCTCATTGTTGCTATTGTTTTCTCCAAAGGCAAACCTTTCAGGCAGCCGAGCTATAAGAATTGTAAGAAACTTTTCCCTAACGTGTGTGTGTGTGTGTG
>NW_024582366.1:3075306-3100970 GCF_018398535.1 Haplochromis burtoni
GTGTGTGTGTGTGTGTGTGTGTGTGTACATATATATATGCCCTAAAAAGTAAACTCTACAATTTTATTTGCGTGTTTTCTTCACAGGGCCTTTTGTGCTGTCCGCTGGGAGTTTATATGTTTTCCTGCTGTTCATCTTGTTCTACCGAGTAGACGTCATTAATGGGTTTATGGAGGTGGGAAGACATTAAATGCACACTTTATATTCTTTAATGTAGGATACAGCTTTATTTATCACCTCAGGCTCCATCTTTTCTTGGTATTTATTCATGTAAATGGAGATTCTGATTTTGTTTTTGACTTACTGTAGTATTGCGCGTGCATAAAGCTTTAAGGCAGGGCTGTCTTGGTAAGACTAACTTTATAACTTTTTCTTGTCGCTTCATTGACGAGTGTTTCTCTGTCTGTGTAGATTGTTTGCATCCCGTTTGAATGGAGGCTAAAACTTTTCCTCATCATCTTAGTCAATGCTGCTGTGTCTGTTTTGGTGGAGGTAAGATCCACACGATCACACTTGGGTAACAGCTGATGTTTTCCCCATGTTCAGATTTTGTTTTCTCATGCAGTGTGCTCATCTTTATCTCGTTTAACTGGACAGCAAGATCAGTTTTGTGTTGTAAAGCAGAAATGGAAAGAAGCAAAGTGTGAGGTTTTTAATAGTTAACCGTTTAAAGAATGTGACTTTATTTTGTTACAATATGTGCATTTGTGGGTATTTTACTCCACATGTTTGTCTAATTAAGGATGCTTTTCAGAATTTATTTCTGTAAACCTTCACGACACTGGATTATTAATGCCTGCCTGCTGACTCGTTGGAGCAGTATCACTGTTTCTGCCCTCCTTTTAGATGGCTGCCCTTGCATTCACGTACTGCTTAGTATGCCCCGTAGATAGAGCCTTTTCCTAAACTAACAGTGCAGTTTCCATTCATCTTTGAAGTGAATTGGAGGGACAAAAACACAGCAAGCCGATTCTGTTTCATCAAGAGCTTGCAGTATTTTTTTTTTTAGACGGCAATAACCATGCACGGCCTTCTTACTAATAAGCTTAATTTTAACCTCACATGCAATGATTAACACTCAGTTTCATGGAAGGAAAGAAAACTGCTATACTTGGTACTTTAAAGCAGTGTGGCACTAAAAATCAGTTGCGCACCTCTATAACAGGAGCTTTGTGAAATCAAACCAGACTCTCTGTAATTCTTTCCCCTGCCCACTGCACCATCCCATAGACCATCATCCTTGACATCGTCTTACGGAAGCTTGTGTTCAGCCGAGACAAACAGGGCAACTTTGGCGTCACTCCTGCCGCCCCGGCACCACAGGTTGGAAATATCTGACACCTTTTTCTCTAGCCCTTTCTTTTTACTCTTGTGTGGTGTTCTCTCTCTCTCTGTTCCCACTTTTTTCTTCTAATGTAACTGCTAACCACGTGCATGTGCAAAACCTCAGTCTTCTGATCTGTACGCTCCTCCCTTTGTCCCTCTAACGGGCACTCTGGTCAGGGCTTAAAAACGTGGTAACTCAGTTTTATTCAGGCTGAGCCACATGACATCAAATGTTGAAACTATTGCTGGATGTCATAGATTGTTGCTATTGAAGCAGCGCTGGCCTTCGGTGAAGTAAAGCCATAATTTCATCATATCTAATGTGTGTAGTTTTAATGTTTTTCTGTACTGTAGGTCATTTAAATAAGTGATATGCTTCCATGCAATAGACATGCAGAATGCTGAGCAAAACATTCATCTACTCTTATTAATAACAACAATAATAATAATAATAATAATAATAATACATACTTCCCATTGCCTAGCAAGTATGACACACACACCCCTCCCCCCCACCGCTCCACCCCCTGTGGTAGTCTGCAGGCCCTCTGCTTGCTGCCCTTCTTAGCATCACTCAACATTGTCACTGGATCTCATCAAGTGTAGTATGTTTGTATTTGAATAGTGAGACCTTAAATGTCTTTGTCAGTGTGTGGTTTCTAAGTTACCCTTTTGTCTATGTTTTTAATGTAAAGATCCTTTGTCTGTTTGTTCTTTGAATCCATGAGCTTGTTTTTAAGGAGAAGGCTCAGTCTTTAAGCTGTCTGTAGACCAGAATCATGCTGAATTTTGTTTTAATCTGCATGCACGCACAGTTGCTATAGTTTATCAGTGTCAAGAAATATGCATATTACAACTTTGACACTATATGAGCATATTTATATTTTGCATGTAGCAGTTTTGTTTGATTTGGCTGTTCAAATATTCATTAAAAAAACACACACAAACTTTGTCTGTCAGGGAACCTTTCTGCAGTTTTACTTATTTGATTATTTTTCATGTTGTGGTATTCACAGGGAGCCAATGATCTGTATGGACACAAGTGTCTGTCCTGCCAATGTTGCCCCCGCAAGATGAGACCCAAAGCTCGCTACATGCACCTTGCCCAGGAGCTCAGTGTGGACCCTGACTGGCCTCCGAAGCCCACCACTACCACTGAAGCCAAGCCACGCCCAGAAAATGGCTCTGCCTATCAAATCATAATCAACTCCTAGCACCCCACAGCCTGTACTAGCTTATTCAGCTTCTACCTTTCATACAGGAAACATGCATATGAGGTGTGTTCAGTAAATTTCAATGGAACTGTCATGGGATAACTGCTTCCCTTCACTGTTCGTGCTCCAATGCTGTATAGTTTCAGATACTGTATTATTGCGCAAAAAAAATCTATGACACACATCTACCAAATGAATTTACATTGAACTTCGCTCAGTACTCTTGCTCTCTTTGGTTCACCCCCACACACGCTCTCAGGTCGCTTTTTATTTATCGTTAAAGGTGCAATATGTTGAACACCTTACTCTCGAAAAGGTCAGTGTTGTTTTGCAGAGTCATGCAGCAGCTCCTCTGGAAGTAGTGCTGCTTTTTACTTTGCTTTTACTTTGCAAAGAAGGATAAGTGCAGCAAACAGCACAAGGCTTAAACTGACCATAGCAGGTTGGGCTCCACTGTTTTACTCCTTATAAAAGAAAAAGCAATCTCTGGGAAGAGCTCTTCCTTCCTTCATGTTAGACTGACGCAGGCTTTATGCAACAGTGACTCAGTGTCTCACCTTGAGATACAGTGCGGTATTACACTTCAGTACGGGCTGGCGCTACCTCGTTATCATCCTTACTTCAGTAGCTGTCATACAATCTTCTGATAATTTGTAAATTTTTAAGCAGTTTTAAGCTACCAGTCTTGTATGTTTCACCTTTAAATGTCACAAATTGAAATCCTCCTTTATTACAGTGTCTTTACTGAAACTAAGCAGCATTCAACTCAGTCTAGAAGGAACATTGAAAAGCCATCAAAATGGTGCATTGGCCCCTTCAAATGAACGTTTAACACAGGTTCAGCATAACCTCGCTTTGTGTGTGTGCAAGGGGGTGGAAAAGAGAGGCCGGGGCCCACTACACTCCAGAGCTAGCCTCTCACATACGTGTTCTGTCAGAAATCTCAGTTAAGGTGTTTAATCCTAATTAAGTTATTCCTTTTATATGATAGTCATAAATAACAAGGTCTGCAGATTACAATATTCACCACAATACTAGAGTTTTGATTAAGAGTGGAATGGGATGTGTAGATGTTTCAGAGAATGGAGAAGTACGGCGTTGGATAGGATGTGTTTCTCAACAGACATTTGCACATATCTTAGCTGATGTGAATATTGCAAGCTCTAATTGCTACTGTGTAGTGCTCTTTTGCAGCTAATGTAGATACATAGAATTTCAGTCAGCTGTGGGGAGGTTTGCAATTGTATACTGGCTGCATTTAGTGCTTTGTGCAGTTACACACCCATAAGGGGAAGTACCTTTATATTCCTGCTTTGAAGTAAAGACACACTCATATCTAATTGGCTATCGGAGATCATGTTAAACATCTGAAGAATACAGAATTATTTTTTAAATCTACCATCAGATAAATTTGTTCCATGATTTGTTGACCTGCTATAATTAGATGTGACCTGTTTCAAAATCAGTCTGTTCTCGGGAACTTCTCATTTCCATGGTTAGGAAGGTTAGGGAGAGTGTTTTTTTACAAATTGATTGAAATTAAGTGTAATTTATGCCAAGTTTCAGTCAGCTTTCAGTCAGGCCATTATGGCTTGATAAATAATAGGGGGGAAACCTTGATGCTGCAGAAGGATATGATTATGTTTAAAAAAACAAACAAAAAACAGTGAATATTTGATGTACTTCCATTATGGGTTTTTTTTGTTTGTTTGTTTTGTCCAAACATGCTGCCTCTAAAACAAATGACTGAATTCTCATCTATCTTAACAGTACTGGCATTAATGTTAATATATCATACTAATAGAATTTACATAGAATATTGCATCTTTATAATAATTGTCAGGATCATATGCTGTTAACGCTGACTGGGAACAGCAATGCCTCTGTTTGGCACCTCCCTATCCATCTATACCAGCGGTCCCCAACCTTTTTCGCACCACGGACCGGTATGCCCGACAATATTTTCACGGACCGGCCGTTAAGGTGTCGCGGATAAATACAACAAAATAAAACTAGTACTGGTACTGAAAAAAGAAGATTTATTCATAACACACGTGAAAAGACCCGGGAAAACCGAGTTAACGATAAAAACGATAACAAAATAACGCTGAAAACCGATAAAACCCCTGAAAAGCATAAATTTCACACCTGAGCCTCAACTCTCGCGGCCCGGTACCAAACGACTCACGTACCGGTCCGAGGCCCGGGGGTTGGGGACCGCTGATCTATACTGCTTTGGCCTTCTAGTGCTGAAAATCTAGCAAAGTCGCCTCTACTTACTGTGCTTCTCTCTACTCTTTCAAATTGTTTTCTAGTGTGTAATAAGCTTTATAGAATTATGGGCTGCTAGTGGAACTTTAAATCATAAATATTTTGTTTGCATCTACTGTATGAGCCATGTCCTGTCTGCAGAAAACATGGAAAAACATGCATGAAACCAGCTCTCTATGGCCACGCTTTGAAGATAGTTGATGGTTGCAATGCTAGAAATAGCACTTCAGTTACAAAGCTTAACTATAGAATTAAGAAAGATTAACATTACATTTATGTATTACAAAAAAGGAAAGAATCTACATCAGAAACGGCATGAATCTGTCTGATTATTGTGGACAGCTAACCACATGCATGATACCATATGAATCTAAGCATCTGCATATTCAAAGCCTTTTTAGAGTGGCTCCAAAAAGGCAGAAGTACATGCTTACATTTTCAGTTTTAAAAGGAGATTTCTTCCTATGGAAGACTGATTACAATACTGTACTACATTATAGCAGCTGTGCAACTGATCCACTCGCTGTTTTAAAGCAATCATGAAATGACAAAACCTGTACAAGATGGATGTTTATGCAGCCAAATTTCTATATTACACGTAGCCTGATTGCAAAGAGTCAAGAGCTGTATTTATGCTCACTCCTCTTTATTTGGCATTTACAGTAATACTCCATGAAATGTCTTTCAGACTCACCCCACTAGATTTTGAAGGAGCTGTAAATGATTGAAGGCTCTCCCTAATAAAATCTAATGGGGAAAGTTCAGTCTTTTAAAATGGGTTTCAGTCATTACTGATCAAACAGATGGATGAGAAAGATGAGCATTCTCATATGAAAGAGTATGAAGATTTTTTTTTACATTGTGCATTTATAGCCATGGACGTGGAGAAATGGGCAAACTTCTTTACAGGCAGATTAAAAACCAGTATAGGAAGACTGTAGTATCACTTTAAACCAACTTGCACAAATCAGGTTAACTGTATCAGTGTAAGTGTAAAGCACAGCAGGTTGCCTTTCATGAATTGTAGTGGTTCGGTTTCTTCAGAGTGCTCATTAGAGATTATGTGACGCCGTACAGAAAGAAAAACGATTAAAAAGAAACTTGATTCCTCCAGGGGAAAATGGAGCAAATGAATTCTCAGACATCCTAACAGCTGTTATTGTCTGACTCTTCTTCAAGCATTTATCTGGTTCACTGATTGTTTTTCTATAAGTTGGGCTCCATGTTGCATAAACCTTTCCTTGGATGCATTGTTCATTATTACTTTGTGCGTAAAGAAGGCTCTATAGATGGGATGCAGATGTGATGATTTGTATTCATGCGAATTCAAAGCATGGCTCACATTGGCATTTTTGTGCTCATTAGTAGAATGGTTAAAGTGTGTCGTCATGTTGACTGAAAGCGATTTGGCATGTGTGCTCTGACACTGGTCACATCCGTCACACGACTTTCTCGCTTTTCTATATTAATTATATATATTTTTTTCTAGGTGACCTGTGAGGTTAAGAATGAATGTAATGCAAAAAAAACCTACAAAATTTAATCCAATGCAATATTACAATTATTGATATTTCCAAAGACTTTTCATCACACTTTTTTCTTTCCAAAAAAAGACTGAGTGAAAGAGAGAGGTTTCATCTGTCCTGTGTCAGTTTCAACAAAGCAAAAGACGGTTTTTAGTGGTGATAATGTTAATAATGTTAGAGGTTGGATCATATATGAGATGTACATTTCTAGTGTGTGCAGAAGAGTCGAAAGTTATAAAAACAATTATGGTTTTTGAATTATCAAAGGGCTGGTGTGTCTTTTTCTACTTTTTTTGGTACTGTGTTACAATCATTTGTCTATTTTTGGATTATGGATTAATCTGTACTTTCACTTTTGTTATGGAGTTGCATTATCTTTGTTTTGGGGGCATAAATCCTGGGCATTTATTTCATAGTTTGAATCGAGTTTTGCAAAGTATGATTAGGGCACTTGGATTAATATCATTTGGGCAAAAACGTGTTATAAACTTCATCCAAACCTTTAGAGTTTGGATGAAGTGAAATGTTCACCATCATAATTTCAAAGATTTCTCTTTTTAAAAAAAAAAAAAAAAGAAGAAGAAAAAAAAGATCTGTTTCTGTTTTGTTTTTCACTTTTTCTTTGGTTTCTCTTGTGTGTAAACTTTGAATTAAATTCTGTCACAAAAAGGGAATTCAGCTGGGGTAGGTTAGGCATCTCTGCTTAGCTCATTCAGAATATGAGCATCATCTGACAATCTTTGTCCTGATCGTCATGTGTATGTATTTTACTTTTTTTTTTTTTTGTCTAGAGTTTTTTAAACACTTCCATGTAAAGTGTAAATGTAATTTAGCAGAATGTGCATTGTTGTTCAACATCAGAGGCCTGTTGTCATACATACATAGCTGCTTAGGAGCAAAATGTTTCAGTCTCAGCTGCATCATCACTGTGCACTTCAACACAAACAGTTCCACCTATAGATGTGCAAAGTGTGAGTACTACTATTGCTTTTCCCTGTACTCGGGTTTTGCCTTTTACTGTAACAACTGTATAGAAGCAGTGGATCTTATGCTGAAACCTCTATGCTCTTAAACAGGTACAGGACACCAACTGTTCAGTTAGCATTGGCCTCTTATTTAAACCATGTATTTAAAACACACCACCTAATGTCATTTAGATTAAATCTAAATTTAATCTGAATTAAATCTGAGTGAATGAACACTCGTGGATGTCGTTTCCTCAGGGAACTGGGTCTATTTGATCATGTATTTGTTACGAATTAAGAAATAAAAGTTGAAACCCAAACTGAATGGGGGGAAAAAACCCAGTTGATTTAATAACTTTATCACAGCCAATCTGGGTTTTGTTTTTGTTTTTTCTTTCAGGGCAATTTATTTGCTGTGCTTATTATTTGCAGGTCCCTTACCTCAGCAAGAGGGTATATGTATTTACTTTTTAGCAGAGATGTAAATTGTTTTTAAAGAATTTTGTACTTTATAATTTATTTCTTATTTATGTTAAGTTCTTTTTCCCTGAGGATTGTATTTCAAATTTATCTTGATTTCTTTCTTTTCAATAAATGTTTTTTAAAGCAACCTTGATGATAATAGTAATTTTCGTGAATAGGATAATGTGAGGGTTGAAATGCTACAGAAAATGAAGTGGAAGAAGATTTAACAAGAATCAACCTGAGCAGAAAATACATTAGCTTGCCTATTTACAGAATTGAACCCCCAAACTGGGATATGGGTTATTTGCATGTAAAATTAAAACATTTTAAAATATATTACTTTTGTTAGTGTTGTGTGAAAGTCTTGAGTCACCTCTCATAACCTATATTTTGTTTCCAAGGAGCCAGACTTTCTTTATAATGGGCTATGACTGATTAAAGCATAAAAAGACACTTAACTCAAAGGGTAAAGCAATGCTGTCTGCTTGTAACAGACAACTTGGTAAAGAACCAAATTAAAATGGTCGTTTTAGGCAAGGTGCAAGCAGCCCATCGCATTTTTCTACCCTCTTTTTACTTGAATCTACGTAAAATGCCGGAGACGATAATTTGCGAGGCATGAAACCGTACTTTTGCATTAACAGGCAATTTCTCCAGAAAATATCTCAGCGTAAAGTGCAGTGTTTCTTTAAAAAACTGAGGAAAGAGTTTCAAGTCTGTTACTTCTTTTTTTCCTCGACTTGTCCTATCTACATCACATAGACCGTATGCATTTTTTTTAAAAATAGGGAAAAATCCAACAAAAACCTGAGATCCGTGTGAGCCACTGTTCATTGAAGCTTCATCTGAAATGGGCAAAGGCTGGTTATCAAGAAGCCATCCTTAAGGAAGGGAAATGGAGACGAAAGCCTGAGGTATTTGAAAAGTTACGCTTTCTGTGCATCTTGTGAATGTAATGACTAAAGAAGGAAGTCATCTAGGATGGTCAAACTTACACTATAGGTGCATGCTCTAGTAGCCTCCGAGGCACCTGTTGTTGTCAATTGACATTACATAAATAACATTGAATTATATTGAACTATAGAGACATTTAAAAATCGAGAAAACAGTATAAAAAGAAGAAATAATGGCAGCTTTATTTCCTAAACATATGTAGTGCACATTGTTATGGTTATCCCTAAAAACCCCAACACAGACGACGAGGGTGTCATTTGAAAAGAGATATTATTATTATTATTATTTTTATTTATTTATTTATTTATTTTTTAAACTTTATTTAACAAACAATGAGTATACAACATACGAACAGATGAACTATACAAAACAACAGAACATTAACACAAAAAGCCAAGGGTAAAAAAAGGTAACAATTATAAGAATACACGCAAAAATTCACATACATATGTTGTTTTGAGCCTTTTTGTTGGTGCAGTCTGATATTGATTGTATGTACATTTCCACATCCTTAAAATAATGACAGAAATATGGTGTTTTGTTAGTAAACTTACATTTATGGATAAAAAATTTAGCTAAAAGTATTAACAAATTTATCATAAAAAAACATTTATCAGAAACAGAATAATACATTTTCCCATCGTAAAGAAAACTCCCTTAAAATATGGACAATAACAAACCTGCTAAATTCTTCCAGAATCTCTGTGTAAAAGAACAGTACCAAAAAAGATGTGTCACAGTTTCTGGATGATCCCCACAGAAAGTACAATTAGTATTTATGTCCCTTTTAAATTTGACCATGTAGTGACTGGCTGGATAACATTTATGTAGAATTTTAAATGAGACTTCTTTCACCTTATTTACAATCAAATATTTATGGGGGACCATCCAGACTGTCTTCCACTTGATATCTGGAACATATCGGTTCCAATAAGATGTTATATATGGGAGAGAGACGATATCTTCTTGGAATAAACTACGTATTCTCTTATTGCTGTTACCAAGTTCCTGTGAAAAGCAGATTTTTCCTATTGGTGACTCAGCTGGGTCAGGGAGAGTGACTGAGGTAGATATTGAGCTGTCAGTGTTTTTATATAACATTAAAGTCCCTGAGGGTATGGCACCAAGCACCATTGAGAATTCCTGAACACTGATTGGAAAATTATATAGTGCAATAAAGTCGTTGTAAGTAAGTAGTTGTCCCTCTTTATTAACCAGCTGAGCCACCAATAGGATCCCATTTTGGACCCAAGTTTCCAGGAAAAGTGATTTATTTTTATATAAAATATCTCTGTTGTTCCAGATGAGGTATTTGTGAGGTGAGAAGTTGTGTTTATAAATGAGGGTCCACGCTAAGAGGACCTGCTTATGGAAGGATGAAAGCTTTACAGGGAGTTTCTCAACATTGTAATTACAATTTAAAATAAAATTAAAGCCACCAAAACGAGAGAAAATATAATATGGTATAAAGTTCCAGATAGAGGTAGGGTTTTTAAGAAAATGTTTAGCCCAATTAATTTTGAAAGTGTTATTTAAAGTAGAAAAGTCTAAGACGTTAAGCCCACCTGATTCGTACTTATTCATCACAACAGTTTTTCTAATATAATGCGTACGGTTTTTCCATATAAAATTAAAGAGCATACGGTCAATATCTTTACTAATTTTCTTATCCAGATGTAAGGAGAGAGCAGCATATGTTCATCGGGATATCCCTTCAGCTTTAGTAAGCAACACTCTACCTTTCAAAGACAAGTCCCTTTGCAGCCACTGGTTGAACCTTTTTAGGGTTAATTGGAGTGAAGTTTGACGAGCATCTTGATTTTTGGTCTTTGGATATTAACAGTCCCAAGTATGTGACTTCTTATTTAACAGCGATATTACAGATAGTATTTGCAGGGCAGTCTTTAATTGCTAGTAACTCACACTTTTTTAGATTTAGGCATAAACCAGGGGCCTCAGAGAAATCACTAATCACAGTAAGAGCTGGAGGGATTTGGTTTGCATTCTTCAAGAAGAGTGTGGTGTCATTGGCTAACTGGCTGATGACGAGCTCCTTATCAGCTATGGTGATTCCTTGTACAACACTGTTTGAAATATTAGTTGCAAGAATTTGTGTACAAAGTAAAAATAAATATGGTGAAATAGGACATCCTTGGCGAATACCACGTTTCAGGTCAAATCTCGGGGTGGAGCCGTTAATCATTTTAATAGAACTATTGCCATTTGTGTATAAGGTTTTGACAGCTTTACAGAAAAACTTGCCAAAGCCAAATTTTTCCAAAGAGTGGAAAATAAATTGATGTTCAATTGTATCAAAAGCCTTATAAAAATCCAGGAAGAGAATGAAGCTATTGTCAGGTACCAGATCAGAGTAATCAAGTAAATCCAAAACCAGTCTAATGTTATTAGAAATGTGTCTGTTTCTCATAAAGCCTGATTGTGTCTCATCGATAATTGTGTCCAAAAACTCTTTAATTCTGTTAGCAAGTATTAAAGCCATAACCTTATAGTCATTATTAAGCAGGGAGATGGGTCTCCAATTATCAATAAAGAGTAAGTCTTTGTTTGGTTTTGGAATAAGTGTTATGAGACCTTGAGTAAGAGAAGGAGGGAGGGTGTTATTCTCTATACTTTCTGTAAAAACCTGCAGTAAAAACGGAGCCAGGAGATTAGAAAATGATTTATAAAACTCTGCAGTCAAACCGAAAAGAGATATTATAGCAGAGGTACGTATAGGAACCAATTCCCTACATCGTTTATTTTGTCAGTGCTCTTTAGGCGGTGGAACCACTCACCGGAAGTGGACTGTCATTCCGATTGTGTCCTTGTTAGCTAGTTAGCCGCCACAACGGGCAAGCAAATGTGTGTTGTTTGGGAAGATGAATTAAACTGTACCTAAATAGTGAATCTGAACGACATCTCCGTGGAGCTGCTTTAACAGCATCATGCTGCGTGTCGGGAGCAGAGCTGCCTGGTGAGTTTGCATTTAATGAAGGTAACAGAAGCCAGGGTTAGCTACGGTGTGAGGAGAGCACATATGAAGCTGCTTCCTCTGACAGCTCAGGACGGCCGACCTGGTTCTGTGTAGATGACAGCAGCCCCATGTCATAGTAAGAAAGATAAAGGACACATATTATAGGAGTTATCACGGCTGTCTACGTGTGGAGTGCGTTTGGTTTATGTTGCCGGTGCTACTGCAGCATTAACGTTACCCTAGCATAAACCGGCTAAAAGTCTAGCTCGGTCGCTGAGTGTGTACAGCAGCTGCGTTATTTAAAAACAAAAACGATAGATTGACAGACCCCTGTTAACTGTGTCTGTACACTTAGTTAAGTGATTTATTGTAATAAACTGGGTTGTTTATAACGTTCAATGTCAAACCTGAAAACGTGTGCCATCTGCTTTCCTGCGTGTTGCTGCAGTCTATTGGGGCTACCTTGAACAAAAATGACTGCTTTTGTAACTGTTCTGTGGAAATGAGGTGTCTTTATTTTTTTCATCCACACCTCATCTCAGCGTGGCCTGCAGGAACCTGGTGGCCAACAACATGGGGGTGAGATTTCGGATACCCTTGCAGAAGCTGCACCCTCTCTCCCGTGCTATCCATCACCGTTACTCTGGAAACGGCAACCCTCAGCGCCCTCCTCATCGCACAGCAGCCCGCTATTTCACCTCCATGTCTCGGTTGCCCATGCGGCCGCCGAAGCCTCACCCGGGCTCTGGGGGCCACGGGTACCAGCAGCAGCGCAACTTCTGGGTGGCTCGCCTTGCTGCTCGGTTGCTGAAGCTCAGATATATTCTGCTGGGGAGTGCAGTGGGAGGAGGGTATACAGCTAAGAAGGTCAGTGTGGAGTGTTGTGCTTTGCTTGTCATGTGAGATGCAGGAAAACTGTTAAACATACTGAAGCGGTGATGGTTTTTTTTGTTTGTTTTCTACCAGACCTATGATGAGTGGAAGGAAATGCTGCCTGATTTTAGTGAATACAACTGGGTGATTCCTGATTTTGTTTGGGAACTGAGCGAACAAATAGATCTTGGTAATTTTTTTTTTATTTTTACAAACAATAATGATTAAATCCCTCACATTGTTTTACACCAGCTGTATCATGAGCTGCAGCTCTGTCTTTTCCACCTGACTGTGTTATCCATTTTCACCTGCAGATAAACTGGCCAAAGCTCTACCAGAGATGGAAGAAATAGCCAAACTACTACCCGACTTTGACAAAATTGGGGAGAACTTCACGTTCCTCAAAAGCCTCCTCACCTCTGGTGAGTAAACAAAGCATCAGCATTCACTTAATGCAATTACATATTATTGTAAAAAATAGCATGTGCAGACATCTGAGTGTCAGGATTTAGAATGAAGGTTACAGCAGCTTCACTGAAGCAAACCTGCTTTCCTCTTCTACCTTCTTACCTGTAACATACTCCAAGGGTTGCATTTTTGGTCTCTCCGACCTCTAAGGGACCTGAGCAGAATGAGCAAGTAGACTTCTGTATCCTGTTACTTGCTAATTTTTCTGCTACACCCTTTCTACCTCTGGTTGTGGTTATTAAATGATTCCTTATTAACTGAACCGTCCAGTAATTGCGATTTTGTTTTATTGCTGACTTTGGTTTCATGGTGTCACCATTTAGATGGGTCCATGTGCAGCATTTATGTGTGGTATTATACCAATATAAATGTATACATGTCTGTTATTTCATGACTTTCATTTAAAAACATTATCTGTACAAACTGATTGTGTAAACTGTATGACGTTTCCTGTGATAAGGAATTTCACTACAGTACAAGTTTGTTCCTGGGAACATGAAAGCTTAGATTTAAATAAAATGGTAAATGGCCTGTATTTATATAGCGCTTTACTAGTCCCTAAGGACCCCAAAGCGCTTTACATATCCAGTCATCCACCCATTCACACACACATTCACACACTTTGTACTAATGAGCCTCACTGAGTATTGTGTAGGAGGCATTTTGACTGGATGAGGATTTGATCATGTTTTGTGTCATCGTACATCAGCATTAATGTTTAAATAAATACTAAATATTATATTCTGCCTACAAATGATGAAGGATCGGTTATGCTTTCATAATGAAAAGCCACTAATGATAACTGTAACATTTATGGCTTTTTTCAAGATGACGCCCATTTGAGGGTGTTCTCATCAATTTTAACAGTTTCCTATTAATTAGCTAGGTCACTTAAAGCTCTGGCACAGCAGTATCTTTGTATTAATATACATCATGTAGCTAGCTGTGTCCCTGCTTTGACCATCATCCCTTTGCTTCTGTCTTTTATGATTTTTTATCTTGTGTTGTTCTTCCTTTCTCCTCCCCCCCTACCCTCCTGTTGTCCTCCACGTTCTTCACAGGTGTGAGTTTGGGTAGTGAAGTCAAAGGAGCTTCTGGTCTGCATCTGTTGTTAGGTGTGTAAACCCAGCTCTCAGTAGTGCTGCCCACTCCCCTCTTTTCTTTCTGTGGCTATCTGACAATTGTCTCGCCACAGCACTGGCATGGTGGCCATGATTTTGGCTCTGAAGGCGGTAGCAGAGCATCTTCCTGGGATATGCAGTTAAATGCTGCTGTCATTGTTCAGACTATTTACCGAGTTCAGTAAGTGTAACTATGAGGGTTAAAAGGTCTAATCTTGGACTAAGCTTTGCTTGAATTGGTAGAAAATTTCTCTACTGCATCTTGAAGTCACCCCAAATTCATAGAAACCTTGAAGTTTACCTTTCCATAGTTAATTTAGAGCACAAATTTTTATTTTTTTATTTTTAAGAAAAATCTACAGAAAGGGTCTGGAGAGCTCATAAATGCAGATCATTGTTTTTACCTGTAGTATCTCCCCTTTTCAGTTTTCCTTTCTTTAAACCAGACTGTCCTCGGCTGTGCTTTGTCCTACTGTGTTGTGTATTCTTTGCCTCCTTTGACTTCCACCCTTTTTTCTCACCAGGGTTTTTTGCTTCTGTCATTCTTTCATCACTAATCGTTGGGGCAGGTTTGTTTTGCTCAAACTTATTGTTATTCAAATGGTTGGAAAATGAACACAAAGCTGATTAAGATGTAAATGAATTCCAATAATCAATCCAAACAATTAGCTGAAATTAATTAAATAACAATAATGTAACCCTTAAATGGGTTAAAATTAATAAAGGTAGTTCATTGCACAACAGTATGTGAAATATTTACCTGAAGGGATTCCCACACAGATGTGACCACGCCTTTGCAAGGAGTCGTAATAACAGCAGGGAGTGTCTCTGGCTCTTACTCACGCACTATTAACACTTAATGTACCTGTAATGGCTTCAGGAAAAATATTTGTCCATTGATATAATCAATATACTTATTCCCAATGCTACTACATGTTTCTCTGTGCATGTTCATTCTGTTGCTTAGTAGAGTTTTCCTTGTGCATTGTCATAACATGTCTTGAAAACTTAATTTCACCAGTTTTGATTAGGTGCCAAAGGAATATTAGAAAATTAAATGTAAAGATCTTAAAGAAGTCAATTCTTGAATTGCTTTTTGTCCATCTAAAACGGTGTTTCTAACAAGGTATGGAAGTTAATCAGAGTCAAAGACGTCAGCGTCAAATGGATGGAACCATTTACAGTATTTCAGTGCTTCAACATCTAGTCCTAGCTGTGCTAAGTTTTCTGATGATTATCAGACTGTTATACGTTCCTGAATAGCTTGAAAAACTTATGTAGTGCTACATTTTCCAGACATTTGAATTTTAGTCATTCTGCTCTTCTATTTTTCTATCGGGGGTCTTTTAGCCATAGTCACAACTCTCCTAGTTTGAGCTGCATGTAATAATATTTATGTATTTGCATTAGTAATCTTATCCTGGGTTGTTATGTCTCCTCTGATAGAAACTTCAGGTGATCCTCCACTAAATGCCACAGATTCCTCTGCTGCAGTCGCACATGAAGCTGGTGATAAGCAGTACAAAAAGGCAAGTAGATAGAATCTGCTCACACTTCCTAGTTTTTCTTCTCTTTACTCTGACACAGCTTGGTCTCGCTCAGCTCCTCTGCTACTTTTCGCTTCAAGGAAAAGAACTATGATCATTTAAATCAAAATGCCCCCCAAGAAACTTAAATGTTAGTTTGTATTACTCGAAAAAATTGTACATTTTTAAATGTAATGTGCTTTGAAGACCTGGCAGCGATTGAGGTCCATAGTCTTTAGCAGTGTACTACTTGGGGTTCGTTTTGATTCAGTGAGTTCTTCTGAATGTGAAATGTGAGTTAAACACAATCTTACCAGCCGATACACAGATATATAAAGGTGTAATAGTGAGAACAAAGTTTGTACAAGAACGGTGTTAATTAAAGATGGTAAATTGCCAAAAAGCTGTCTGTAAGTGCTGCTAGAGTAGTTTGATCTTCAAAGTTTTAAACCTGTACCTGCAAACTGTATAGCACCAAATCAAAGTGTTAACTGCAAGTTCTTACACACACTGCTGAACATGTGCGAAGTTTATTGACTGTTGTCTCACGTCGGTGGATAGTTGCTTCTTTTAACTTTATTTCCTTATTTACACAGTTATTTCATTTCTGTTGTCCTTGTGCTGTTTTGTATGTTTTGTACTTTGTATGTATGTTTGTTTTGTTTTCTATGTTTCAGTGCATCCATGTCCTATTATTTATTTATCTATTTTTACCTTGTTTGTGTCTGCGTGCGTATGTGTGGTATATGTGTGTATGTATGTGATTGTGTATAAGTGTGCTTGTTTAACAGTCTCTAAAGTTTAAAGGAAAGTGACAGTGACTTGGAGTATTAGGAGGTGCTTTTACAAAACAAAACTTTCCTATTCCCTACTTTTTCTATGATCATGGTCTCCAACATGAACAAAACACCACTTTTTATTATATTATTTGCACATTTCACAGAGTGAAAAAGCAAAAGGATGCACACAATTTGACATACGTCATGGTGGGGACTCTTGAACTATTTTTCCTGCTATTTAGTATGCTTTGTGCTTCACCCTGACCGATATCTCAGTGCCTGCTTCGCTTGGTTAATCATCAACTTCCGACCAGTTGTTTTCAGGTCCATTTAACGTTGTTTTGCAGCACATCTAAACATTTTGGTCAAAACTTGAAACTTGTTTTACAGAAGTTGTGTTATTGAGGAATTATGAACTTCAGGCAAAGTGTTGTCCCACTCATGATGAGCAGATAGCCAAAAATCCTCAGTGGAGCATAATAATGAGCAAATGCAACAGTATCACAGTTGCTGCCACTCGCTGAGAGGCACTGGTTGTCGTATTAGTTGCCTCTTCTGCCTTCAGTCTGACAAAGTTCAGCATCTCTGTGTTTTGGATTTAGGAGAGGCTGACTTTGCTCAGTTACACTGATGATGGTGGCAAGATTAACACAGCCAAAGACTGTGATTCGTTTTAATGACAACCCTTAATTAATACAGTTTTAATTTTGACTCAAAAACAAAATAAATCCCAGAGACAAAGACAGACGCCCTCTGCTGTAGCCCTGTGTTGGGTTACTGCAGTGGCCTGTAATGCTGGCCTGCCCCGTGGCCTGCAGATGTTTTTGTTGCGCCTCCTGCCTTTTTCTCACTATGACATACCTCAGCAGGGTCTGCTTGGCGAGCTCATTCTTATTCAGCAGCAGATCCAGCGGCACGAGGAGGAGGTCCGACGGGCCGCTGCAACCAGTAGTGCACGCCCCCAACCGTCAGAGCCTGCTCCGAACCCCAGCCCCCCTCAACAGTCACGCAAGGTGAAGGTCCAGTCCCGCTTAGATCTGCTCTATCATACAAGAGACTCCTAAAGCTTTATAGCTACAGCGCAGAGTTAAATCGTTGGACTAAGTAATGTCAGCCAGCGCTACCTTAAAAAAAAAAACACTAGAGTAACTTCACACCCAGTGAAAATCAGTGTTTCCTCTCTGAAAGGTTCAAGCCTCTTTACCTCGGTGTTGCTGATGGTTACAATTAAAAGTGTGAAACTAACCACACATGAGTATACTAAACAGTTACTGTAGCGGTGACCTCATACGATTTTCAGCTGGTGTAAAGTTGGTGTATATATATTTGTTTTTGTTAAACTTGTAGTCCACATAAATTGGCCTGTCAGCAGATTTTATTCCACCCTCTACAGTATTAAAAAGCAGTCGTCTTCTTTGACTGTGTAGTTTGAGTTTGTTTTGCCAGTGTGCTGTTGAAAGGGCTTGCATGGACCACAACAGCTGGGTTTGCTAGAAATGGTGACTATAGCCAGCGTCATTCTCCCACGCAAGTGGCTGGATAATCATCAGCAGTACTGCATTATTGTGCAGAAGCGCTGCATGGAGTGGAGTGAAGCCTGCCGCATGGTGTGAGCTACACTTTTTTTTAAACTCTCATGAGTGGATCTAACTTTTCTTTATCAATTTACTTCATCAACACGCTTAAGCTCTTTAAGAGCTCCTTAAAGCTCCTTAAAAATAATGAAGCGATCTCTTAGCTTTTCAAAAATCTTTGCTATGTATTGCAAGAATGTAAGTTGAAGAACATTTCTTACCCCTGTTGTGCAGTATAGAAATAGTTTTTAATGAAATAGTTTGGCGCGTCTTTAAATTCCTTTTCTTCTTCTTCTATCATTTGTCCATGTCTGCTGTGCCTCCTGCTTCCTGTCCCACATCTCATTGTTCCAAACATGTTGCATATATATAATATACAAAATAAAATACAGTTTGTCCAATCATTGAAATTAAGCTGTAATGGCAGTGGATTTGTAATTAAGTTCACTCTGTGATTTGTGCCTGTTTGTGAATCATAGTGTGTTGATTGAAGCTGAGCGATGCCAGAATGATTGTATGTGCCTGAAATTTGTGTTCCTCTCTTGCATTAACTTGACTTTCAACTCTCTCCGTAGACAGAATGCACGGATTGAGCCTTTATGATGCCGGTGGGAGTTCAGTTGTTTGAAGGTGTTCTGTGAGAGTCGTGGGGTTAGCTCTTGTATTCAGAAGAGAAAGGAAGCATTAACGTTTGTTGTTGTTTTTTGTTTTTTTTTTTTCTTTGTCTCTTCTGTGATCTTTAGTCATCTGACAAAGAAAAGATAGACCAGCTCCAAGAAGAGCTGCTGCGCACTCAGGTACAGTAGCTGTGACTTTCTCCTTGCTTAAATGTAAATGTTGAAATGTTTCTGGTTGTTAGTTTTGACACTGCTATTTGTCCATTAGCTAAGATATCAGCGCATGCTGGAGAGACTGGAGAAGGAAAACAAAGAGTTGAGGAAGGTGGTGCTGCAAAAAGATGATAAGGGCATTCACCAAAGGAAAGTGAAGGTGGGTTATGAACATATTAAACACATACAGATTCTCTTTTTCCTGGTCTAGATTTTACTTTAATTGGGATTGCTTTTTCAGATGTGAGCATTGCAGATATCTGGAATATTTTCCAGATAGGTCCCAGAGTGTTGGGCAGTTACATTTTATTATGAGTAATATCTGTTAATGATTAAAAAAAAGTGTTGCCTTTCATAGATTTAGTTATTCTCCAGCTCTTCTTTGTTGTGACAGCTAATTACTCAAAGACTGATAATTAATTACTGTTCTGTCTCCTTGTGTAGAAATCCCTTATTGATATGTATTCTGAAGTCCTGGATGTCTTGTCGGACTATGATGCCAACTACAACACCCAGGACCACCTACCCAGGGTACATATGAGCTTTATTTGTTGAACATCTGTGTGTTTTTTAAGAAACAACATTTTTGTGTCATTTTTGTATGTGTTCGTGTGTGTGTGTGTGTGTGTGTGTGTGTGTGTGTGTGTGTGTTAAAATTGATAGCTTGACTCATAAAAATCAACAAACAACTTCCTAAATACCCGAAAGGTTGATTCTGTTAATCAACGAATCAACTTTTTGGGATTTCCTTACGTGGATGATTGAGCGTGCATCAAAACTTTGTAAATATGTTGCCAAACTTGCATTTATTGTTACTGGATCACATAAGGCCTTCTGTTTCATTTTCCATTATCCCAACGCTGTTTGGTTGAGCTGTTTACCTTTCCCTGTCTCTTTGTGTGGTCTCACCCTCTTCCTAAACTTGTGCTTCAGGTCGTTGTGGTGGGCGATCAGAGTGCTGGAAAGACCAGCGTGCTCGAGATGATAGCACAAGCCAGGATATTTCCCAGGGGCTCAGGAGAGATGATGACACGCTCTCCGGTCAAGGTGTGTGTGGCCAGTGTGGTTCGCGTGTGTGTGAAAGATTTCATATTTATATGGCCCTTATTTAATTGAATATTTTTTCACAACATGGTCAGAAAATGTCATCATAAACAGGTTTACATAAGGAACAACAAATATGTTTTTGAGTGTTGTCACACAAGCATTCTGGGAAGTTAAACCAACATTGACTCGTTTTTTTAAATACATAAAAACTCTTATATGTTGTGTAGGTAACATTAAGTGAAGGCCCTCACCACGTGGCCATGTTCAAGGACAGTGGCCGAGAGTTTGACCTAACCAAAGAGGAAGATGTAAGTGACACAGTCTTCAATCCATCCATTTGATAGAAACTACAACTTCAAGCTAGTTGTTTCATTAAAGTATTTATTGTGCTCTTTCTTCCTGTGTCCCACAGCTGGCTGCTCTCAGGCATGAGATTGAGCTGAGGATGAGGAAAAGTGTGAAGGAAGGACAGACAGTCAGCTCTGAGGTTGTACATATACTAATACTCAGTTTAAACAAAGTTTTTTTTTTTTTTCTGCAGTGTTTCATGAAATGATGTTTTCTGTTCTGTATGTTAGACAATATCCTTGAGCGTTAAGGGGCCTGGCATCCAGAGGATGGTACTCGTTGACTTACCGGGTGTAATCAGTGTAAGTCTATATTCTGCGTATAATAATGTTTCAAATTCCTTTGGCTGTATTAGGATTTCATTTGGATTTTTGTCTATAATTTACCTTATATTGATTTACCAATATTTAATGGATATATTTTTGATTTTTTTTAAATTATTTGTTTTCTTAAAGTGTAAAAGTTGCTGTTAGTCACTATTTCACTTTTTGTAAAAATTGCAGTCTTAAAAAGTTATTTAATGTCTTGTAGACGGTGACTGCGGGCATGGCAACAGACACTAAGGAAACAATCTTCAGCATCAGCAAGGCCTACATGCAAAACCCCAATGCAATCATCCTCTGTATTCAGGGTAAGATATGCATATGTTTCCATTTACAGTAATAAAACCAGCACATATCAAAGTGAGAGAAGAGGTGATCTCTACGTGGACTAACCCTCTTGCTTGTTGTCCAGATGGCAGTGTGGATGCAGAGCGGAGCATTGTAACAGACCTGGTTAGCCAGATGGACCCTCAGGGAAAGAGGACCATCTTTGTCCTGACCAAAGTGGACCTGGCTGAGAAGAACCTGGCCAGCCCAAGCAGAGTAACTAGTCTTTGCCATCTAAGAAAATGTTGTAAAATAGTTACTTTATAGGTAAAAGATATACTATTAACAGCTTCGAAAGCTTTATTTTATTTTAATTTCTTAATGTAGTGACAAAAATACAGGTCTACCTAATGATTCTTGACACCTAAAAAAACCCCATTATCATGACATTGTTGTTCATTGTGTTAAAATGACTTCTTAAAAGTGATCATGTTGATTCATCATGCAATTATTGCAGTGTGATTAGAGCTATTTGCAACTACACCACAAGAGGGCGCTAAATCCTTACAGTTTAACCAGATTTTCTTGGCAAGTCAGCACCTGGTTTCAGAAAACGGTGTGCACACAACAGAATAGAGAATTTCAGTCATATTTGTTTTTTTTTGTTTTGTTTTTTTGCCATCTTCTTTTTCAGATTCAGCAAATAGTGGAAGGCAAGCTGTTTCCCATGAAAGCCCTGGGCTACTTTGCTGTTGTAACAGGAAAAGGTGACGTCCACTACTGTGAACTCCAGCATGCTACATTTATTTTTGTGTCCCTTAATGATGACTTTTAGGTCAATAATGTCACATTTCCATAGAGAAATTTGTTTTAAAATGTTTTATCTCCACGTTAGCTTAACTAAACAGCAGGTGAAGTAGGTAGGTAGCCAGGTAGATGACCCTCCCTGTGTGAGGGAAGCTGAAAGCATTCAGGGATGCCTGCTGTTAAAACAAAGAACATGTGCAAGGAATCACAAGGCGTCTCATTCATCTTTGCCATAAGGAAGTCATTCTTTTCTGTGATGCATTCAGAGAAATGCAGTAATGCAAATGCAGTAATTTTTAAATTGCGAACTGGAGCAGAGCATGCAAGCCTTCCTACATGAGCATGACACGTATTCTACTAAATGAAGGCTACATTTAGTACAAGCCTGCTCTCAAATAAAGGCCTTCTGCCTTTGGGCTAAATAAAAGACTCGGCCACTATTTGATAGAAATACATTATGTAACACACAGCATTGCGTAGAATAGTTGCTAATTTATGTTGAATTATTTGCTCATACTTTTTATTGCTAATTGCTTGTGTCCAGGAAGCAGTGCTGAAAGCATAGACTCCATCAAAGACTATGAAGAGGACTTCTTTCAGAACTCTAGGTTACTCAGGCAAGTTATACCATCTAATATGCAGCTTCTAAAAGTTCATCAAATAAGTAATTCCAGAGTTGAGAAATAATTTGTGTGCACAACTAGGGACGGCATGCTGAAAGCTCACCAGGTGACTACAAAGAACTTGAGTCTGGCCGTCGCTGACTGCTTCTGGAAGATGGTGCGGGAGTCTGTAGAGCAACAAGCTGATGTCTTCAAAGGTATGACAGCACCTTCAGCATTTAATTTTATCCTATAAAGAACCAATTGATTCATATAGATTGGTTGTTTGCAATGAAACATTTATATGGTCAGATCTGTTTGCAGTGATGTGCATGTTAATAATGTGAATAGGCATGTTAGGATTAACGGTAAAAGGAGTAGCTGATCTTACTCTTTTCAGTCTCCCTATATTGGCTTTCCTCAGCCACTCTGCCATACTTTTCCACCCCCTCTGTCTTGACTTCCAACTACAATTAGTCTAGACAGTCTCAAGCTCATTGCTAACAGCATAAGAGATTTATGGCCATGAGACTTCACATCCCATAGGTCCATTGTGTTGAGCATCGATCCATATCCCATCAAATCGCATGCAGCCAGCTTCCATCCTCCATTCTTGGCGCCACCACATCCCCACAAACCAGCAATTAGCCTAATCTCCACTGTGGATAGGGAGCTGTGGAAAGGGGCAAGAAGCTCAGTGTGCTAGTGTGTCTCTGTGTGCATACGCGAGAGGTAAAACTCTGACTTTTGATAAAATTGTGTGATTGGCCCCACCTTCCCTCCTCTCCAGAGACCAGTTAGGGAGAGTAAGTGTGCAAAGCCCTCATCCCCTGTTATTAGAGAATAAACACCATCTGGTGACTGAAGGCTGCCGTCATATCATGCTATGTGAGAAAAGGCCAGGCTCTGTCGGTATAGGCTCATTGCTTGATGATGATCGAGATCTGTCAAAGGATGGAGCATAATCTCCATGGTGAAAAAGAAAGATTTAAGTGTTAAGTTTCAGCCAGGCAGAAGAATGAGCACTAGATAATTTGATGATTAGTGTCTGTTGGAGCTTTATGATGTTGCCGTCTATATTAAAATTATAATGTCACGTTTCATGTGTAAGACTGTTTAAAAATATATTATAGCCTCTGCACACTGTCTCACCTACTACTATTTTATTAAATCACAACATCTCAGACTAAGTGACCCTCATCAGGTACAAAACAGTTTTCATATAATAACTCTGATCCAAATCCATCCAGTCTGAATGCTGATGGTCCCTCTTTAGAACTGTGTGGATGTAATCGATGATAACAGTAGTTGCTCTTTATTTAGAGGTTTTATCACTAAACCAATAATTGCATTACTGTCGTTATGGAAGTTTTTACCAGTTAGTTCTCTTATCAGGATTATTTGTTTATTTCCTGTGGGTCATTCAGGTGTGCAGTGATTTTAAACCACGTAAGATTGAAATTTGTTCATATTGAAGTTGAAAGTGTTTGTTTAAATATTCCTTTTCATGATCCCTGCTTTAACCAGCTTCACGATTCAACCTGGAGACAGAATGGAAGAACAACTACCCTCGTCTAAGAGAGCTGGACAGGGTAGGAAACACAAACAGCCATTCCTTTGAACTCTCACATAGTTCTTTATAAAAGACAGCATGCTCATTAGTGATGGATATTTTATAAATTACATTTGTTTTTAAAAAAAATGTCCTTAAGAAATAAGAGTTTATTAATATGTTAAAATTGCATAATGTAATTTAAAATTACATTAAAGGTTTTTAATGTAGTATTTAATCTTTTTGCAGAATGAACTGTTTGAAAAGGCTAAAAATGAAATCTTGGATGAAGTTATTAGTTTGAGTCAGGTGACTCCACAACACTGGTAAGTTCCTCTTGAACTAACATCATGATTTATTATTCTTTAGTTGGTCTCACCATCATTTCAGTGACTTTGTTAGTTTTAGTTGTTTGTGAGGTGAATGATATTTCATGTTATGGGGAAAGAGCAGTGTTAAAATGTGCATTAGTACTTAACCAGCCATGAGCTAAAAAGCAGATCTTTGTCTGCATGTAGCTGTATGTGAATACCACAATGAGTAAAACCTTGCTTAAATGAGATCTATGCATGCTGTTGTGGGCATCCCCTGTGTGCGTGGCATCAGTTTTCTCTGATCAATAATCTGATGAATGGCCCATGGACAGGAGCAGGGGTGGCCCTGTTAGCCAGCCAGCAGCCAGCCAGCATTATTGGAAATGGCTCTTATTGACAGTGAGGAGTGCTAGCTGGAACAAAAGGGGACCTAATGAAATATGGCTGTGCGTTTATGATAAATGAGATAAGTGCAACGCTTCCCTGGTCTCAGTGGGATTTGGGACTCGGGGGAATCCTGGGTTTTGTTCTGCGTCGCTGTGGAGAGTGTGGATGCTGTTAGCTTTTAACAGGGTCATAGTATAGATGTTGGAGTTTACAGTCGAGCGTCCCTCTTTGCTCATTGTTTTCCTGCTCCGGCTGACGACTTAACTGCACTCAGCTGGACACCTTGGTCCAAAGCACTCTTTTTGTGTTTTTGTCTGTCTTCTGTCTGTAACTAAAAGTGATAATCCAAATCTTCAAGATCTTAACATGGGTTAGAGTTATTGAGCTACAAAGTTTGGTACAAGTCGGCGCACATCTCTTTCAGAACTGACTTGTTTTTTTTCCTTCTTGTAGGGAATCTATTCTACAGAAAAAGCTGTGGGAACGTGTTTCCACCCATGTAATTGAGAACATCTACCTGCCTGCTGCCCAAACAATGGACTCTGGTACCTTTAACACCACTGTAGACATCAAGCTCAAACAGTGGACTGACAAGCAGCTCCCGCACAAAGCACTGGAGGTGAAGCACCCTTGCTTTATTAGTCAGCTCATATCATGATTCATTCAGTTAAAGTGATTGTTGTTATTTTAAGAATTTTTTTATTACATTTTGGTGAGTTCACTGTAGGGCTGTTTGATATAACGATATATATCGGATGACGATATAAAAACGTCTGTTTAATTTTACGCTATTGTTTGTTTCGTGGTGTCGCAAAAATAAACTGTTTACTGCAATATTTTTTCGTTTTGATGGTCACTGTAGTGGCTATATTCATTTCTTAAAGTTCTCTCTTTCTCTTATATTTAATATAACCACACTACGGACGGACAAGCGCCTGTATTTATGCGTTGTCGTTAGCAACAACAACGGTAACTCCATCGCGTCACGTGTCCGCTTGTTTGTTTTCCACATAAACCTTTCACAATAAAGCTCAAGATCCTGTTGAGACTTTTCAAAATAAACTGAATCACGTGAAAGAGCAGATTATTTACGGATGAGAAGCAAAAAAGAGCCGTCGGGTGCTAAAAAATAAACCTTAGACTCAAACGTT
>NW_024582366.1:3101056-3110954 GCF_018398535.1 Haplochromis burtoni
ATGCCCAGCTGGAAACATTTCACGCAAGTCGAGCTGCCCGAGATTCGCAGAATTTACAAAAAAAATGTTACATTTTTGTGATTTATATCGTTATCGGACGATAGATGTCTTATATCGGGATATGAGATTTTGGTCATATCGCACAGCCCTAGTTCACTGTCATATTCTATTGTTTAATATTTCTTTTCTTTTTGCTGTGTGTTGTTTTTTTTTTTATGAGTATCTTGACTCTAACTCGATTAACACAGACTGTAGAACTTGTAAAAACAATTAAATCCAGCAGTGGCCTTATTCTAATAGCCCCTTTTCCCTCCTTATATTTTGCATACTTTGCCCCTGTCAGATTGCCTGGGAGACACTGCAGGAGGAGTTTGCCCGCTTCATGGCTGAATACAAAGGCAAAGACCAGGATGACATTTTTGACAAGTTGAAGGAGGCTGTGAAGGATGACAGTATCAAGAGGCATAAGTGGAATGAGAGGGCCCTGGACAGCCTGGTAAACACACAGTAAAATACCCTCACAAGCAGAAAGTGCACACTTGTTTATTGAAGCTCCCAGAGCAGACAGAATTTCATGATGAGATGCCATCAGCATAGAGAATGTAGTCGTGATGCAAAGAAGCACTGATGCTAACAAGTGGAATGTGTTTTTTGTACCTCTGTGTGTGGTTGTGTCAGAGGGTGATTCAGCACAATGCCCTCGAAGACCGCTCCATCACAGACAAGCCCCAGTGGGATGCAGCAATCCAGTTCATGGAGGAGACCCTGCAGTCACGCCTCAAAGACAGTACGTCGGCTATGATAGGATCACATGTTAAAACTCTCCTCGCAGTCTTAACCACACAAAAACATTTGTAGACTTTTATGGTTCTTTGTAGTTTTGGTTTTTAGTTGGAATCACATCAACACAGTTTCAGGTTCTTACTTTTGTCCCAGACATCAGTCACACACCTGTCCTGACCAGGTTTTAGGTGATCATGCTTTTGTGGTGCTTTTGCTGCCACAATGAGGCATGCTGTTTTTTCTGACGTATGATTTAATTTTGTTCTGTTTTGCTCTTTGCTCTCGACCTGCAGCTGAATCAGTAATCAAAGACATGGTGGGCCCAGACTGGAAGGAGAGGTGGCTGAGTTGGAAGAATCGTACACCAGATCAGGTCAGAATTGCAGGATTTCCTCAGAAGTCATAGTTGTGATGGTGCAGTAGCTTTTATAAGGAGCTTTGAAGCTGTGAAGTGGAAGATCAATAAAAGCTATCACCTTACACAATGGTCTAATTCCATCCACACTGTAGAGCTTACATATAAATATGTAATATTTTACATTCAAATGCTCCTTGAAGTGAAGACTTGCTTTTCTAAACCTTGCAGCATATTCGGAATGAAACAAAAAATGAGCTGGACCGCCTGCTGAAGCTGCACGATGAGCACACGGCTTACCTGGCTAATGATGAAGTCACCACAGTACGGAAGAACCTGGAGGCACGGAGTGTAGAAGTTGACCCGATGCTGGTGAGATGAAACGGATTATTCCAAACATTTTTTTTGTAACAGCAATACCTGGCACTTATGTTTGGCCTCTGTTAACTGGTGAAATATTTCCATACCTGCTCAGATCAAGGATACGTGGCATCAGCTTTATCGGCGACACTTCTTACAGAAGGCACTGTCACACTGCAACCTCTGCAAGAGGGGTTTCTACTACTACCAGAGACACTTTGTTGACTCTGAGGTAAGTAGAAAGAGTTGTCTTTTTTTTTTTTTTTATGTATTTATGCAGTTTCACCTGAGGTCAGGGTTAGTTTGGAAAAAATGTAACTTTACTCTGGGACACCCTGTGTACTGAAGGCTGAAGACCTAGCGGGTACACACCCTTGATTTGTGTCTGTCCCAGGCCAAAAAAAAAAACCAATAAAAATTTGATATCCCTGTTTGTTTCTGCAGTTGGAGTGCAATGATGTGGTGCTGTTTTGGAGGATACAGAGGATGCTGGTTATAACAGCCAACACTCTACGACAGCAACTTACCAACACTGAAGGTGAGCACTGTGGACTGGGGCTGGGGGCTATGTTATTTCCATAACAGCAGTTGTAGCTATTTATGGAATAAAGTTTAATAATATTATTAATAAAGTATTCTGATTCTGATTCTAAAGGTAAAACTATAGAATATCAAACCTTCTATTTTTAATGATTTCAGCCTTGTAGTTGTCATTTCTGTGGGTTTGTTTTTCTTGTATCTTTTTGTAAAACCACCAGGTTCTTGGCAGGAATTTTACTTCCTCCTTTTGATTTTTTCCCTCCTGGTGGAGTAAGTTGTTCCATCAGTGGTACTTTGTGTGAAAAATGCAGTGCAGTGAATCTAGTTGCACGCCATCCCCAAAGCTGATACTGAGATCACATTTCACTGTTGGTTAGAAATGTTTGACTGAAGTCGTCTCTGCACTTTCATTGTTGAGCTTAGTGATTTTTATATCCTTTAGCAAGGTTCCAGTAGTTATCCAGATTATCTATAAAGTAAAGACAAATGTGAGAGTGACAGTCCTTCTCCGAGTCTTTTTAATCATTATAAAGTGTTTTCATAACTTGATTCATCAAAACAAAAGATCGACAGAAAAGTGCATTTCATTGTTGTTGGGCCAGGCATTGATTATTATTGTTTCTTGTGTATCTGTCTCTGTGTCCGTGCTCGCCAGTGCGCCGATTGGAGAAAAACGTGAAGGAAGTGTTGGATGACTTTGGAGAAGACATGGAAAAGAAGACCCAACTCATAACTGGCCGCCGAGTCCAGCTGGCTGAGGATCTCAGTAAGACACACAAACACTTGCAGAGCAGAAAATACACTGCAGATACACAAAGGCTATAAAGAAACACCTGCTGAGTCTGATTGTTCCTATTTAAACTTCACAGTTCTTAACTCAACGTCACAGTAGTTTGCATGCTAACCTACTACACTATCAGATATTATATACAGTAATGTGCAAAAGTTTTAGCCAGGTAAGAAAAACAATGCTGTAAACAAAGAATGAGTGTTAATCATTTATTTTCATCAATCAACAAAATGCAGTGAATGAACAAAAGAGAAATCTAAATGAAATCAATATTTGGTGTAGCGACCCTTTGCCTTCAAGACAGCATCAATTCTTCTTGATACACTTTCACACAGTTTTTGAAGGAACTCGGCTGAAAACTTTCTCTTTTTTTCCCCCACACCTGCCTAAAACCTTTGCACCGTACTGTATGCATATCTTACTTTGACCACTCAGGTCAACTACGTTATATTAAGCACGTGGATCCATTCTATAAAATCCTAGAGTCATCAGTAGGTGGCAGTGATGCTTCAGGAATTTATATTGATTAGTCCAGTATGGCAGTATTATTGCATTTAAGTTAAGCAAACAGTACAGGCCGGCTAAAAAGGCCTGTTTTCAGTTGCCTAGAAAATAGGATGCTCTCTAAGAAGTAGGTAAAAGCAGACAAAATATTTGAAAAGCATTTAAAGCTGTTTCTATTTGAAAAATGTACAAAGACGTACAAATGAATTGTTCAAGCAGAAGAACATTATTTAAAGGAATATTTATTTATATGTAAGCTTATTTTTACAGCAATGAGAAGTTCAAACGGGGGAAACAGAATAACAGAAAAGACCAGAAAAGTTTTGTGTTTCTTAAAAACGCATCACGTGGAACATTTCAGAACTAATTTATTGAATTAGTAATAGGTTCAAATACATGATTGGATATAAAAAGAGATGCTGAGTCTTTGAGGAGTAGAGATGGAGAGGAGCTCAGGCAATAGTTCAGTTTAATAAAACTGCTTCTCATTTTAAAACTAAAAAGAGTTGGAGAAATCGCTGAGGTTAATTCATCTATATCAGTCATCATCAAGTAACAGTAGGTTAACATAAATGACAACACGCACGATAGATGCTCTCACATTAAGCTTAAATAAACAAAGAAATTAAGACATTAGCTAAATAATAGAAGTGTATTTAAATTTATACTTTTTATTTAAAAAAAGAAGCAGCTGTTTTCAGCAATCTGATAAGGGGTAACCACAGCGCCTAGCTCTGCCCGTTTAATTTGGCTGTGTTTTACGTGGGGCGCCCTTCCTGACACAACCCCAGAAGAGATGTTTAATCTTGTGCACATAATCTCTTCAACGCCTTCTGGGAGTTCCTTTAAATTTTGCACAAGTGTTCACTTGGACTCTAGCAAGAACTGATTATTAATGATTGACCCATCTCCTCCTTTCCTTCTGTGACTTTGAGGAAACTGCTCTTGCTTAAGCACAGATATGTTTTTGCAAATAAAATGACTCCTTCTCAAAAGTAATTCGTACTGATGTTAGTTACAAAATAAGACAGACTCTATTCCTACAGCGACACAGTGCACATGTGCTGTAGCTGCTCTGTAAGTAAGTTTTGGGAAACTTTTCTCGGGGGTGGACCGATATATCTGCTAATTTTTACCTGTCAGCCTTTTGAAGGCTCTTAATTAAAAGCTGGTGCAATGAGTCTTCTCCAGCATTGGTCTTATTCAGAGAAGCTCTGCTTGCTAAGCAAAGTTTGTGTTTGCAAAGTGGCACACATGGCTTGCTGCCATTTCAGAAGTATCTGTGACACACACACGAGCATGCGCATGCATAATGACTGTTCCTGTCACCACAGAAGTACACAACAATTTACACACACTTGCCTTTAAGTTGTAATTTTCTCACATTTAATCCAAGTCAAAGGCACAGTGTTAAAATGCCTGCATGATCTCAGAGTTTAATGAACAATACGTGCCTCAAATACACACATTAGAGTGAAGTCAGTTTTTGCAGGAATCATTCTCCTGTCAACTTCTTTTAGATTTTGTTGACTTTCATATGTTGCATGTAAGCTCTGATTGTCAAAAACATATTAGTGCTTTTATTACCTTCCATGTAAACAACAGCAGACCACATGTACAGTATTTAAGTAGGCAAACACTTCACTGCATCCAGACATAGTCATGCTACATTAAGAGGCACTCAGAGAAGACAGAAACACACACGGAGGCTTTTGCTGAGGGTTTTTCTGTCACGGAGCCCCCTCTCCATTCCACACACCGTCAGCCATGTCTAGACCTGCCTGGCCTTGCAAATTCTATAAGGCAAGTGGATCCATAAACTTTTCCAAACATGACATTCCCACTTTCCATCTGGAAAGACTGTCCTCACTAATCGATGTAGGAGTGTGTCTGGAATTTCTTAAGAAACCATGTAGTGTAGGACCACACCTGTGCATGCACACACATTTTTTTTGTTTCTTTATGAATTATTTGTAGTGAAGTGTTTGCTTCACTCTTTAAATCTGCATCAATACAAGCAGCCATCATTTGGAGGGTCAGATGGGAATTTTGACATCAGGAAAAACAAATGTTTATTGTAATTTGAAGGTATAATGAACGTAAATTTAAACAGAATAAAATGCTCTGTGAGTCACCATGAACCACTGACCATGAAATGCAGTTTTCTTTATTGCATTTTACTCCTCATATCTCACTCCCTTCACTCCTATCTCTACTGCCGACTGAAATATAACACCACTTATTTTGTTGTAACTCATAACTAACATTCCAGCCTAACATTGCAGTCTGTTGGGAATGTACCTCACAGCACGCCGCCCTTTTGCAGCCCTAATTTTACAGTGATGTCAAATTTTTTCTTTTCCTCCTGCTAATAAAATGTATGTTCCAGAGTTTGAGCTTTGTCAGTCTGTCAGGTTGAGTTAGTGGGTGAGTGGAGGATCTGGGTCATTAGCTGTCGGACACTTTGCGCAGGGCATTCGGTGTAACACAGCCTAGACCTAAGTGTGTGGGTATGTGGGTCCTTGAGTCTAGACTGAACCACGTGGCTTATGGGCTGAGTTGGTGACATGCCTCAATTTCCTCTGGGCAAAGATTTCTTCTTCTTCTTTTTTTTTTGGGTTCCTTTTTTAACTGAAAGGCTCATCATAAAGGTTTCCTTTGCAGAAGCTTTTCACTCGTGCAAATATAGTAACTGGACATGGCAAAGCATAATTAATAAAACCCAACTTAAGCATTCTTAATTAGAAGTATCAGGTAGTGATTACTTTGTACTTTTAAGGACATTTCCGCTGTTAGGAGACCCTAAATCTGTCTTTAGCAACATCAGGCGGTTACTACATTTAAGAACACATGATAGGAATCACACATGGTTCCTTCCGAAACATGCAGTTCTCGACAGGAGAAGATTTTTGTTTGTTTTTTTTTGTCTGCATCTGTGTGAAACAGCCTTATTCAATGTAGTTCCATCAATGATGAAATCATCTTTTCTTTGCAATATCGTTTCTCCAGACCTTTTAGTAACAACAGGTCAGATTGCCTCAGGCCCAAACTATGGCCTGACCCCACAGGTCAGCCAGCTGATACCATAGGCTACTTGATCCAGCTATTTTTTTTTAACCTGGCTCCAACTCCCTGGGTCATTCTGACCCTATTTCACTGCCTCTGTTAAAATCTATCCACCTGATCCTGTCTATCACTTTTCTCCCTTGGCAGAGGAAAAGAAAAACACAATGGGCAAATCTCAGAGGAGGGCTCACCTTCACCTTTATAGCCTCTCCGGTTAGAGAGGAGAGAAAGTGGGAGAGATGGGAGACATTAGAAAAGATAAACACACTTAAAAGCAGAAATGCGCTTCCAGGGGTGGACTGCTGTTAAACTCGTATTTGCCCCTACTCGCAGACAGACCTACGATCACTCAGGTTACAAATACAGGTCAGGTGTGTGCGTGAGGGAGAGCATGAAAACTCTGTTAATTAATAGTACGCTGCAAAGCGGGGGAGTGTGTGTGTTTGTCAGCGTGTGCCAGACCAGCTGTATGGCACAGTGCCGTCTCTGGAGCAAAGCCCAGGCCTAATGTGCAGGCAGAGCCCTCTTAGGAGACCACTGGGCTGTCGCTTGGCTGCTTCATTGACCCTCATAGAAACGTAGTGCAGTGTGTATGTGTTTGAGTGTGTTTGCATGTGTCTGTGCTTGTTAGAGCTACTGTGGTGGCTGATTATAGACAGCGCACTGTACCACATTGTTTCAAGGATTGCTTTTATTTTATCAAGCCGTGAATGTCGTATTTAATGTCGTGAGTTTGCACCATTTTTCTATGTCAGCACTTTGTTTTGTGTGAGATATTTGTCAGTTGTAACACACAGATCTGTTCAAGGAGTTGGTGTTTAATGTTTATGTTAACATTGAGTTTAGTGTATTCATGTGTCTTCATGTGTATTCATGCGTTATTATACTTTAAAAAAATCATCTGATACTATTATTAGTATAAATGCAGACTCGTTATTTCACCACACATCTGCAGTTCAATTCAATTTTATTTATATAGCGCCAAATCACAACAACGGTCACCTCAAGGCGCTTTATGTTGCAGAGTAGATCATACAATAATAGATACTGCTTTGTTTGCAGTGTCCACAAATCGAAATCCGGTGTGTAAATGGAAGGTGGAACAGTTTTTTATTTCTTCCTAGAGCCAGTTTGGCTGTTTTGGAACAGGAAGGAGCAGATTCCAGCAGTCACTCCCACATTGGTGGCTTTTTATCTACCTTGTCAGATTGTTGAAGAACGTGCACACAGTGCACTGGTCCCTGAATATATAAATAGAAATGCACATTTGCACCTCTTTTCTACTTTCCCCAAAATATTTTCAGTCCCAAGATTAAAAACTCATATTTCTCCACAAATGGATGGGTTTTTTCAACATACAGTATTACATCCCTATTTATTTATTTTAATAGGTTAGTTGGCGAGTTTAAAACCTGGTCATGGTTGTTTGTAATAATATATTTCAGATTTGGTCATTACGGTTGAATTTCCAAGTTCCCAGGTGGTATTTTCATCTGCAATGCCCCCCTCAACTCGATTTCCAACTCAAAAAGTCACAGTAGACCCACCAATCCAGTGTTAGCCATCATGGCAGAACTTGAACGTAAACAGTAATGAAACTGCAGTAAGTCTGTACTGCCACTGTTGTGTATTTGTGACTCATTAAATAAGCCATTAACAGAACACTGACTAGACTCTATCTATGAACATGCTGCAGTGGCGTTTTTAAGCACAAAAAAATGTATTGCTCAGCTTTGCTAGCGATGCATGACTACTCTGGGATCTGTTATTTGGGATTTTTGGGGGGGATTTTTTGATTTTTCTAAATGTATTTGATCACTCTTTGATATCTTTTTTTGTGAACTTACTGTCTGTTATTCCTTTGTACAAGACTGAGCATCTCTGCTTTAAACGTAAAACTTCTGAATAATTGATTACAATGTTCACCACAAATGTGTTTGACTGTTTTGAGGAGATATGATAAAACACATTTAGTCTTTCTTTCCTTTTTTAAAGTTTGAATCCATGTTGACAGCTCATGATTGTCACTACACGGGAAGTTAGGCATTTCACGCTGCTTGGACAACAAAATCAATCAGTCTCACACTTTGGTTGCTGACACATTTTGGGAGGGGTCGATTCAGATGAACACCTGGGACCGAATAACCTTTTACATTAAGTTCATCTCCTCAGCGGCAGGCTCATTGGCTCTGGTAAATGCAAGAGCGTGTGGAAAATTATGGATTTGAGCTTTTGTGATGCGAGGGTTAGCTGAGGGTCGTGGAATGAAAGGTGTCAACAGAAGGTGCTCTGAAAACAGTGCTAATGTGTGAAGTGTTTGCGTGTTTGCACACGCAGTCACTTTCTCCTTTTTCTCGCGTGGAAGCCGAACACAATGAGGCTGTGGTTGTCTGGGCTTGCTCAGCGGAATGCCCTCTCAGCCTCACGCTCACTTCGTTTCCTTTCATCTCCTCCCCCTCGCCCTCTTTTGAGCAGCTTCCTCCAGAGTGATTAGGGAAGGCTCATTGAGAAGTGCTCCTCTGTTCTCCCCTGCTGTAAGGGATGACGTATCATCTTAAGGTGTTGTGTGCACATGTTCCCTCATTCAGAAGAGAGGGGAGCAGAGGGTGGTGGCATGCTGTTGCTGCTGTTGCTTGTACAAAGCTTTGCGGTGCTTCTGTTGCTTTTCTTTATGACTTTAAGATCATAATTCATTAGGAATTAATGCTGCTGCTATTAAAGCTTGTTTAGAATTAGACATATTTCCAGATCTGCACACAAACAATCATTAAAGATGCTTAACTAGCTTTTTCCTCAACTATGTTTTTATGTCAAACTACAATGGCACACGGTCAGAGGTGTCTTTTTATTCAGAATGAGAACATTTACAATAAACACAGCTGCCACGATGTCCACAGCTGAACGACAGTTTCCCATTTCAGCAGATTCTACCACAGTTTCATACTTTTTATGCTATTGATACTGCAAGTTGTCAAATCACAGCCAGCAAGGAATTGGCCAAAACACTCACCAGTTATGAAATTTCCATGAATAATTTTTAATCTCTGTACAACTGCATTCAGAACACAGGATTTCCACACTCTTTCCCAGCGGGTGTTTGAATCCTCTAGGGCTGCCCTTTGTCACTGACTATATTCATGAAACCCAGCACCTTCCAGATTTCAGGATCTCGGGTTGTCTTTTTTGCTGAGGATGTGGGCCTGGTGGCTTCATTGAATGACAACCACAAGCTCACACTCTTGCAGCGTGTACCATGGCTCTCAACTGAAAAAGGGTGAGTGCCCACTTCAGGTTTAAATATGAGTTGCTGCCCCAAGTGGACAAATTCAACGGTTTCAGGGTCTTGTTCAGAAGCAAGGGTACAGTGGAACATGAGATTTACAGGCAGTTCTGTGTAGTGTTTGCAGTGATGTACTGTACTGATCTGTTGTTGTGAAGACAGAGCTGCCACTATATTGGGTTTTTTTTTTTTTGTTTTTTTTTTTTTTTTGTTTTTTACG
>NW_024582366.1:3122135-3239810 GCF_018398535.1 Haplochromis burtoni
GGACAGATGTTGCTAATCCCGTTCTTATTGGGTCGGATTGAGTTATGTTGTCCTGTGGTCAGGACACACAGCCTGTGAAGCCAAACTCTGCGAGCAGCCTTTGAGCCGTGCCTTGTTGTGCGCTGCGTGTTCGAATGGCATACCAGAGGTTTAGGTTTCATTCAGCCCCACACCTGCTGCAGCGACTTGTCAGCGTGCACCTCGACAGGCCCCCTTTAATGCCTCCATTAGGTGTTGTAATCTCCCCCTAACGCCCTGCCATTTTGCCCGAGTGTGTTAACGGAGTATCAAAGGCCGGGGATTTTTTCCTTCGTTTTTTTTCCCTGCCACCTGCCAGCGGTAAATGTGTGGGAAGGTGAAAAAAGGTGGAGGTGACATGACTGTGCAGCGCTTGCTGGTTTTCAAGACATTTGGGTGGTGTGTGCGTCTCACAGCCAAGCTTTTCTGGCTGTCAGTCAGTTTTTCTCAGTTCTGCCTACCTGTGTGTGTGTGTGTCTGTGTTTTTTTTTTAGGTTATTTTTGTAATCCAGGACTTCTCAGCTTTGCCAGTTTTCAGTTTTGTAGGACATAAGTGTGGGCGTGCCTTCATCTCTCCCAACAACTGTTTCTCTTCCCATCAATCAAGGAAAGGATACCTAAGCAGCCATGCTCCCTTCAAAGGGGGGGCTGCACACAAGCGCCTGAGTGTGATATTTAGTTTCACTGCAAATCACGCACGCAGTTATCACTTTTGTACTGATGTGAAATGGACACTTTGGTCACTGTTGCTCCGGGGTCCAAGCCTCAGTGATTTATCTTCTTTAAAAGTCTTTTAAAAGCTGTGTTTTCTGCGGCCTGCCTCGTAGGAAAACAATCGACAATGGTTCGTCTCTGGATCTCTTTGCCGCTGACTGATCAATATAGTGCACTGCTAGTTTGTTTTTCAGAGCTCATGTTTGAGTTTGTGCTTGGGGGAGATCCAGACAGATTAACAAGGGTGACAGAGAAGCTGCGCAGCCAGCCAGCCGGGCCTGGAGGTACAGCTGGCATCGCAAGCCACGGCTTCCTTTTCTCTCGCGCTGGCCCGCAGACTTCCTTCCACCACTGTTTAATCAGCGATTTAGTCCGCTTTAGACTGCTCGCTCATCTCGTGTGACAGTACACGTTGGGTGGAAGGATTGCTCGTCTTACGCAGTCTCAGGACAATAGGAGTTTAATCACGAAAAGAAGTGAGTGACTATTTCTTCAGTAGACCCCCATTGATGTGAAATGTTGTTGTTACGGTGTCTCTCTTCATGTCTGCCCTGAAGGTACATAGTATTTTTTTTTGTAAAAAGGGGAGGGGGAGCGAGAGCTTTGATGTGGTCCGTGCTAACCGGGAATGGGTACGCAAGCAGTCATCATGATGTGCGAAGGAGGCCTGCCTTGAGGTTTTGCTGTCACTGTCAGAGGGGACCATCTGGTGTATTGGTGGAGAATGTGTTGAAGTGTCTAACTGTAGAGGTATATCACAGGAATGAGAGCAGATTTATTAAACCCCCACCTCATCCTGGTTCTGTTTACTGACATTTTAGTGTTTTCTTAACTGCAAAAGCTGCAGAAATCAAATTCTCAGTTTTTAAAGAAAATTGGCTGATGCACAGGAAATCACAGTAAAGTTCTGCAAGCAAATAAAAGCTCAGTATTTGTCCACATAGTTATAGTTTTTGTATATGTAACAGAGAAAGACAAATCAGATAACTTGTATTACTCAACAAAAGCTGAATTCATTAGCTGCTACTTTTTTTTTTAACAGTAATGCAGTACGTTATTTAATTACTCGTCACACAACTCATTAATTACTGTTATGTTCCTCACATGTACGATGATCTGAAAGCCAAAGTGGCATAATTACCAGTTCACTGTATAAATCTCAGGTCACATCTCCACACGCCAACACAAATCCCCATCCTAATGAGGACACGTACGTACTTTCTCTTAGTATTTAAGTATGAACACAAAGCCAGTAACACAACGCAAAGATGAACACATTCACAGAGAGACTTCAAAGCAATCTTCACAGTGATTCTACCTTAGAAACATGAACAGGTAGAAACGGAGGCTTAAAGTCCAGATTGGTCATCACTGCCTTTGTTATGTTAAGTTCAGGCTCTGGCTGCTGGGCTGGTGTCAGCATACAGTCAGCTTTAGCATCAGTGTTGGTTCTTGGGTCACTCTGTGTTAGCTTGCTGTCTGTGCAGATGGTTGCAAAGTTTGTGTTAGCAGTAATAATGTGGTTGTTTCTGTCCTGGATGCAGTTTGAACTTCATTGTTGTTCTCTTGTAAAAATAATGTACAAAACTTTAAGTGGGGTTTTTTCTCTGCGGCAGGCAAATCACAATAAATAAATATTATAACATCGTCATGAACTGAAATCAGCTCATGTTGTTTTTTACATTCTATTTATTTGCTTTCTGTCTGCCTGACATGCTGATAACTGAAGAACTACTCGACACAAGTAACAACATAATTGTAACTTTAACCTCCTAGGACCTGCGTCCATATGTGGACGTCACATTTTGGGTTATTTAGACCAAAATACTGAATTTTGCTCTACAAGGGCCTGATATCCACTTACGAGGACATTATACTGCTACTGTTCTATCAAAATTTTAAACTAATATCCTCATATGTGGCTCTTATTTTTCTTAAAAATAAGGTAAAAAAAAGAAAGAAATTCTGGTAATTCTTTGTTTTTACTTTCATTGGGACCCAATGTGACCAAATATCAAAGAGAAATTAAAAATGCATGCCGTGGAAGAGTTCAGGTCTTAGGAGGTCAATGTAATTACTCGATTTCGTACAGTAACATGTTACTTTACTGTGTTATTAACCTCCTAAGACCTGAACTCTTTCATGGCATGCATTTTTAATTTTTCTTTGCTATTTGGGCTGATTGGGACCTGATGAATGTAAAAACAAAGAATTAGGTGATTTTCTTTTTTTTTTTCTTTTCTTTTTACCTGATTTTTGTTTCTGAGAAAAATAAGATCTACGTAGGAGGACATTTGCTTCAAGTTTCAATAGAACAGTGGCAGTATAACATCCTCATCAGTGGATATCAGGCCCTTGAAGAAATTTTTTTTAATTATTTTGGTCTAGACAACCCAAAGTGTAATGTCCACATACGTGGACGCCAGGTCCTCGGAGATTAAAAAGTATGACATGTTCCCAGTAATATATTAACTTTACCTCTGTGGTTTCTTTTATTAGTGGAGGACAAACTATTTTAAAGTTACTGAAGTTATTGCCAGCTAATTTTGTGTTTGCTGACGATTCTGTTCTCTTAACAAACCCACCGTTTGTTTCTCTGCAGAGAAAGTTCGTGAGATCCAGGAGAAACTTGAAGCCTTCATAGAAGCTCTTCACAAGGAGAAATAGATGAACCAGGTATTTGTCTCTGTAACTGTCAGCTCCTAACCAAACTGATGCCCTGTTCACTAAACGCAGCCCGTCTTATATTCTTGTTGTTATCAGAGCTCTTGAAAATAAAGTTTGGATCACAACAGAGAAATGCACTGAGCAAAGACGACTCATCTGTAAATGACTGTCTTCTCCCCAAACACTCACCACACACATCATACCCACCCCTCCACCCCGCGGACACCTATGGAGAGACGGACCTGCACAGAGCGATAAGATGAAGGAACAGTTTTCAGGCTTTCTCTGCGATTTTCTTGTAACTTTTTCTTGGGGTGACCAGAGGGACTTCTGTACAGGAGCCCAAACCTAATAAGAAGCTTGCAGAGTCCTGACAGACGTCTGACCGCTTGTTTTCAATAAATGAGTAAATTGTGTACATGTTTATCTCCAACTTTCTTATTTCTTTTCCACTTTACGTTATGTCCTGGTTTTTTTGTGTATATGTAATTATGCAGGTGTGTATTCACTGATCTGTGTACAGAGAGACCCTATTGCCATTGGCTCCTTTTGTCTCACCTGGTGCTCCTAAAACATGCCAAGTTAGTAGGCTGGTAGGCACAGAACAAGTCTTGGTTTAGTTTGGTTGCACTTCCAACTTAAAGCACTTACTGTTGTCTCTCTGTGCTGCGAGGGGATTCTCCATGCAGGCTATATGTTCCCCTAAATTAGGTGTTCCTTCTGCAACCTGCAGAACATAGTCAATTAATACTGCATACTACTTCTTTGCAGGATTAAGAGAATATGATATACAATATACAATACAACACTTTGATTTTATTTCTTATTATTTGGTTCTTTTGAAGTTTAATTAGCAAAAATTAAGTATTTGCATACAATTACCTGATTTAGCTCCAAGCTCAAATGTCTGAGTCCATGCAGATCTGTCTGTGGCGTTTCTTGGTTTGTGCAATACAAAAACAAGTATTTAGAATACTTAAGCATAATGTAAACACCTTACTAAAAAGACCTCTGCAGTTTGCTTGAGGCGCTTTCAGTAAACAAACACAACAGGTTACATAACCTTTGAAAGATCAGAGCTGATATCATCTGTCAGTTATTGCACATTTCTGTGGACTCGTCTAGTCCATCCCGGTCCAGTGTCCAGTCACTCAGGGTGGGTTTGGTTCCAACCTACACCAGGTTTCATGTTCTTTCGTGGTAATGTTTGTGTATGCAGCACAGGCACGATTGTCCCCTCTTTTTGCGCGATCAAATGCTTAAGCTACAACAGCATAAAGAAGAAAAGAGGAAGGGAAGATTTTAAATGCTTTGGTCAAATCACAGATTCTCCCATCAGCCACTCGTTTCCAGTCTTTTTGCTCTTTCCTCGTTCTTATCTTCAGCCCCTCTTATCTTGCACCTCCATCACCCACGTAGACATCTGCTCATTCTACCAAGCTGGGAAAACTGTTTATATTTGCCTGAAGGGGGGGTGGTGAGACCGTGTTAGTTCCTCTTCCTTCCTTCCTATCTGTACATGGGGAAAAGATAAAATATAAAACTTAATGGGCAGTCGTGGAGCTACTATCTTGTACAGCACCTGAACGCAGAACTGTGTAACAGAGTTGTTGAGTTGGTTCAAAAACGTGTTTTATGTTGTAGAAAATAATGTTTGCATGGTGTATCCCATCCGCTGTGCTTTATTTATTAAATTGTGTTTAAAAGTACAAATTGAAAATAAAATTGACAAATAAAGAAATCATTATTTCGTTTGTTTGGTTGTTTCGTGACATGTCAGCGTTAAACCGATGTTTGCAGCACTGGAAGCTTTTTGCAGTTTTGCCTGCTGGTTCATGCTAGTGGCCTCTAATAATGCTACTCAGGTGAGTCTACACTGACATAACAGTTTTATATTCAGGATCCAAAACATGACTAATTATACTATCGTGACCCTCTGATTTATTTAAGGTACCATCATGAAGATGATTGTTTTTTCTGGGTGACTCGTGATAGCTTTGTGCTGCTATGATTTTCTGAATTACATGAAAAAAACTTTAATAGGTTGTTTTAATGTTAATAGACTAATGGGTAAACTAAAATTGTGCAGTCTACCTGTTTGCATGTGAACATTATCACCGTGAGCTTATTAGCTTGCAGTTTAATCCACAGAGCAGCTGTTCTGGCCATCCAGCAGTGGAGGGGGTATTGTATTAACCAGCACTTCAGCGTCCTACAAACTGCTATTCTAATTTAAGTAATCATTCATTTCCTTGGTCACAGAGAAATAAAGTAAATTCTTAGAATCACTAGAACCTCTTGTCATCTCATTCGGCTGTTTTGCTCTTAATAAATTTTCCCAATGAGTTTAAGGCAGAATTCTTTATGATTCTCTTATAATGCCTCCAGTACACTAACTGTACGTAGTTTCCTTCCATTCTTGTCAGTCTTTAGGTGCACCTATATAACTGCACATTCATAAAAATATCTATTTAGCCAATCACATGACAAACTCTAGACATGATTAACTGGAATAACCACTTGTTACAGCCAAAGTATGCAGAAAGGCATCTGTCAGTGCACAGTATGGCAAACCTTGATGCAGATGTGCTACACAGCAGGCTTCACTCCTGTCAGCTAACAACAGGAAACTGAGGCTACAATTAACACAGAGCCACCAACACCAGGGAAAAGAAGAAAAAATGCTGCCTGTTCTTCTGAGTCTGATTTCCTACTGCAACATTCAGATGGCAGAATTAAGCATAAAAACAACATGAAAGCAGGATAACCACCATGTTACAAAACTGAGTTTACTGTACTCGGATGGCCTCCACAGTCACCATGTGATGGACCGAGCAGTGAAGGAAAGTCAGGCACAGGTTAAAGTCTTTTTGTTTAACCCAAACACAAACGTGGTTAAATTATGCAGAGAAATCTACATCTTGGGCCCATAGAAGAGGTCAAAGTAACAGAACTCTACTCAAAAGCTGATGACACCCAATAATACAAACTCAAACAAGCAGACCTGCCTAAAGAGACAAAGGGGAAATAAATGGTGGCTGATCAGCAGACAGATATTACCACTGTATGGCTGTAGCTGCAGCCATCACACACCAGTAGAGCATGTTTGGAGTGAGGTACAACAGGAGCATCTCATGAAAGATGTCCAACAAAGCAGCAGCAGCTGTGTGATGCTATCATGTCAACATGGGCCAAAATATCTGAGAAATGTTTCCAGCATCTTGTTGCACCATGAAGAATGAAGGCAGGTAAAGGAGATCTAGTCCAGTACCAGCAAGGTGTACGTAATAAAATATTAAGAGTCGAGACTCCATCTGTCTGAACCTTCAGTGTTTGTCTGCTCTGTAACATGAACCGTATATAAAAGACAGATGTTTTTTTTATTTACGTTCTCAGTAAATGCTTTACTGATAATTTTGTGGTCTCAATCACTAGTTTCATTCATTATTGAATGAAAATTAAATGAAATGAATAAACAGCCTACTTGTGGCTGACAGGTGAATATCATATAGACATACAAATCTGCCCCACGCTCATCACATCTGGTTTAAAAGCACACTCGTGGCAATAGTAAAAATACTCAGCCTGAAGTTTGAAGACAGAACAAATCGGGGGTGACGTCAAGCTTGCTACTTCCCTGTTTGATGAAGCGTCTATGTGTTCTATGTATGGATTTATCATGTTGTGTACTTTTATCATAAAGCTGGCTGCTGCTGTTTGGAGTGAAGCCCCTGGCCCGGGTTTGAACAAACTCTGCAGGCTGCTATCTTATCCCAGATCAGACTGAAACTCACTGTAGCCCGAGGCAGCAGGGAGAGGCTCTGCCTGATTAATAAGTCAGAGTCCAGAGGTCCTCCACTTCTGGGCATTTTCTCTTCTTTCACAAGAGCCTGGTTGTTATTGCATCCTTGCATTACTCAAAGGGCATCAGCCTCTGAACCATCACCTGAGGCTTTACACATGAAAATGCTTCTTTCTGTCCTACTATTATATCCCGCTGTTTTCTTAAAAACAAAGTGAAAAAAAAGAAAAAAGCCTAATGACTCTAGCAGTCATGAAAAGAAAGGGGGAAAAGTCAACCTTCAGCAGAAGGCCTTTGTGCTATCAGATAGCCATGTTCAGGGAGCGAGGGAGGCCGGCCTGGACACACTATAACCCATTAGCATCTGCAAAGACCGTCACGTTGACTAATAGCCAGGCGCCACAACAGCACAGTGACGCGGTTTGTGTTTTCTCTCAATCCCCTTTATGCTGCTGACACAAAAGCAGTCAGGCCAGACCTGTCAAATGTGCCACAGCAGTGGACCTGCACAAAGCTTCATTTCTAGTCTTTCTGGAGAAAAAGAAAAGCCCAATCTTGTTGCTTCATTTTTTTTAAATCCACCATCTAATCATACAGACACGTTCAGGGCCTTTTCACTGGGGGTGTGGTGGCTCGGCAGATGATGAAAACCTTGAATGAGTCCAAGAAAAGGGTAACAAGTTGTGGGGATGGGCGTTTTTTGGCAGTAGCAGCAGTGTTAGCATTTGTTCGCCTTCTTGTTGGCAGCACCCACTTTGTTCTCGCCTTTCTGTCTCCTCTCTTATCGGCTTGCTGGTTGACTCAGAGGGAGAGGCAGAAATTCAGAATTTATTGTACATGTCTGCTGATTTAAAACATCCTCTGGTGGATGAGGGTTAAAGACATCCACTCTTGTGCTTGCTCAATGAATTTTTCTTTATTGATTTTGTGCAAGGCAAAGTCAGAGGACTTTCAATTATTACATCCATAACGGTGGAGTCACAGTCTCCCAGTAAAAACAGCTCTTCATGTTTCTGCCGGTATGTTGTTGTAGTCGTGTTGCAAAATGAATTTGTAACCAGTCAGATGGCATGATGAGGATTATTCGTTACTTTTATTTGGCATATTTAATGCTTTGTTTTTAAAGATTATTCTAGTGTTTATGCTAATTATTTCACCTCTTGTTTGGTGAAAATACCAAGACCTAAAGAATCGGTTATTTGTTGATATCATGTAAATAATTGAATGACAATAAATCTGAGTCGGATTTTTTTTCTTTATCTTTGTCAAATATAAAAATGTGGTGATTTGAAGCATCTGGGTGTGATAAATATGCAAAAAAATAAGAAATGATGAAAGGGGCAAATCCTGCTTTTATAGCACCTAACATCTGAACACATCAATAACAGTCAGTAAAATGCTAAAATTACAGTATATTTTAAAGAAATGGCAATTTATTCCACAGACCATAGGAAATATACTACAAGAAACACTGTGTTAGTCTCGCTGCATGACGGGCTACTTGTAAAATTTAAGGGGACACTATTAATACATAAAAGACACTGATTTGGCTGATGGGAGGCACTTATCAGTCCCTCAGTGGAAACAGTGGATGTAAATCTAACACTTTGTGCCCCAGGAGACAAACGGCCACTGTTGAGTCACTGCTGATGAATCTTATCAGAAGCTTGTTGAAGCAACAGGCTTCCTCCTCTGATTTAACCAACAAACCTTCTACTGTCCCCGGGGCCCGCTGCTTTCTGCCCTGCAGAGAATAGCGTCACAATTGGCCTTTGTGTTCATTATGTTGAAGCCATCTTCCCATTGCTCTGTGGGGTCCATTCCAGAGCTGAATTAGGCCCATGGGGATTTTAGCCAAGTCATAGAGGTCACTGACCTTCCCTGTCACAACCCAGGCTCACACACATAGATGCAGCCGGTTCCTGCTCTGTGCCAGTTATAAATTATTGCAGCGCTCTGTGCTTATATTGAGCTCACGAAGGGTGACCGTGTGAATCCCGTGGTGGTCCTGTATCTGTGAGCGTGTGTGTGTCCACGGGAGTGGCGCTGCAGAGGTCCGCCGCATGTTCTCACCATTCATGTCTGACATCCCGCCCGAAAGAATCCATGAAATGACCTCATCGTCTCACAGCGCAGGACGTCATAAATGAATCAGGTCATTGTCGAGGGGAACCGGTCCCCATGAATAAATCCCCACAGGCCGACCTGTATTTTCCTACCAACCCACACGCAGGCTCAGCTGTGTGAGAGAAACAAACATACCCCAAACCGTAACATGAAGTATCACATCAAAGGGTTATCTCACATCTGAATCACTTATTTATTTTAGTAGTATTAAAAATTTGTCTAATTCTTCTGTTGCTGGGTAATCAATGCGAAGAGACAAATCCAGTCATAACGGATGCTGAACTTTGTGTGCAGACTAGTATAACAGCATTTTATTTAAAAACAAGTCTGCTTCATACACGTGCCTTTATATGTCGTCTCTGTGATTGGGTGGCTACACCGATGAGTGATTGTGCTGAATGCTTGATATGACCCTTTAAAGTTTACCCAAAATGCACTTCTTGAAATTAAGGAAGCAAACATGTTATTCCAAGCCATCATAGTTAAATAATTAAATTCGATTTTACTACTGAATTGAATTGAATAGATTTACTATTTTACTATTGAAACTATGATACAGTATTTCTTATCAGATTGATGACTAAAGATGGTTATAGAAACATTTTGCTGAACAAAGATGAGACTGTAGCTTTAGATTGTGGAACTTTGAGTAAAATTGACTTAGTTGCAGTTTTTAAAGAGATCAAATGTGCCCTTTTCTGTGGCTCTATTGTAAACTTGTGATATTATAAAGGTTTAATAATACAGGAAAGAAAACTTAAGATATAATTCAACCAATCCACGTATAGTTCAGGGGCCTGTAAACTAAGACAATTTTCACAGTATGAAGGTAAAATTTTTACAAGTTATTGTCCTAATTTTGTAGCTGATTCTATAAAGAACTGAGTTTACAGTGTGACTGCAGTCTTAATGAGTGACGCTTTTGGAGGGATTCAGGAACATCCCACTTCAAATATTCATGGCAGTTAGGCTCAGCTAAGTGATGAAATGTTGAAACCCAGGGCAGAGGTGTGTGTGTGTGTGTGTGTGTGTGTGTGTGTGTGTGTGTGTGTGTGTGTGTGTGTGTGTGAGTGACAGAGGGGTGGGAACTTTCCCTCCGCAGAATAGAGATATGCAAAGTTGCCATGGAAAAACCGATCACCCCACAAACTGTTTCTTGATCGAGTGGAGGTCTTAGTGAGAGGGAGGGATGTGGAGCTTTTAGCACATGAAGCGGCTCTGGGCTCGCATGGACTTAGTGGGATTATGTGAGCCTTCATGGCAACCAGTGAGGCCAGCAGGTGAGGCCTGGGCTCAGCAGCCTTAGCCTTTAGGTAAACAGAGGGGAGGGCTGACAGATCCTGGCTGTGTTGCCAGGCTGAAATTGTATCTGTCCACACTACTTACATCAGTCCTCCTGCACAGTGGCAGTGGCAGGGGACTGCACTTGTTGCAGGATGGGGGACGCTGAGGACCGGCTTTCATCGTCTAAGTGCCATAGTGAGGGCAGACCAAAAACGGTCTGGTGACATTACTTGACTGGCCATCAATAGTATCTTAGCAGGCACTAACACCAAACGCAAACACAGAGCGTGGCTGAATGTGAATGTTTGAGGCGAGGCTCTGTTTCATTAGTGCATTAAAGCCGAGCAGAAATGACGACACCTTTGGTAAAGTAATCAACTTTTCGCGCCTTTTGTCTTTTTTCACCGAGTCCTAATCTCATTTTCACTGAGCTTACACTTTTAATTAGATTTGCATTTTCAACCCGGCCTGTTTTACATGTGTTCAGGGAATTAACAGTAAAAAACAGGCTTAAGTTACGTGAATGGTTCAGTGTTTCCCAGAATACTTGGACTTCAACCTGCCTGACATGACGCCGGATTAAGACAAGAGAATTGCCACGTTACGTATTCAGTGTTGTCAGGAATTTTTGCGCGTTTGTTTTACACCTTTTTTCACATGACCTCTGCACAAATGAGACCTGAAAATGAGATTAAACGGGATTCAGCAGGATGCTGAACCGAATGACGAACAGCCCAGAGAAAGGCACGTTTGTTTAAATTGAACATGACGCCAAAACTGTGTGGTGTTGATTTGCTGTATTTTCAAATAAGCTTGCCTCACTCTTCTGTGTGTGCGACTTTTAGCTCTCATTGTCTGATCGCAGTTTGTCAGGGATGTCTTCAAAATGTAAACTTTAAGCTTTTTGTGCCTTTCTTTGGCCCCCGCCCCCTCTTCCCCATGCATCTTGCAAAACTAAACTGTCAAAGTAAAACCCACCTCTGTGCCATCCGATCATCCTCCTGTTTGTTCACCTGCTGGTCAGTCGAGTCAGAGCTGAAAGGTCAACGCTTCGCCCCGCTGAACTCCTGACCTCCTGCAACCTCCTGCAACCTCCACACGCCTCCTCTCTGGACCAGCAAATATTGAACCAGTCAGTCAAGTTTTCTGTGCGCCCACTGAGTTTGACTGTTGCTAGAGAGCAGCTGTAATACTGCTGGACAACTACAGGCCGTGTGTGTGTGTGTGTGTGTGTGTGTGTGTGTGTGTGTGTGTGTGAGTGTGTGTGAGAGTATGTTTTTTTTCATGGAGTTTAAGCGTGGAGTGCATCAATTTAAGTTGGTGTCATCATTTGAATATACATAAATAACATCAATGTCCCAAATCTTGACTGCATACTCACTCACTGTCAAAAGACCAGCAAAATCCTTAATGTTTGTCAGTGTCACTAACAAAAAAAAGATCCCACAATGCAATGCATTTCATAGATTAAAACAAGCAAAACGATACAATGATATCAATGCATGTAGTTCTTTGTATAGTGTGTGTGCATGTGCGTGTTAACAAGTCTGCTTCCTTTAGAGTAAACCTTAATTTCAGCCATTGCCTGGGTGTGTGTGTGTGTGTAATCCTGAGTTCTCAATAATGTGTGTGTGTGTGTGTGTGTGTGTGTGTGTGTGTGTGTGTAAGCTATCCTGAGTTCTCAGGAATGTTTGCTCTGCCAACACTCGGCGACTGTAGTCGTCGTCTCTCCAGCCTTGAGAGAAACACACTCAGCAGCCTTTATCAGCCAGACATGGCCTGTCCTTTTAAGAGGAGGGAGGTAAATAAGGACTTTAATAGGTGGATAATGTGGTCACAGGGCACAAGACTGACTGTTCTTGAGCAAACACGGGCATAGCAGTGTGCGCACAAATACACACACACACACACACACACACACACACACACACACACACACAACACACACACACACAAACACACACTACACACACACACACACACACAGGCCAGCTGCTTTCAGAAAACACGAGATATAAAGAATGTGAAGGAGAAATGTGTAAAGTTAGTCTTTGCCTCATCTTTGCTATGTGTAAGGATCTGAGGATCTCCTACATGTGTTCAGAGTACTGAAAGCCACGCACACCAACACTGGGGATCCGTCTGTCTTACTAAGGTTTGATGAGCCAAAGATGAAATGTTTCCATTTATTTGCTTTGTAGGTTCGTTTTTTGGATCGATCATTTTTTCTTGTTTTGCTCATTTGTTTCAAGTCAGTTTTTCTTTTCTTTTGTATAAGCTCGAGTGTTCCAGCTGAATCCAGCTGATGTCCACTTTTCTGTGCCCAAACACATTTCTGCTAACAAACACAAAAACTCCTCACACTTACGTGCACATCATCATCATCCTATCCTCTTATTTCATGTCCATAGAGATACAGAAGGTTTTTCTTCCCAGACAGTGAGCGCTCACACACACACTGTAATCTCCAGAGGCCAATTAAGATAGTCTATCTACCTTGAGGCATGTGCACCGACCACCCCCTCTGCACCCTCCCCACTCGCCGCCCTCGTACCCCCAAGTCACCACCAGTGATAACCACTACATCCCCCTCCCCCAGTAGACCCTTTGACCCCCTGACACACGACCTCTGTGCTGAATGAGTACACACAGGGGCGTTAGAGCGAGACCCCCAGCGATTATTGCTCCACTGCGACACACATGCACACAATAACATACAAACACGCACATACCCTGTACGGACCGCTGGTCACACACAAGGCGTCTCACTACACTGCCTCCTACATATGCGCACAGCGCGGCCAGGTGAGGGGTTAGCTGTGGGTCGCAGATTAATACAGTCCAAATGGGCCAAATGGACGGGCCAGCTACAGGATGCAGGGGGCGCTGTAGAGATCAGGAACGGCTTAGTCTGGATTTTACATTTTTTATATGACACAAAAAAGAAAGTGGTATTGGATTTTATAATTCTTGATTAAAACATAAGATCAATAGAAGGAAATGGTGAGAAAACGAAATAAGACGAGGAAGAGCAAAGCTGGTGAAGTGTAAACCTCAGTATCAAAAACATGCTTGTTTGATTTTATCCACATTGTTCATCAATATGATGGCAAATTAAAACCAGCGTCTTCATAAAAGTTTGGATGCTGAGCAAAATGTCAACAAAAATGGAATTCAGTGACAGTTAAAAGAAGGACATGTTTCAACTATTGTTACTGTAGTTTGGACCTTAAAGTGTTTCCCCTCCTTACTTGAGACAGAATTTCAGCTCCTCAAGTGTTCAGGGTCTCCTTTCCAGGGAGGATTTCTACAAACAGCTTCAGATTTTGAAACATCATACCACAGGAGAGGTTTTTTTTCGGTGTCTTTAGCTCAGGAGAAAGAGGGAAAACTGTGTAGGTAGGTCATCTACTAATTAGAAAGTTGGTGGTTCAATCTCGGGGTGCTCCAGTCTGCATGTCACAGTATCCTTGGGCAAGATACTGAACCCCAAGTTGCTTTCAACAGAGTGTGAATGTTAGATAAACAACACTTAGGCATAGAAAAGAAGCGCTTGCACGAATATGTGCGAATGAGTAAATGAAGCATGTTGTATAAAGCGCTTTGAGAAGAAAAGCTCTACATGAGAATCACTACATTTACCATTTTCCACTTTGCACCAGTCAATCTCGAATGAGCTCGAGGTTTCGAGTAGGTTGCACCATTTTTGGAGCTGCTTCGTGTTCTTCTCCTTTTCTTTTAATGATAGAGTTTTACATGCATTTGTGGCACAAAGTGTCTTCACTGACAATTATGTCTCTTCATTTCTAAAGCAGCGTCATCTGAGAACCGAAGATTCCTCAGGTTATTAGTTTCTGGCCTTGGCACTTGCGTACCGAGTTTATCCGATTCTCTAATTCTTTAAAGTTACTAAGCACTGCAGCCAATCAAGCCCCTAAATTCTGTGTAATTTTATGCTCAGAAACAATGCTCTTAAATTGTTGAACAACTTGTCCACACAGTCTCTCAAAGAGAGGTGAACAACTCACCATCTTTACATTTGAAAGTTTCATCGTCACTGGATGCTGGCATGAGTTCAGATGATTTGAAAATAAACAACTGCATTATTTTTTTATCTCATTTTTGTTTTTGTTGCAATAGTACGTATGTATGTATATGTTACAATATAGACTGGAGTTTAAATAGAAGTCCAATAAACACGATTTCTGATCATATATTTTTTATTACTGAAGAATTACTTCCTGTCAACATGTCCTGTGTATAATTGCATTGTAGTAAAAGCCGAAGTTTCACCTCATGTACAAAATAATGATTCAGTTTCACCCTCTGTGCTGCGTGTCCCTGACACACAGTCCGGGCAGGTTTGTGCAAGGATAAACTGGGAATTGTTGCAATCTGGTGGTCAGTGTATGGGGACATCAAAGGGATCAACTCATTGGTGGCAAGACTACGAGGAGAATAAGACCAAAGCCAGCCAACAAAACTAAGCCCAACCTGAAAGGCAGGCAGGCCCAGTAATACGGGATCATCCCTGGTGTAATTCCTCCCTCCTGGCCCTGCAACAAAGAGACCTGAGACAAGAGCTGCACATCAGGGGGAGGTAAGGAGGGGGTTTCAGCGAAGGTCCGGTGGTCTGAGGTCCACTGACCAGGTCACCATGCCAACAACATACACACAGATGCAAACAACTTGCCTGCAACAGTTCAGAGCCCTCTTGCCCGCCTTCATCGCCACATATTCTAATCACCAGCTTTAGGCCACGCATTGTGTGTGGACGTGTCCAAACATGGCGGGAGATCAGAGGTCACCTTGGCCGCTGACCTTGGCCCCTATGGCCCCCCCAAATGGGGGGCCATAGGGGCCCCCATTACCCCTCTTACCCATTTGGGGTAAGAGGGGTGTTGTTGGATTTCGTTGGGGTCAGACCATGTCGCTGTCCCTCTGTGGCTGGTCCGGTTCCTAATCGGCTCAGAGGCCGGACGACATTTGTTATTGTCCAGCTGCGTTTGAAAGGCCTTGTGCTGAAAGGACGGGGCATGACAGGGTCAGACTGGCCACAGCGCTCTGCTGCTTTTCAAATGCCATCGATACCCTCCTTCATTCTGGCCAGCACCGCGTGACAAGCAGTCAGCCACAGACGAGCTCTGCCACGATGGCGACGAGGATGTTTTCAAGAATATAAAATTTAAAATGGATAATTTGGTCTTGAATTGTATCGTCTCCGTACCAATCATCAGTAGAATCAGAAATGGCCTTTAGTGAATTATGAGAGTCAAGAGTTTCATTTTGATGTACTGTTTAACAACAATTAAAAAAATAATAAAAAAGTATTGCTTGTTGCTGCAGTTATGTTTATCAGAAGAGCTTTTGTGTAACTAGTTTTTCTAATTGGAAATAGGACTAAAAAAGAGTCTTGGAGGAGTCTAGCAGGCTATTCAATTACAGAGAAACACACAAACACACACAGTACTTCCTCCAGTTGTTGACTCAGGACTGAATTAGCAGCTGATTAAAAGATGTTGCCAGACTCCTAATTCACTTCAGTTCACACAGCTGCTGATGGCTTTGGGCCGCCTGAAGAGACTGACTCGCTGACTGACTGAGTTAATTCTATTAGAACTGTCTCCCAAACTAATTTCATCAAGGATCTCCGGCTAACTTACTTCACGCACTGCTCACACATTCAGCAGAACAAGTACTGATCAGTTACACGTGCAGGGAGAGGAAGCGTGGTGGGTGCGAGCGGGGCCACTGAAAGGTCCTTCAGGACCCAAAAAGAAGGTGTGCGAGGAGTTTGCATCATTTAAAATAGCGTGTTCAGCTAGGTTGGCTAATGACGCTGGAGCTTGTAGAAAACATCCTCATACAACTACTTACTGCTGCTGGGCTGGAATTGAACTCAGTCCCCAATCTGAGCAATCAGCTACTTTGACAATTCGGTTATAGTATCACATGATGGCCAAAACTAAGACCCAGGTTATATAAAACTTGAATTCCTCTTTAATAAATGCCCTTCCTGTTTCCCAGCTTTTCTACTCCTGTACCAACTTACTCTAGGCCATCGAGTCTTTGATACAAGACAGCCACATTGTAGCAACTCCAGGGATGTCCAGTTGGTCTAAATGAGTGTATTTTAATGAAGTGCACTAAGCCCTACAAGTCCTCTTCAAACACACAGTCTCAGGAAATGCGACATCCCAGACTCTTTAGTGCTCGTTGCCTCACAGGCTAATAGGACCTGCCAATGAAACTGTCTCTTTTTCCTCTCACAGCCAAGAGAAGGGAGAGCAATTAAATCCAATTGGAGCCCACAGTAATGCTGGGACCTGGTCCCCAGGAGGCCCCAGCGGTCCGGATGTTTAATCATCATCTGACCTAGTTGTGGGTTCTGATAAATGGGCCTGGGGAGGGAAAGCGTTGGTTGGTCATTAATCTAGAGCGAGATGGGGGACAAGCACACACGGTCGTCGCTGAGTTAATTGGCCACTTACTTTAGCACGAGCGAGGGGCTAAGGCGAGATGGAGATGGATGTCCTTTCGTCGATCCATAATTTGGCCCTTCGGGGTGCTAATACAAGCAAAACAAACAGAGTAGAAAGAGGTGAAGGGGATAAAAGGAGAGGAGTGAGGGGGAGAGGGTGACATCTCTGAGCCACTTTGACTTGGACTTTAGAGGAAATGGGCTTCTGTGTTAAATTTCACCGACCTGATTTGTTATTAATTTTTTAAGCTGTCATTTAAAGTGTATAAAAACTTATGTTACGCTTTCAAACCTTTACCACGTCAGGAAAAAAAGGGCTGAATTACAAGAATGTGCTCACTTTTCTTATCCATCTTATCTTTTCTACTTCTCTGTGTCATTTCTGCCTGGATGTCCAGTCAAGTTGGAGTGAGGCTCCAGCAGTCACCCAGGTTGCTGCCTGCCTGATGGATGATGGGAACCGAGGGGGATGAGTCCCGGCTATGATAAGGGCCCTATCTTGACAGGGGCTTCCTTTCCAAGCCTGAGCTCAGTCACATAGCGTCGACAGAGAGAGATGGATGTGTTGGTGGGTGGGTGGAAGGATGGATGGGTGAGGAGGAGACAGACATGAGACTGTCTTATGGGACAAGACACAACCTGTCCTTTTGTGTTATCAGTTCACCTCCTGACCCCTGCACTTTTTTGCCCTTTCCCTCAATCCAGCCTCAAACCCAGAGCGCCTCAGTACGTGTAGACCTTGCGGTGTTCTGCAGCAGGGTGCTTTTACTAATGCTGGAACTGTAGAGAAGGCGATGTTGGTTAATCTACCACTATTTTCCAGTGATCATCATTTCCTCTTGTATTACAGTGAGACTGAAATCTCTGTTATTTTTTATTTGTTTTATTTTTTCATAGCCCAGTGGACAGAAGGCAGGAAATCTGGAAGAAACAGTAACATGGACGGATTCAAACTTGGGCCTCTGAGTCACCTGATCAATTCCTCTAACAGCTAAACCGGCACCAATATCTCATTATTATTGGCTGCCATTACTTCTAAAGGTGAAAATGAAAAAATAAGACCCTAAAAAGCAACAGCAAACAGTTTAAGTGATTTATTAGCAAGGTTTGTGGATTAACTAGAAGAGCATGCAACAACTGAGACTCTGGACATTTGGACTGACAGGTTGGGCGGAAAATGCCAGAAGAAAGGAGAAGGAGATTGGTCGAGGCACTTTTTAACGCGGGAAGCTAATATTTGGGACTGGAGCTCTCACTTGGAGAATCTGGGTTGAGTGGGGCTTAGGGAGTAACTCCACCAGCAGGTGGACCCCAGGCAACTCCAACCTATCCTTAACCTGAAGAGCAATGTTGAAAAACAGCTAGAAAAAAACACCCTGGCCAGGACCGTGACAATCTAAAATACAAAGATACTATATAAGACAAAAAGCCATTTTACATTCTTGGTAAAACTCCGAGGTTTGCTGAATGCTTTACACATAATCTTCTGATGATGAAACTGCAGACACACAAGCAAAATTGTGCAAAAACATGCACATACAAATGAGATGAACTTTTGTGGACTTTGTGGTGTTTCTGGCAGTAAAAAGAAAGAAGTTTTCTGACTGCCATGGCCTTAAGCATTTGGGTTAGTGGGTGAATGTGGATCTCTTTTACTGTCATGTAAATGCTTGACAGTTTCTCCCATGCTTTGTTATACTGATGCACGTGTAATCTAAGAAACTATCACCATCTGGGTTTGTTAGTGTTGCATTTGAAACACTCTATCCTCCCATCATGCCCTGTTGAATGTGAGGAATTGGACTAAACACCAGGGGTCTGATCAATCTGATCAATTGGGGGGCGTCGCTGCCCCGTGCAACCTAATTCCAGCTAATTGGGACTTTTCACACAAATCTTAAGAGCAGAATGCTTTCTCTAATGAGCATGGCTGCTTTCACGCTCTGATCTGTGGCCAGCAGCAGGAGCCTGGCCCAGCTGACCTGCTCTGTCCCGGGTGGTCAGTGCTGAACAGGACACAGCTCCTGGTTCAGCCACACTGAATAGATGCTCTTCATGCTGTTCTCTGCAGGAGATCTCGGTCCTCGGAGTTGCAAGCCTGACCCCTCTGGATAAGACTGGGCCAGGGTCAGGTACCAGAGTCAACAACCCTGGACTGACCTCCACACCAAGAACTGTGCCCTCCAGCCAATAGCCTCTGCTGCCCTGACCCTGCTCAGGCCTGGCTTGGCTCCCTGTGGTGAGTCAGGGGGTCAGTCTCCCAGAGGCTCATTGTAGCAGTCGCTAACCAACGATAAAAGAGCTTGTGGTCAAGCCACGGGGGCTGCAGGAGCATGAAAGCGAGGGCATAGCTGCACCCCTGCCAGTGCAGTCTAATTTAGCAGGATGCTGGTACGTAAGCCACACCAACAATGGACTCTGGACTGGTAAACAATAATGTTTGTGCAAGGCTTCTTTCTTGGGGCCAATCTAGCACTCACAAAGCCCATCTGGCATCAATAAGATGTCCCGAGATGCTATTCAGCACATCAGTCTTCATTTTGTGTGGCTTTTCAGCAAAAGGTCCTCTCTGGGTGCTCAGTGCCCAGTATTGGCTAACACTTAAGAAGTGACAGATGCTATAGATCTAAAGTTTTGAAAATAAAGCGACCATGTGTGAAATCTATCAGTTATTAGATTTAAAATTTCAGGCTGTCCTGCACAGGCATGAGAAAGCCTTTAGAAAGTTGAAGAGACCCACCATTTATTTGTCATTATTATAATCTGTAATTTATGTGGAAAGGATGAAAGGATAAATTCATCAGAGTGTGTTTAGGCATTTTACAACAGCATGCATCATATTCATTAGCTTTGCATTTACACGAAGAGAAGTTTGCAACCCTAAACTTCATAATTTTCACAGCTGCACCATTTATTCCCTTTTCCTCTCTCTCTTTTGGTTAAAATTTAAACACATTGGTAAGGATTGCTTTCAAGTCCAAAGTAGGACACTTCATTAAACTACCCCAGCATTCTGAGAAGCCCCGCACATAAAAAACCTCCTCATTCATGCTTGATTCAGGCCTATATGAGTCATGTCTTCGAACGGAGGAGTGTGGGAGGAAGTTTGGAACAAGATGGCCAGTGAGTATTTTGTTCCCAGTGCTGGGGCTGGACCGTCTGGGCCGGGGTGAATAGTCAGGAGGCTAATGAATAAGACTGAGAGACAGAGAGAGCGTGAGAGTGCAGGAAGTAAGCGCAGCAAGTGGCAGATAGAAGCCAGAACTCTCTCTCTCTCTCTCTCTAGTTCTCTCTCTGTCTCTCACCCGATCTGGGACAGGAAGTGGGATTGTTTGCGACCAGCACGTGTGATCCATCGCTCAGCATGCTCTGCTCTCCTGAGGGAGGTCAGGCAGGAAGTGGCCAGGCGTGGGCTTTGACCTCTGGGTAATGAGCGAGGACCCTCAGGGGGAACTGCTGCCTGCTGCCACGTTTCTCTCCACTTACAACAAGACGCACTGAAACACTGAGATCAGGCATGTGAAGAGAGTCGAGCCGGGTAAAGCAGTGCTGTATCACATTCAGCCTGAATCACCAGTGAGTGATTTCACACTGCTGAGTTACACTGAGTGCACACAAAAGGACAGTGGGGCAGGCGCAAGCGGACAGTGTGAGTGATCATTTGATTAATGCATTAAAGGTTTGGGCTCCGTCTGCTGGCTTCAAGTTCATGTTGAGTTTTAATAACATTTTAAAAACGAATAGAAACAGGGTGTTTTCACATAAAAATAATGATGTTTTGCATTGGTTAGTTTGCAAGGCATCTAAAATGTGGGCAAATTTTATAAAACAAAAGGAAATGTCAATACAGACGAATGCAGTTAAATGACACCACCTAAGCAGATTTAATGAATGGATGGTTGGAACTAGAAGCTAGTTCGTGCATTTCGCGGCTGAAATGCAGAGGAGACCGTGCCTTTTCAATTGCGGCTCCGATGATCTGGAATAACCTTCCCCTCCAAATTAGACAAGCGTCATCAGTGCAGGTCTTTAAGTCCAGATTGAAAACCTATTTTTATTCCCTGGCTTTTAACTCTGTAGGAAACTGACACCTTCTTATTTATTTTATTGTTTGTAATGATTTTATGGTATTTTTAATTTGGTTGTTGTTTTGATCTGTGTTGTTCAGCACTTTGGTCTGCCTGGTGTGTTCTTAAAGTGCTATACAAATAAACGATGATGATGATGATGATGATGATGATGATGATTTATTACTTCTAGTGTGGACTATTGTAATTCCTTAATATCAGGGTGCTCTGAAAGCATCTTGAAATGCCTTCAGTTGATCCCGGCGGGTATATTTCTCCCACATTAACTTCTCTTCAAATCCAGAAATGTATTTAAAATCCTTCTCCTTGCATTCACAATCTTCAATAATCAGGTCCCATCTTAACTTAAAGACCTCATCGTGGGCTTCCCATCATACACTGAGTGTTTTTTATTCACTCACCCTTGTTCACTCTCTATATGTTTGTACACCGCTCTGCATGTAATCATTAGTTAATATTAAATTCTGGCTCTCTTCCATAGTATGACTTTTGCTCTGTCTCTCTCCCGTTATGCCCGGTCGCAGCAGATGGCCCCGCCCCTCCCTGAGTCTCGTTCTGCTGGAGGTTTCTTCCTGTTAAAAGGGAGTTTTTCCTCCCCACTGCTGCCAAGTGCTTCTCATAGGGCTTCTTTAGGGTCAATAGCTTACAATATACAATGCCTTGAGGTGAGTGTTGCTGTGAATTGGCACTATATAAATTAACCTGAACTGAATTGAAAAAAGTTTTTGTGAAGCCACATTATGAAAGATTTAAATGAGTGGATAAACAGATTATGAAAGAAGCTCTGCTCTCCCAGCTGAACGGTCCTGCATCCACAGACTGATAGTTTGCATGTTCTCCCCATGCTGTGGGTTCTCTTCAGGTACTCTAACGTCCTCCCACAGTCCAGTGTCATGGAGTTAGGTTAATAGATGATTCTAAATTGGCTGTAGGTGTGAATGTGAGCACGAATTGTTGTGTGTGTAACATCAAAACACATTTTAAGGTCAGTTTGGGGCAAGAAAAGTAGAAAATTTACAGCTTTGTTAATATTTGATTCTCCAGGGAATAAATTAAAGTCAGTGTACTGTTCTCTGAAGATTGATGCTGTGTGTGTGTGTGTGTGTGTGTGTGTGTGTGTGTGTGTGTGTGTGTGTGTGTGTCACATGCATGCGTGTTCCTTTCTGTTTGTGCAGTAGAAAATTCACTCTGGCAAATTGCTCTTTTCCCATGCCTCTTGGCCTTTCTCTGGCAAACTGCTTGTTAAACTCTGCCATTGTCAGGACTGTGTGTGTGTGTGTGTGTGTGCGTGCGTGTGTGTGTGTGCATTTTGGCTTGTATTTGCTTGTCACCATGCCTGTGTGTTAATGTGCCTGCTTTATATATAGTCATTGTGTATATGTAAAGCGTGTGCATGTCAGTTAGTTGCCAGCCTCAATGTCAGACATTGTGATAACAAGGGCTAATTCAGCGGTCCATCCTGAAGGGATGGGGGTGTGTGTGGTGGTGGTGGTGGCGGTGGTAGCAGTCGGGGGGCTGTCAGCGGGGAAGCCAGCCAGGTTCCCAGGACACCCTCTGCAGACCACTTGAGACGAAGAGAAAGAGAAAAGCGAGGGAGCAAGAAAGAAGGAGAGAGGGAAGAAGGGCGAGTCGTTCCCAAAACAAAACACAAAAACCTGAGGCCACAAGTCAGTCAGGGAAGCATTCAGATCCCACGCAGGTAGCTGGGCCAGAGAGAAGCCAAATTGTCCTTTGTGACACAAGAGCCATTCAGTGGGAACAGGATGCTGTCTGCGGGATGTCCCAGACCCCTCGGCGCTGCATTGTAGTGTGTGTGACTCAGTGCGTGTGCATGCATGTCTGGCTCAGTGTTGACTTTTGGAAAAAGATTGACGAAGGGAGGACTTGGCACTCTTCTCTGTCAAACATCTGACAGTGAATGAACGCTTCATAGACAAACTCAATTAGCCAGCATAGAGGTCTGAAGGAGGTGTCTTGTGCCACAATAGGACCTCTATTTTGACATATGGCCATGGTGAATGTAAGGCAAACATATCTTTTTGGTGGTTTTGAGACAGTGGCAAACAGATCAGAGACTGTCTGAGACTGTGAGAAAGCAGGAGTGACGAGGCAGAGTAAGACAGTGATAATAACGGCGGATGAAGATCTTTCAGAGGCGTGTCCTGAGACGATTCTCTGTATCTCATTTAATCTGTAATCTTAAAATGGGTTAAATAACATCATATAGCTTTGTCCTTATCACACCATATTACATTAGCTGGTTTAGGTTTATTTGATAAACGTGTCAGACAGACAAAATGAAGTGAATTTTTGTGGCACTAATTGAACAAGCTAATAAATAATCAGACTTCCCAAAATAAATAAAGTAATCAATAAATTAATTAATGAATTTAAAAAGTCCTCGCTCCCCAAAATAATCCACACACTTAATATTGTTGTCTGTTTACTACAGAACAGAAAGTTTTATTTTACTCTGTGAGGTCCGTATATTTACCCAAGTACTGTACTTTAGAAGTTTATCATAACAACAACAACAACAACAACAATAATAATAACTTTAGTTGTATAGCACTTTCCAAAATTACAAAGTGCTTCACTGTTTGAATAAAGGCCTCAGACTAAAGAAAAGTATACAAGTTCAAACATACAGAGACATAACCAATGTGTGGCATTTATTCTAACATACACACTTTCATACATGCAAATAATTGCAAATTATGGCCAAAAATAAAGTGGAAAAGCCATTTGAATCCTGCTTTATGTACTTAAAAACTCTGTAAACATTTATTCAAATATAACTACAATTGTTAGGAAGCCGTGGTTGCACAGCTCCACTTTATCACACTTTAGAGGAAATTACTGCGTTGTTTTCTGTGTCTCTGCATGACGTTTTCTTGGCAGACTTTACATTGGGTCATAGTTTTATCTTCTCCTTTTACACTGAAAGTAAAAACAAATAAAGTGCATAAAACAGCTTAATTACTGTTTGAACTGTAATCTTCAGACAGAGACGACTGATTTTGATTTTTTTACTGAAGAAGAATAAGAAAAGCAGAAATGTTAATATATTGTGAAGCTCAAAAACTGGGAAAATGTAGTATTTCACTATTTCACAGAACAGCATCCACTCATGGTTCTCATGCTGAGTTCATAGTTTACAGTCTGTACTCTGATCGTGATCACCTGGTTTCACGTTAAGCCTGTTTCACATCCGTTTTGTGCCTCCTTTGAAAGCTCTTATGGATAGCACCATCAGGTTTCTGTGGCACGGCCTGAGTTATACACGAGACCTTGTTCTCATCCCAGGCCACAGCATCATAAAACATAGTCCCCCCCAAAAACACCCACACCCACTCCTCTTATGTTACAGGAACACTGAGGTTTTTCGTTCATATATTAAAGTTAAAGTGATGAAAGCAGCGGCTGCACGGTCGGAGACGAGAAGGCATGTCCCGCTCAAAAGAATGAATTTATGTCAGCTAAAATCAGTACAAGAGGGGGGCAGTTGTGCACTTATGTGTGTGTGTGTTCATCCCCATGACAACAAGGATGAAAGCACGCACTTCCTTGCACAGTGAGCCCATATAAGGGGGCCGCTGGGCCGAGCTCAGCTCAACAATACCTTTAATGTCATAGCTCAGTGACTGGTCTTTGTGAGCGGACCAGCGCGCTGCGACCCACACAAAAACTCAAAGGCAAAATGGATTAGAATATAAGAGAAAAGATGACTGAATCAAACCCAGTGGATTGGAGGAGATTAGCTGAAGGGATTATGGGAGAAATGACACACTAATTACTTTCTGTTGGGGTTTGGGACAAATCTGAGTTTAAAACTTGAGCGAGGTGTGCGCACGGTTGAAGTTTTGTGAGTTACTTCTGGACACAGTGGCTTTTGAAACATAGAGACATAGACATCAAAATGATGAACATCACTTAGATCTGGGTTTTATCTTTTATATGAATTGATAAATTTCAGAGGATTTATATCATTTTACATGAATTTGAAGACTGTCACTGATATTTTCTGAATTTTCTGAAATCTAAAAAAGGAAATCAGACAATTAAATTAAAGTTTTAGGCCCTATTAAAAATGTTTTGACATTCTTTCTGAAAATATTCAATTTAGGATTCTCAAATAAAGCCAACACTAGTTTAAAGAATGTGTCTCTCCTCTGAAAATGATGATTTTTAAAGTAAAAAACATTTTAGAAACTTTAAATATATGCAGAGCATAATGACAGTGAAAACTTTTTTTTTCACTTTTCCATCTACTGAAAATGTCTGACCTTTTAAAACAAGTCAAACACTGCACAGCTGTGTCTGCAGAGCTGGTTTAAATTTCTGATCTGTATCTCCTCGAGTACTCCAGTGCAACCTCTTGTGCTTGTGAGGAATTCAAACTTCTGTCAAACACTTTAAGAGAAACAACAGAAAGCCACTCAGAACAGCAATCTGACTTTCTAACTTCCACTCCTGTTGACCGAATGCTTGTCTCTCACTGTTAATTATTTGGCCAAACTGGAGTCAAGGGGTTTAGAGGATGTCTTGTCTGGAGTTTGCTCTGCTCTCCAGGTCTCCAATTAGCCTAAAAAGAACACAGGAAGGATAGCAAAGACAAAAGAGGAGAAAAAGAAGGCCAAAAAAAAGGGAAAGAAAAACACAACAATCAACAAGACCTCCTGGCGTCCTCGTGGGGGAGGACACACACACACATACGCATACACACCTCCTTCCATTCCTCACAAACTCTGTGGTGTTTTCGGGGCTCGGGCTGTCACTGTGGAAACCTGGAGCGTCTTTCGTCCATTTCATGCGTTCAGTTCCCTTCCTCCCTCCTTGTGTTTTTTTCTCTCTCTCATCACATGCACACACACAAACACTGACTTCCCCCCAAGTCACCACCTCCCCCTGCCCCTCCATTCACGCCCTCCCTTCTTTTTGAGCTAAAACAAAGCACTGGACTGAAAGGGCTCTGAGGTAGGTAAATGTATTCAGTGACACCGGCCGGATGATTCCTTTCTGTGCCAGGCCTGTAACATTTGTTTCATGACTTGTCTGAGGGCAGGGACAGCGTGTTGGGCTTTTTGTCCCATGTGCCCTCTGCACAGCCCTGCAGTTAATGGTGGCCTTGTCCCAGGCTGCTGGACCAGAAACCTGCAGCCCCAAGGGACGGGCAGACATGGTGACATGGAAGAAACATGGAAAACTAAAGAGCATGTTGGGAATGAGTTGTTCCACACGGTCCACTCTGGTGTTCACGTTGCTCAAAAAAGTAGAGAGGAGGGCTGTCCTTTCCTTTCCTTTCTCAGTGAGTGACAGGCAGTCGAGCCAAGGGGCCAGGTGCTGCTGGAGAGGGTGAACTTGATCGCTTGGGCAGGGGGGAGGTTGGAGGCAGACACCCTGCTGCTATCTGTCCAAAGATGGCCCCCAGCATTTAACAGTGAGGGTCCCCTCGCTTTCACTGGCTGCTGCTCAAGAGCGCATCTTCACTGCCGTTTTGTGCGTCTCCCTCGCTGAGACATGAGTGGACTTTGGGGCCGAGAACTATGGTGCACTTGACTCTGGTAATCTGCTGAGCACCAAAAGACCTGAAGCCTCGAGTGATGTGAGAAGAGAGCATAGCTGCTGGGGCTTTTGAAGAGTCTTTGGAAACACGTGTAAAGCATATTTTATGACTGTCGAGTGGAGTGGAATAAATATTAAAAAGCTGAAAGATTTGAAATGTTTTGTTGGAAATAAATTATACAGCACAGGACTGACAGCACTGTTGGGTTTTGTAGTTTTATATACTGTTACACTGCTTTTTTTTACACTGCACAACTCTGTTGCCTGTGAAGCTCGCACACAAGAATTTCATTCACATGTGCTGTACCAATGTACCTGCACATGTGATGTGACAATAAAAGTGATTTGATTTGTTTTGATTTATGTAAGAATTCTTCTGTTAATAGGACGATGGTGTGTAAACTCTTAAGCAGTTCTCAAGTACTAGCACTATAGAGTAATATCTAAAGGCCAGGTTAATAGTTAAATAGTTTTTACATCGTTTATCAGAGAATTGCACCAATTTGCAGAGGTTGCTGAGGGTCATATACAGAAAATGCATCTGTTATGCTGCCAGAAATGTTTTTGCGCTTTAATCATGCATTTTGTGATCTTTTTGAGTTCTTATTTTCTTGCACTGGAAAACTTAATGACTAATATTTAACATTTCTTTTTGCTACCCATGGGTGAAGGTCAATCACTGACCTGGATATAAAACGGTAACTCTTTTGAAAATATCTCCTGGCCATGCTTGCTGAGTTTTTATTTCCATAATTTCACTGCGGCATTGAAACGTTCGTCTTCTATTGTGCCAGAAATCCCAGGATTCCCGCCGGAGTATTTGTGTCTTTGTGTAAGTGGGTGTGTATATTCATAAGAGCCAAAATCCAAACCCACCCCTCCGTCTCTCTTTCTCAGTGTTCGGTAACAAAATCAGCCCTTGTATTGGGGGCCACCACTACAAACAGCGTATGAGGGGATTAGTGGCTCCTTGACCGCTCCTTCAAACACACGCCCAGCATGGCCGCCTCGATTATGACCATTAGATACCCTGAAAATGAGACTGAGATGAAAGAGTGGAATACTGAGGGCTTTTCCCAGGGACGAATTTGACCACACGTCCAGCAAAAATGAATCTATAATCCAAAAGCCCACAAAGGCCAGAGTGGAAGCTGTCCTAGAGTGTTGTGCTAGCTTGCTGAGAGAGGCTTTATGTTTCTATTGCTTTCATTGTGCCTGGGAGTGCCATAATAATGATTAGAGACTTTAAAGGCTAGATTAAAGTGAGGACAAGGGCAGCTTAGTCTGTGAAGTAATTTTAGGGCAGCTGAGCAGGTTTTTTAATGGGAAAATTCCTCTGAACGTCACTGAAAAGGACGCGGGATTCATTTCTCTGAGATCAAGCTGACCCTTTGTTTGAGAAGTTAATGTGTACACATGAAATGTACTCACACATAGTCTGCTTTACACTACCCCGACACATACCTCCACAGACACACACACATGCAGTTGTCATTGAACAGCTCATCCCCAGGCTGTGTGTGTAAAATGAAGCTGCAGGCAGTGCAAGGTGATCCTGTATTATCCAGGCTGCCTTCACTCTGTAGGTGAAAGTGCTGTGAGGCAAAGGGGCTTAACCTAGCAGCTATCTATTCACCGTCCGAGGAGGCGCAGGATGCAGGCAGCGGCTGAGAGGCTGAGAGGCCTGCAGCATCTCAAATGACAGACACACAGCAGGAGCAGAACACACAGGCCAAGGTGTGTCAATGCTACAAACCCACGTGTCCCTGAGGGGGTACAGTGAATCAGTCACAGAGAGCAATGCTTTTATCTGTTGAAGCCTGTGGTGCAGGAAGCAGTCACACTTTAATAAAAGTAGTAAAAGACCTCTGTGCTTGTAAAAGATCTATGTAGAATATGTCATGTATGTAAGTATAACCAGAAAAATGGACCCAAACAATTAAAAGTCCTTTATTCAGAAAATGTCTCCTGTGACTTTTATGCTCTTAAACTTATTATTTGTTGCATGACGGATCATAGTAATAACTAAAAGTGTCAGATAAACATTTCCCTTTGAGACTCAGCGGCAGAAGCAGATTGTGGTGTGAAAAAGAAAAACTCAAATAGAGAAAATCTTCCTCGAAGTTGCTCATGAAAATCCCTGAAGCCACAGTCATTACTGACAATGTGAAGAACTGACTTACCAAAACTGTGCTACAGAAAAAAAATCACTTTTGTTTTATTTGGAGGGTTGTAACTTGGCAGAAAAATTTCAGAAAGCCAAAACTTGACCTATTGTCACCTAAGTTGTACTGAAAAAATAATATGCTTATAACTTTATTGTGCATTAAACATTTTTACACAAGGTGACCAGGAAGCCCCTCTTGAATGGCTGCACTCTTCACTTCCTTAGAGATAGGGTGAAGACTGCAGTTGTTCAAGAGGGCCTCAGAGTAGAGCAGCTATCCCTCCACATCGAAAAGAGCCAGTCGACGTGGTTCAGGCGTCCGACTGGGTGAGGCGCTCTGAAAATGTCCTACCAGGAAGAGGCCCGGGGCAGACCCGGGATTAGCTGCAGAGATTGTATTTCTCCACTGGCCTGGGGACGCCTAGGGGTAGGAGGTGGCACGGGAAAAGGATCCGGACTTTGCTGCCTCTGAGACCTGGCCACAGATGAGGGAAAGAGGATGCATAGATGCATGGAAATACATCAAGTTTGAATCTACCCCAGTTAAAGATCCCCCCCCCTTCATTTAAAATGCATCTTATTGTTTTGCACATTAATTAGTTTTTATACTGAATTCACATTTACTGTGTCAGGCTGCTTCCCAACTCCTGACAGGGCAGAAACACACACACATTATATATTTTGTTTATTTTGTATCAGTGTTTTACTAGCTAGTGCACAGCCAGCTTTACGTGGTGAAAAACAGAGAAGAAAAATGTATAAAACCATGAATACGAAAGTTGTGTTGATCACGTGGTTTAGGGAGTGACCAAAAGAACAGTTCATTTGAGTTGAATCTCGTGTTTTTCCTTCATCCTGATGTGACATGATTTTCCTGTTCACCTAATGTATGTGTCAACAGATGAACCCTGACACGACGTGAATGATGTACCAGGCTAAAGTCAGTTAAGTTATGCTCTAATTAGCTGTGTGCTAAAAAAACAAAATGTGCAGAAACTTTGAAATAAAAGATAAAATTACTTATTGCAGGATTTCTTCAGTTGTTTCAAAAGCTGAGGTTGGACAAGCACATTGTTTCTGGAAGTTTCACTTGTCTGAATAATTGTAACTCAGACTACAGCTTCCCTGGAACAAAACATATTTTATAGTAATGCACAGGCACACTCACACACACATGCAAAAAAAACAAAAAACAAAAAAAACAAAACCATCCTGATGTAAACCATAGACTCTAAAAGTCCTGTACATGTACTATAAATCAAACAGGACAGATCTCTCCCTCTCAGCTCACAGCCCAGGATTCCCCTTAAATATCTAAGAGTTCCCAACTGGAGTCGATAACAAAGCTGTGCAGGATGCCAACAAAGCCCCAGGAGATCCTGAAAGATCCCACTACTAGCTCCCTCTCCCCTTCAGCCAGAATAACCCCCTTTACTGCCAAAATTCCTTGTCTGTTCATCTCAAGCCAGACAATATGTGTTTCAGAGAATCTGAAACTTCATGCAGATGTACCCTCAGGGACATGTGCTCATCGCATAGAGACTGGGATACAGGGAAGATCCACTCTTAGAAGGGAAGGTAATTCAAGCACGGGAAAGATAGAGGGGACGTGCCATGCAGAGACTCTATGTTAAGGGTTTAGTTCCCTCAGCACGTGGCTTCCACACCTCCTGGCTCAGGTGTGCTTTCCCTCCTTTATGGTGTTTATGGTGAGTCAGTGACTCTTTAACCAGGATCTGCGGTCAGTTTGCAGCCATATCCCAGAAAAATACTAAAATTTAACTAAAAATCTGGTCCGTAAAAGATAAAAGGGAGATGTTTCCACTATATCTCCTCATGGCTTCTTCTAGCATTTCAGATTTCTCTTAATGTGAAATTTTGAGAACTCTAAAATAATAGTCATCTTTTAATTAAATCAGTTTTCTCCTTATAGCATCTGACAACAAATGAATTTTCCCAAAGCAAATGCAGGGCAGCTGATTAAATCTCTCCATATCTTAACTGTCTGTCTTTATAATCAATCTAATGTTATAAACTGCTTTATTTGTTTTTATGTGGCTTGGGTTCATGTCTTGAAGCAAATAGCTCGATCGGAGGGAAAACAACAGCTGTTTTGAGTGAACTGCAGGTTAGATAAATGCAGCTGTTATGTGTCTGTTGACAGTTAAAAGTCCAGATTTTTAATTGTGTTGCTTTACACACATTAAAAAAAAAAAAAATCAATTTGGAGATGCCGTGCAATCGACAGTTGCATGCTATTTGCGTCTCCGCCACTAGAGGGAGATGTTGGCTCTGATTGGTCGCTGGAACACGGCTTTGAATGGAGGCAGGGGAGGGATGATCAATGGCAGCTTCCTCGAAACTTCAAGCAGAGCGGCGCAGGTAACAGTATGCATGCACGAGTGCAAATAATATATCACCGCTGCCAATACTAAAAATATGACTATCGCTCAGTCCGAGCGCAGACGTCAGGCCAACAGCAATTACTGAAATTGTTCCCACCTGGTGAGCCAGAGTGATGAGTAATTAATTCTCCTTGTTCACGTTCCAGCTCAAAATTAAGACTTGGGTGATTTGGGAGTTGTTAAGTTGTAGGCTAACTGTGTGGGGAACAGCTCCATCTTTAGCGTTCCCAGCGCACTTTTAGAGGCTGTTCTCACCTTGTTGCTTTATTTGTTTGCAGAGCCTGTTTGAAACTAAAGCCTTTCAGCTGTTTTCCAACACTTTGAGTGTCGAAGTGTAAATTTCCTTTGACTCCTGTTTGTGCCCTGTAAGTATGATTGGGTAAGCACACTGTTCCAATACATGCAGCGTGAGTGTGCACCCTGCAGGCTTTGCACGTTTTCCCGTCACTTCTCGGAGCATCAAAGTGTGTTTCTTTCCTCGAGTGAGGCGTCCACGGTGGACTGCAACCTTCTGAAGTCAGGAGACCTGTGTTTACTCCAGGGATTACATTACCACACCAGGCGCCTGCCAGACAGGCACTCTGTACCATCACTCAAGGTGAAACAGTGGACTGCTCGTGATGGGTTCGGGGACCTTCTGGTGTGCCCCTCTTTTCTGGAGAGTGTTGACTCAGATGGGACGAGTAAACAATCAGAGTGAACCCGCTGTGGGTGCTCCATTCTCATGGAACCCCGGGCCACTGGATTAGGCTAATGCTGGCACATGATGGGGGAGTGCTGCAGTGCGGCCCTCGGTGACAGGAGGTGATGGATTAGGGCTTTGTCAGGGCCCATGTCAGCCTGGGGGACCTCCGTGATGGGGGAAGGAGGGAAAGCCGAGGGCCTGCCCAATCCTAGGATCAGCAACATGTTGACAAGGGATTATCCCAATTGGTGTGTTTCATCAGGAGCTGAGGTCTCATGGATGGCCAGGGAGAGGTGTAGCAAATGCATTCACTGATGGCATGTTAGGGCAACGTGGCTGAAGAGGACCACTGGTTATTATTACAGGCGAAATTGCCAGTTTCCATGTCGGCAAATGACCTTTCCCGTGTGTCAAGATATAAAAATCAGTCAAGTGTGAAATCAGTGATTAATAGGAATGAAAAGCTTCATCATTTTTGATTTTAGTGGCACGAGAGCGAGAACTGCTGATTTTACAGGAGCCGTAAATCCCCACGCATGGGCGGCGATCGAGTTACTGCAAGTGCTGGCGATTGCACCCTTCCCTGGAAGCGGCGGTGCCATGATATCTCCGCCACATTTGCTTTCCTTCGTTGAAATGCGAAAACCAGATTGTTTCGTTTTACGGGTTCCCTTTGAAATCCGGCACACTCGACCCTGCCTCAGCTAGGATTTTACAGCGTGCTCTGGTTTATTTCTGGAAACCTCCCACACTCCTCAGCTTGTTTAAGACGCCTACCCGAGTGTGCCTTTTGTTTGTTTTGCCAGTTGGGACAAACAGTAAAGTGAGGTGATTAAGCATTTGCATGAGGTCTTGTACACTTCAAGAGAAACCGCATGAACATTTGGAGGAAGGCCTGTCAGTCCGCAGTTGCCGGTGCTGTTGAGTAGACGGGTCTGGAGGAGAATAAATTACCAACATTTGGCACTATCAGCCACTGGCCCTGTCTCCACATCTGGGCTTTGTCTGACGTTATTAAATGTGAAAAATGAGTCCTGCTCGTGATGTTACGGTAAATGATACAGAATGACATTATTTGCTACAAGAGCTTTCTGTCATCTGGACTGGAGCACATAAAACGATACTCTGAGGAGGTCGGGTATTTGTCATTTAACTCTGCAGCTTCTTGCCGCTAATGCATTGCCTCAGAAAGTGGATTTGTGCTGAGGTTACGCGGCGTCTAAAACACAAGTGATTCGTTTTACATATTAACGTGATTAGGAAGGGAGGGAGGCGGCGGGGGAGGAACAGGCGAGAGTGAGACGTGACTGCGAGGGATAGTGACTGACATGTGGCAAGGAGGCACTGATCCGTCTCTTGACGAACTTGTCGCCTCACCACGCTCCATGTGTCAGGGCCTGGCACTCTCCCTGTGTCAAGCGTGGGTGGCCTCCTGACACGCGTTTGAATGTGTATGTCATGACCGTCTGGGGTGAAACTGCTCCTGAACGCACATCCACGTAATGACACTGACACGGTGCCATCGGGCTCGCCACAGAGCCCAGACGGAGTCCCTGGCGAGGACAACCTTTATCTCTTCCCTCTGATTTCTCTCAACCTCTCACCCTCTCCGTTGCTTGCTCTTCCTCTCTCTGAGTCTATCACTCATTGGTTGACTTCAGCCACAGTTATTAACTGGCAATTTGGGTCGGAATGATTATATTTAATGTAATTATGATCATGAGGAACAGAGAGAGGGCTCTGGGAGCGGGCCCAGCTCTTGGAGCCGGTTCATCTGAAAATGAACCCTGTGCTGTAAATTGTAAGTACCTCTCCGAATGTCAGTGAGCAGTGCCAGCCAGTCCTACACAGGCGTCACTCACAGACCCCACTCTGTAATTGCTTGCTAGCTGGAGCTGCTGTGTAATTTTTGACGTGGCTCTGTGGCGGTGGCGGCGCTGACAGAAAAAGGGACTGGAGATTTAATGCCTGGTCTCAGCTTTCAGGCTTCTGAGTCTCTCTTTCTGCTCTATTGATGAACCTTTTTTTTTCTTCTCTCATTTCTGGCTTCAATTATTTTCTGCAACACTAAACTGCCCAGGTTGCTGGAAGAAGTGCTGTCATGACATGGCATGAATTAAAAGCAACTCTTGTTTTCATCGTAGAGCTGGATCTGGGCCTGGCAGGTACTCGGCGCATAAGCTGTTGTTGTTTTTCTGCAGAAAAGCCGTACTGAGATCTTATTAATTCAGTGGGAAATTTGGAGCAGTGTCATTCGTATTCACTGAGAAAGGCCGCGTGTCTTCACAGAACAGATGTCGGTCCATTTGCTGACTCGCTGCATATTCATTCCAGCGTATTCCTGCAGGTGTGTTTGTAGGCGGCCATCTCCCTGAGATGCACCCACTCATCATAAAGAATTGGAGAAGGGGGGTTGCTGTGGTGGTTGGAGGAGGGAATCTTTAGCGACAAAAGCCCCCACCCCTTTTTGCTTGCTCTCCGTGGGTGTGGGCGGAGGGCATTTAATGGCCATTCAGCCTCTAGCAAGACCCCTGAAGACACCCCCACATTCTAGGGATGACTACCTGCCCAGGAGCACTCTCTGCCCATCTGTCCACTCCAGAGGCCGCAGGAGAGTCTGTCCTCTTGCCTCCTTCACCACAGCGCATGCACACACACACGCGCGCACGCACGCGCACACACGCGCACACGCGCGCACACACACACACACACACACATACAAAACAAGTGGTTGATTGCCGACTCAGCTCTGCATCAGGCTGACAGAGCAAACGGAGCAAAGCAGGGGGTAAAGAGTGTGTGAGCGTCTGTCTGCAGGAGGGTGCGGGCTGCTGTTGTATTTGTTGTGAGAATGAGTCGGTGTATGTGTGTGCATGTGGGAGTTACTCAGTGGGTGATTGAGCATTCATTAGTGGTGATGGATGGATGTGTGTGTGTGCGTGGGCGTTTGTGTGAGTGGCAGGATACAAGAGGTGGAGGGGGTGTGTGTGCGGGTTTGTGTGTAGGAGGAATTCAGTGGGCAGTTGAGGGTGTTGTGCTGTGTGGGTGGTAGTAAACTAATATACATATATTCCTGATCGAGGATACAGATTTAAATATGTTTTTACAGTTTTGATTTTACGCAGTACTGGGGGAAAGTGTTGAGGAAGTCCTCACATCTTTATATTTTGCTAGGAAAATGGGAGATGGTTAAAGCAGTTTCGGGAAACTTCAAAAACACACAGGAATACAGTTCATAGGGCAAAAACAGAGTCTGTACAATTCTAAAAAGCTTAAAATTCAATATTTGGTATGACCACATTTATTCTTTTAGTCTTCAGGAATAGTTCTCCAGGCTTCTTGAAAGACAATCAAAGCTCTTCTTTGGATGTTGGCTGCGTTTTGCTCGAGTGTCTGTCAACATGATCCCACACTGCTTCAATAATATTGACGTCTGGGCTCTGGGGAGACCAATCTATGACTGATAGTGTGTTGTGTGTTTTGGTGTATGGTGCATTTGCAGTGTGCTTGGCATTATTGTCATGCTTAAAAATGAAGCTGCTGACAATCAGGTGCTTAATACATGGTGCATCAAAATTTGACGGTACTTTTCTGCACTTATAATTCCATCAGTTTTAACAAGATCCCCCAAACCACTGACTGCACCACAGAACGCTGTAGACGCTCACTGTGGTACCTCTCTCTGACCTCCTGGGATTTGAGCCAAAAGATTTTACTCCTTCAGACCTGTTGCCACTGATTTTCAGTCCAGTTATAAGCTGATGTACCTCAACATCTTCTCCCTGGTTTATTTCCTTAAGAATGGCTTCTTGTCAGCCACCTTTCCACTGAGACCATTTCAGATAAGGCAACAGTAGATGGCTCAACTGAAGGGCCAGATGCATCTCTCAGGTCCTCTATGCTGTTTTTTTTTTATTTTTATTTTTTATTGACTTATTTATTCATTTTTGTTCACCTGCTGTAGACAGTTTTTAGGCCTGCAAGTTATTTTTCTGTTCTCCACTCCAGTCCACCCTCGACATATTTTTTTAGGGACACCCTGCAGTGTTTTGTCAGGTTTTCAGCTGATAGCTATTTAAGAATCACTTTCTCGCTGCAAAAATAACATTTTATACCCGTCAAACAGTTTCTGACATTTTTCATAGATTCAACAAATGAAATGGGAAGAAATTCTTTTGCAGCAGTAAAGTGTCTAAAGATACAATTTAAATAAGTGTTTTTCCAATGAGTTAGTTGCCTGTTTTATACTTAAATGATTCATAGGTCAGCAGTGGGTGGCATCACAAAAAAAGAAAAAATATGACAATGTTGATGTAAACAACGCTGGACTGAAGAAGCAGAAAGCCTCGAAAACAAATTCCAGACAACTTTAAAAATTTATTTCATAAATATTTAGCTTTTGCTTGCAGTCTAAATATAAAAGAATGACAGGTGGCTGAAGACTTTTGCACACCAATGTAAGTTTATTAATGATTTTAAACAGATTTCAAATGAAAAACCAGTGAGAAAAGTCTTTGTGTTGAAACGGTGCCAAAGGTTTCATCTAATTTGGCTAAGTTTCTAGCTCTGGGATATTTTTGCTCAAGCAAACCTTTCATAAAAGTTACATGCCCCCATTTCGTGCAGCGGAGCAGCGGCTTGTGCAGCATTATTCCCATAAGTGCAGCTGTAGGAACAAAACCCATGTGCTCAGCCCATTAGTCCAATTTAGTCAGCTGTCAAACTCTAAATTCACACCCTCATCCACTCTGGGAGCAGCAGGTTAAAAGAAGAAAGACATTCAGCATTCCTCTCACCCCTCTTTTTTTTAAACCGAGCCGTCTTTGCACAGAAATCTGCTGAATAAACCTCCATCTGTGTCCGGCATTGAGAACCCGAACCTCGTCCACCCTCCGCTGGTGGGAGGATGGTGCTAGATGAGTTAGCTAAACACTTTCTGGTGAGGAGGCACGCCGCCGGCTACACACGAGGACTGCAGGCGTGGGAAAGACCTGACTTTGAAAATAAGCACCGTTTGGCCCTCCTAACCTCCGCAGGCTTTGGCTCAGGCTGGCTGCCTTGTTCCTCCTTACTTGTTTTCTCTCTGTGAGTGGAAGACTCTCAGGAGAGGAGGTCAGCCAGGGAGAGGCCCACAGCTGTGGCTGTGAGGTCCCGATGTGTTTATTTGGGCAGGCCTAACCATAATAAGCTCCAACCAGGCTTTGCTCCTGAGGACTGGGGCCACCACTGCTGCGGCACTTTTCATCCTAACAATGGGGAAAGTGCACAGACCGAGGAGGGAGCTGCACGGCAGAGTTTACCGTACAACAGCTGCCTCATCTGTGGGGGTGGAAGTGCGCTGCAGATGTGGACAGGACGGATGGTTCATGTTCCCACACCTACTCCTGTCATACAGTTGTTCACCCGTGCTCAGCGGTCGGTCAGTGAATGAGTTCCTTTGTTTAGCTTGAGAGAGTTAGCCTGCTGGGTGGAAACACCACATGGCCAAGATCCAAAATAACCACAGTGTTTAGTAATCACGTGGAGTGTTACTTGAAATAGGTTACATGAATGACTAAAGCTATGGATCGTGTTAAAATGCTTAAAATACCATCTGAGTATGATTGTTAAAGACGACTACATGTGTCATCATAGCTATTTTTGTGGACTATAAATCTTAGAAGTTGTGAATGTATGAGCTGAAGTAGGAAAAGCCGATTCACTGGCGGTTAGCGTTGCAAAACAATCTGTGTTTTTATTGCGATTCAGCAGACTCTAAATAAAGATTAAAGGGCTCTGGGTTAATCAGGGTGAAACAGGTTTTCCTCCTTAGTGTGTTAGTAGCTGGTGAACAGGCCAGCTTTTTGCCATTAAATGCATGAGGTCACAAGGTTAGCCTTTGATTCGCTAACCTGCTTTGCTATCACTAAGGTAATCTACACTGCGTGTCACCGGCCCCTTTCATTTGTAGAATAACAACATGCCCGTCCTGGGTTACTCATCACACTGCCACGCACCAACCCCTGCTATTAAAACAATCACTCAGCCCCGTGCAAAGGTGCACAGGTGTGGCCCAGGTTCCACAGGGCTGGATGACTGACAGCTGCCCACCCACTGCCCCCCTCTAGCCGCCAATCAATCCTTTCTGCCTTGGCCGCCTTCATTCTCCTGCAGCTTTGCTCATCTGTTACAGGGCTGTTTAGTTGACAGATGATTAGCTGTTTTGCTTATCTCATGTGCCCCACCCCACACCACCTACTCCAACGCTTTGCCCCGGACCTTACCTGAGCATGCTTCCTCCAGTTGACCTCTTCAAATGTCTCAGGGTTTCTTATTTCAGCCTTTCCTCATCAACAACAGCCTCCCTACCCATCCCTCCCCCCATTAGTTAAAGCCCTGAATGCATTGAGTTGCTTCTCAGCTCTGACTGTAGGCAGACCGCATGGGGCCACAGACATGGACACGTGTCAGCAGAGCCGACAAACAAAGCAGGTGTTGTGGCTGGGATGGAGGAGGGGCAGCTGTCCGTCAGCCTCACTACAGTCAAATACAGTCCACGGCACATATGGCCTCTAAATCAGGTGACCTCTAACGGACCAGAGGTGCGCTGACAAACTTATACTTTTATCCTGATGCTAAATAAAAGAAGCAAAAATGTGAGGCCTTGTTTCCATAACAGAAAAATCTTTCTGAAGGCTCTTTCTTTGTTTACTAAGCTGCAAGTTGACTGTAACAAACAACAGATGCCAACATAAAAGTATCTTCCACATCTGCCAGCTCTTATCTGCCCCCAGTTTGTCTCACCTGCAGCGACACGCCTACTGGAAGCCTCTATTCTTAACCATTACCCCCCATCTCTTCTGAAATTAAAATGCAAAAATGCAGACTGCCCTATGAGATTCCTCTACATAATTTGCCGTCCTCCCCCGCCCCTAACCCCAGCTCCCCTAAAACATCACTCTGGGGTTTGACAGCGAGTGGGTGACTTCTGACAGGTCGCATTGATCTCCTGGCTGGGAAAGAAGTTGGCTTGACAATGGAGAACATGTGTCCGTTTTAGGACAAGCCTTAACTTGTCTGACCCCCTCATTTGGGATGCGCCCACAGGAAAGCATTCCCTGGGTTTAAAGAAAGCTGTTTCATCTGCTCAGACAGGAATCTGGTCTGTGCTAAAGTTTTTTGGTCTGACTTGTTTAAAGTAAAGAAGACACGATTGTGTTTTGTTTTCATCTAAATAGTGAATAGAAACATTCGCCTTTGATTTGGCAGTGTTCAGCGTGCCCTTTGTGTTTGGTGGGTTGGATTCGGGGCTTTTTTGGGGTTCCTTTAAAGCAGCAGCCGGGCAAAATGTGTTATTGTCTGTGTGTGATTAGGTAGTTCTGTTCCATTGCTGTTTTTACCATGTGAACATTAAATAAGAGCCAGCCCACTTCTGAAATGTCTTTGATAAATGATATGAATAGCTAAATTCTTTTATGCAGCTTTGAATTGGCTCATTCTGGCCGCATTAATAACCGGGATCATAATGGGGACATGGCGAGGCAGGAAGATGGTTCAGTTTACAATTGGCTGTGCATGCAACGAGGATTGTTGCTGCATTACACATTACATTGATTGTCAAGAAACCGCACAGTGCTGTGTAGGCCCGAGAGACAACTGGCTTCAACGCAGACTGGATGCAGCTCGATCCGTCTGAGGGCTGCACGTTCACACAGAGACATGGAAAATTTATTTGCCTAGATAAACCTGAACTAGTGGATCTAACAGATAAAGCTGTGCAGTATTTGAATATGTTTCGGTTTTGAAATCCATTCAGATGTATGCAGATAGGCAGGCCTTGCATGTTGCCTGTGGTGCCTTGCAATAAATATGAAAATCACAAATTCATGGAGTCTTACAAGTGTGATCTCCATGGGTTAGGAAACTACCCCAGACATGCATCTCCCCAGCCATGTTCTTTGGGGCCTCTTTGGAGATCACAAGGTATATTCCATTATTAGGAATGCCCGTAGCTGCTGGATTAAAATAGGAGGCTTGAGGTGGAGATGAGGTCCAGACCAACCAGAGGCCTGTGCTATGGAACAGGATTTTGGCTTATCTGGGTAACTTCAGGGTTAACCCTGGGGTTTCTGTACTACGAAGGTGGGTCACTTCTTAACAGGGTAACTCACCATGGTAACTTATGCTGTGAATCTAACCTGCTCCAGAGTAGGTTAACATCCAGATTAGAGGTCATTAAGTATGAAATCACAGCCTACTGACCAATCAAATATCCAGAAAATAGCATCATCATAGGTGGAAGATCCCTCTGAGCTTTGTGGGCAAACAGTAGGAGTGTCTAAAGTTGTTGTTTTTTTTAATAGCTTGTGATGTCTTTGTTTCCCTAATGAGCATCAATAAGAAATTATAATGAATACATATTTTTAGATTAAGCTTTGATTTTCTTTTTTTTTTATTATTATTCTTTGTTTTCTGTTGGCAGCAAAAAGTTTTACAATCATTTTATTGTTCTTTAACTATGTCTGATCTCAACAGCACATCTACACCAAACTCATATTAAGTTTGTACGTAGACTAAGATTGAATTCAGTTTTATAGTTAATCTTTAGTCACAAACCCTCAAACATAAGCGAGTGTGCAGCTGAGAGAATAAAAGCAAAAACTGTCAGGAGCTCCAGTTTCAAATCAGCTGGAAGCGAACACGTTTCCACTGATTCTTTTATTTGCAGCATGGGTTAAGTGTATTATTGATTCTCTGCTGGGCCGATTCAGTTTCTGTGTACAGCTTGTTAAGCCGTATTTCACTAAAATCATTGAATGAAGCGCAAACTGTGCGCCGCCTTGTCATGGGTATGTGTGGGTATTAATTTGGTCATTTTGAAAATAAAATCTTGTTACATGTGATTTTAATCTGCTGCTAACGCTCTTTTACTCTGGTGTTATTGGAGCTACTAAGAAGCAGAACACACACCAAAAGTACCAGTTCGATCAATCATATCGATTTCACTGTGATCGGCAACAAACTGATGTGATTTCCACGTCTCCTTTATCAGGCTGTGGGACAGTAAGCTTGAATGTTTAAACAGCTCCTGCTTTTGTGGATGAAGAGTCATATGAGTTGTGAAATGCCACTTTTCGATTGGTCAGATGGTGCCAGCACCACCCCTGTCACATGAACGCGCAGGGGAATCCCTGAGTTCGCTTATCGAGTTGATAACCAGCTTCATGTGCAACAGCCTCGCATGTTAACTGGCAGCCTTTCATACACTGCTGCTCATTGACTCCCCAAGCTACACCATCACCTGGGTTTACGTGCTTCACTAAACTAATAAACTAAACAGATTATGGGATCATCTTTATTAACATTTAATCAAAAAAAGCAGAAATAAAACATTTCTTGGCGTACAACCTAATCTGCAATAAACTCATGATGATATAATTTTAAACATTTGTAAAAGTGAATGCAAATTAATGTTATAGACTTTCTTTATTATTGTGAAATAATTTGCTAAAAGTAAAACGAATTCCTAATTATTTTTAAAAAATTAGATCATGACTCTGCCAGCTATGTGGCAAGTTTAAAGGGGATGTTTTCTATCAACTCATAGCAACTGTGGATGTGTTTGGCATATTTCAAAGGAGGTGGCACACAGCGTACTATTTGTCAGTACTTGGACCTAACATCTTTGATTGGTAATTTATTTCAAACATGTAAACAATATACAGGTACATTTAGAAAAGAAAATAACAGAGAAAAAAATACTCTACAAAAATCATTTCAATATAGCTACCGTTCTGATTAATTTACATGTTGAAAGGGAAGAAGAAGTAAACACTTATTTAATCCCCCCACCCCTTTGCCATAAATTATCAGTTAATATTTAGTCAGCTTCCTTACTGATATAATTTGTGATAAAAATAGTGAACAGATTTCTGATGTATCTGGTAAGCAGATACTTTATCTGCTTGGTAAGCTTTAACTTCATATTTGTTATTAAAAATATATTTTAAGGTTGGTATGGTAGGTGTAATGCTTAAGAATATTAGCCAGGGTTATCTTTCGTGTCTGGAGTTTTGCATGTTCACCACGTCTGCATGGGTTCTCTTTGGGTCCTCCGGCTTCCTCCCAAAGTCCAAAGACATGCATGATATTAGGTTAACAATGAATTCAATGTAGGTGTGATTATGAGTGTGAATGGCTGTCTCTGCGACAGTCACTGCGGCTACATCTACACCAATCTGGATAAATTTGAAAATGTTTTCGACTAAAAACGCTCCGCGTCCACACATAGCGTTTTCAGTCGTTTCTGAACAGTTGTTCATCCACACAGAAACGACTGAAAACGCACATGCATGAAACGTAAGACGATTCAACCTGCGTCATTTCCATCTGCCGTTTATTTACTTTCCGGCTCTTGGAAATGTTGCAGCAAAATGTCGAGGAAAAGCACAGAATTTTTAAAACGGACAAACAATGAGGTGGAGTTGTTGCTGCGAGAACACAAAAGTACAAAGTTGCAAAAGCAAGTGAGAATTAAAGAATTTGAAGAAAAGCTATCTGAAGCATGTACAAACTGATATTAATCTTTAATAGGGCTATCAAAACTGAGAGCAAACAAATATTTTAAATATTTAGTGTAAATTCTGTGGGAGGTAGCGGGTCATGTGCTAATTAGAAGTTAGGTGACTGCTCCAGTCTGCTCAAGTATCCTTGAGCAAGATGCTGAAACCCGAGTTGCTTCCGATGCGTTCATTGCAGTGGATGTTAGATAGAAAGCACTATCAGTGCATGAATCGGTCAATGAGACGTTGTGATTTGAGTTCTTAAGTAAAGTAGAAAAGCATCCCGCTGGAAGCTGGGATGTAGTTACTCTCTGATATCAGAGCACATCACCTTGTCTTTAAGTAATGTCAATTTATCCAGAACATCACTTCCCAGTTAAATGTACTGACACAGAAATCATGACAATGTGGAGTGACATGGGTATAAAATGTTCAGTTTCATGTTGTCACTGCTGTGGGAAACAGAATACCTTCATAAACACCTCTGTGTATTCAGGTTGAGCAGCTGAGCAGTTTCTGAAAAGGAAAACTTCGCCGGTCTCTTGCGCCTGCTGATGACATCAGGTTAAACAGGTCTCGTATACTCATCGGTGCTGACGCTGGTGTAGTTCTTGCTGAAATACTCACTCCCTGCTGCACGAAGAAAGGTGATAAAGTCATGCATGACATTTACTGCTAGACTGTTTGTGTCTAGAAAACTCAGTAAATAGTGTGAATTTGTCACCTATTCAGAACAACAGCTTTATTATTCAAATTGTGCTTTCTGAATGAATTATGACTGATGTCGTAACATGTGCTGCGTGCATATTAGAAAAGGCCAGAGGGTAATTTAACCCCTTAGCAGTCCTATTAGTCCCCTAAACCATCCAATGTCCCGTGGGCGGTACGTCCGACTGCTAACAGTTTAAACAAAAACAACAATTTAAAAAAGAGACTTTCTAATGTCGATCCTGTTATAAGAAAAATTGTAAGCTTGTGACCAGAAAGTCATCGGTGAGAGTTATTGGAAGACTTTTTAAGGAACATCTTTTTTTTAAAGAACATCTGCTCTTTCTTTCTTTGTTGAGTGGATTGTTAGGTTAATGGCAATATAAAGCTAGCTGGAGGCGTTGGTTGATCTGAGTGTGGAAAGAAAATTTGGTTCCAGAAAAATTGGAAAGTGCGCTGAAGGAAAGTCTCAGCTGCCAGACCTCTCAGAATTAGAGAGACGGAGATGGCAAGGACACAGAGAGCCAGATGAGGGCGGCCGTGCAGTCTGTAGGCTATGTTTTAACTACTAATGCATCAAATTTTCATTTAGGTAAAAACAGTTAGCAGGTGATACTTTCATTATCTCCTAATTGCATTTTACTGCAATAATTTCCCAATAAGTGTAATAAACATAACTGGCATTCATTTTAGGATTTTGTTTCCCATTTTGTCATAAGAATAGGTATATTGGATTTTTATTGCCTTTCTGTCTGACAGATGTGCAATTTTACCTGAAAATATTCCGGTCTGCAGATCTTTTCTTGACTTACTTTTCCCTTAACTGCCATTTCGTATTTCAGGCAGTAGAAAATTACAAGCAAGAAATGCTGTAATGTCTTTTTTTTTTATATACTTTTATAGTATTTTCCCTCTGCAGGCATCACTTAGCATCTTTTTCAGGTTCTCAGTTGCCTGGAGGAGTCCGTGATTTTGAGTGTTCCTCTTCAAGAGTCAGAAAATTAATCATCCCTGATGATTATGTAGGTAAGTAACAAGACTATTAGGGCGGAATGAGCTAATACGAATCGGCAGCTTTGCAACTGCAGAAACTTTTGCACATGTTAAAGTTAATTTTTAAACTTTTAAAAATTTTTTAAGGAATACCCTTCTCTCACTAAAGTCTGCTGACAGCAGAAATTGAATTTACGTCTTTTCCTTCCAAGATTTAGCAAAGTATGTGAAAATTATGGGAGGCAGCGCACAAACTTTTGCATAAACTGCATATGTATTCATGCTTGCGTATGCTCTACGTTTGCCTCTTTGTCAGCATGTAAATCTGTCAATAGCATAAATTCTTTTAAATGAGTCACAGATGTTGCCGTTCTGTTGCAGCTGCAGATATTTCGTAATTCCCATGTCATAATGGGTCTTAACTTTAATCGCTTTGGAGACCCAGTAATTAGATGGTCGTATGTGTCGTTAGTAGCTTTGTTTTGACCTTGTGTGATCTGTGGATTTCAGATGTAAGGTTAACGCAGCTCTTTTCATGTATATATTAAAGGAAACAATATTCCGGTCATATCATATTTCAGGATGACACTCGTCTTTGCGTCACTCACAACAAGACAGTTTGAAGTGTGGTGTGTGTTTGTGTGAAAATGACAGCAAATGCTTTCGTGAGAGGTAGGAGGGTGCTGAGAGTCCTTTTCATCCTTGTGTGAAAAGAAATTGTGATCCGCCGAATGCATCAGATCTCAGCTGAGAGGCCGAGCAGCAGGTTTTTGAGGGCTCCAGTCTGTGTGGAAGCTCAGCCTAAATGCAGAGATTATATATACGTTTCCACATTGTTCCTCTTTGCCGTTTTCGCTTTTGAACTGTGATTGTCCAGCTTCGGCTACTCTAAGGATTTTGAGCCCACTCACTAAAGGAACAAATGAATTTGTCTGTATCCGGAGTTTATCTTCTGAAGTTAAAAGACATTTTGCAGATTTAACTTGATGGAACAAGCTGCATGAATCAATCTCTATTTTTGTTTTGTTGAATTTCACATCTTGATCGACTTCGTCAAAGCACTCTTTCCCACCTCCCCTACATGTGTGACCCCCGATAAGAACAACAACACATAAATAACCAGCCATTGTCTGATGTTCAGCTCTGTTCAGAGCCTGGGTCACAGTCAAAAAAAAATAAGAAAATAAATCAATACCGTGTCTTTTTTGTCTCCGTGAGCCAGCCACTATCTCCACAAGCAGAAGTTTTTAATTAGTGGAGGACTGAGTGCATCACCCAGATGCTGATTTCCAGGCCCCTCTTTAGAGGAGGCAACATGTTTATAGATGTTTTATTGCCTAGATGGGAATTAGTAAATCAGTTGCTCGGTTCTTTGTTTTTTCCTTTGGATACTCAACGATACAGTCTGTTGTTCAACCAATGTCTGGTATTTCAGTCTCACCTGTGAAATATCACTTTGGCATCTGAGATTCTCATATTTACACAAAGTAACCCAAAATCATCTTAGTTTAACTGCATTGTATGCATCTGTGATTTTTCCCATAGGCGCAGGTATCAGTCACTCAGAGCTGGAGCTCTAGCTCCTCTCTAATATGGATAAGTTAACCTCTGCACTAGGTCAAACCTGAAACATGGCTCTATCGTTGGCGGTCTCTGCAAAAGCATTCCCACCTGTGACTGGAGCTGGGATGTGTGAAATATCAGTGTGAGAGAACCGGAGGCTAGGCAGCAGCATAGAGAGTCAGAGAGAGGGCCAGATGTAGATCTAATATCAGCTAAGAGCCTGCTGTTTGGGAAGGCTTGTCTAATATGATACACATGTGCTACATCCTGTCTGAACCGCTGCCTGGAGGAGGTAAGTGTGTGTGTCTGTGTGTTCAGTCGTGTTGTTAGCCGTGCCTCTTGTGAGATAAACATAAAGACAAAACTGTGTGTGGCTTTCTTCTGTAATTTCTGGCTATAAACAAAGAATAAGGTGGAATATAGTGTTTTAATGTCTGCCAACCTGTCAGCAAACACTTTGTGCACAAGTTGGGTGTGTTGGAATGTGCGAGTGGAGTGAAGTCTTACCATTATCATACACTTTATCTGTAATTAACTCTCTAGTGGTTACTGATTGACCCAGTAACACCTGGGCAGATATGCCAGAGAGCTCCCTCCCGCGATGAGCTTTTACCAGCCTCGTCGAGGGAGAACAGCTCTTTTGATTTAAATCCACCTTCAGTCTTCAACTTAACCGATAGGTGAAAAAAAGAACTTTATAATGCACCCCGGCCTGACACCGGAGAGCTGAGATTATTCTGGAAGTGGAGCGGTGTTGATAGCACATTAGTGCGTCCTTAGAGTCTTAATGGATAATCCCAGTCTGAGTACCTGGGATTCCATCCACATCCCTCCCTACCAACCAAAATAGCCATGCTTTGAAGGATTGAAATTAATTACCAATTTACAGAGTCCAAAAGTTTACCTTTAACTCCTCCTTAAGCTCTACGCTGATATCTGGTGCCAATTTAGGGCATTCGTCAACCAATTTTCAACTTAATTGGGAGATGGCACCTGGCCAATTAGGAAAACAAGGTGCAAGAGAGAGGACCAGCTTGAATAAGTCCACTTAATAAGCAACTTTCGCATTCAGTGCTCTTAATTAGTGAGTTCTCTTTTGTCTGAAGTTTTCTAGTCTTATACCGTCTACACTTAAATTATTAAAAGGATCATGATTCTTTGCTTGGTTACTGAACTGCGTCTGGAAGACTAATCATCGGCGGATCAGCAAGAGCTTTTGGGAGCAACATGCTTGGTTTGTTCAAAATGCTGGTCCCCTGAGGAGAGGTTAAGGAGAGGAGTCAGCACCTCCCTGGGAGTTCGCTGCCACCATGTCATCCATTCTGGAGAGTAATCGAGTTATCATATCAACAAATCTCCCGTCAGGGGTCCTACAGCTGACACTTTTAGAAAGACACCCACAGGAGAACAACAAATTTTGAGCAGCAGGCCGTTGCTAAGAGAAGAACTGAGGCACCTGTAAAGGTCTTCTCTCCTGCCCACAGAGAGGGCACTCCCGCTGGGCATCACACTGCTCTCTGGCCCCTGGTCAGCCCGGAGCACAAGGGCAGGGAAGCTGGAGCCATAGTTAATGCGCTTCACAATGGGCCGAAGACACAATAGAAGCAGTATATCACCAAGACTGTCAATAAATTTAAAAGCAACCCACAAACAATTAGCTGAAAGGGCAGCAAGGTTTCAGGGCCGAAGGCCTCCGCTCCTCAGACCAGCGGAGACAAACTGTCCACCCACGTTCAAATGGCAGCTGGTAATTCTGCCTAGAGAATATGTTCACGGACTCCTGTGGATTACAGCCCGACCTTTAAGTGTGTCCCCCAAAAATAAACCACATGCTGGGCCATTCCTCCAGTCACGGGATGGTTTATGACTCTTTGAATGTGGGAAATGTCGCCCAATAGTTTGTCTTTAAGGCCCATATAGAGTTACGTAGTTTGTTCATTCCACGGTTTATATTATTGGCAGAATAGGCCAGCCAGCTGTTTCCCTTGAAGTTTTATGGTGCCAATGCCAAATGTTTACTTTCTGTGATATAAGAAGCTAGTGTAGCTGCTTGTGCTAATCATTTCTAACTTTTACATCGTTTTTTTCTTAACAACCTTCTCAATTAAGCTCTTACGTAGTCTGAGGCTAAAATGAGTCATCAGCAAACCCTGGAAAGCACAAAGTCCTCTTGATTTGTGAGATGATTTAAAAAGGCTTTGTTTGGATTGCCTGTGCAATCCTAGATTCATCCAACATGAAAAACAAACGCCATCTTTGATTTGGACGAGTGGGTATGAAGTCCATCTGTTAACAATACCCCAATAAGAACAAAAAACCCTCGGGGCAATCAGAGCTTGCCTGCCTTCCATGACCAAAAAACTTGCGAGACTCTAAACTTATTTCTAAAGTGTCCTGGTTTGATGGAATCACTTAAATAGGTTGGCAAGCGATAAACAGTTTGCGACAAGATGGCAGATCAAGCTCATCTTCGTCATCGGGCATCAGTTTAGAAACCGCGTTTCTAAGATGTGAGCTAACCCAGGTTTTGTTTATTAGCAGGAGGTTTCAGGGGAAACGTGCAAAGCAAAAGGAAAAATAACTTAATGGCATCTGATTTGTGAAATTCAATGTATTAAAAAAAAAACGATGAAAAGCTGGCAGCTGGAGTCAGGAGGTTCGAGTCAAGCAGTTATGGTGTGAAAGCATGAACATATTGTGCCTTTAGAGAAAGTTTAAGAAAAACTGAGGCCCGATTCAAGCGCAGCCTCTTAGCATTTTGTTCATCCACCACGTCTATAAATCATTTGCCTGACCAGTCCTGCTCCCCGCAACTGACCGGCTCGACCCATTGGCCAGGAGCCAAGCCTGTGTCCGGACAAGGCCCTGACCCGTGAACCTTGGCCGGAGTCCCTGGACCAATGGGGTGAGGCCATCAGAGCTACGACCCCGGCAGCCCGGGCTACCTGCTGCTCTGGCATAATACAATTGGACACAGCCATCAGAATGATGGAGCACACTGAATTCTCCACGCTGACCACTCCAATGGCTGCTGACCAAAGCAGGCAGTGGTTTCAGCCCCTCTAAAATATAGGAAAATAGCCCTTTTGATGTTATGTCACAGATGCCTTTTTTGTGCTTTTTTTCCTTTCTTTTTTGTCTCTCGTCCATATTATGCTTTAAAGATTCCTGGTTGCTGCAATTTGGGGCCTTTTCAGAAGAGCTGGGTAAAGAGTGTACCATTTGTCAAAGCAGTGCTTTAATTGAAAAGCCCCTATAGAGTGAAGCTCTATAGGGGAAGTTGATGTTAAATTTAGTACACTAAAACTCCACTTTGATGCACAAGTCACTTGTTACTTTAATACACTTGTAAATTTGCAGTTTTCCCCAGGTCCCACTGATTCATGTTGTTATGTCGTATGTGAGGTAGGCCCATACTCAGATTACTGCTGACATTTCCTCCCTATCTCCACCTCTGTTTTGTTAATGGCACAACGTTCATGCTGGTAGTATAATTACTGACATTGGAGCGAGCCAAGAAAGACTCTGCAGGATGCTAACCCCACGAAGCCACAACTGTGTTTCATTGCCTTGGTCTATGTAAACTAAAGGAATGCTAGTGTATTCATACAGCCCCGCCCCCCCCCCCCCCCCCCCCCCACTTCTCCCAACAAACACACCAACACACCTGAGGGAACCCCTCCAAGTCAAAACAATTAGCATCCTCCTTGCCTGTGGAGTTAAATTCTCAGTGCAAACAAATGCATCCGACTGACAGGCAGCTTAGGCAAATGGCTTGTTTGGGGAGCGGGCTCAGTCTCTTTGGGCTTACAGAAAGGCTGAGTGAGTTTCAGCTGGGAGCGATTGCATTACAGAACAGCGTGAGAAAGAGAAGCACCTGTATATATCTCACCTGAAATCAAAGAGGATATCTCGTTGAGAATGGGATTTAGAATTTCCAGCACAATAGGTTTATACGCCCCAGGTGGGATGTTAAGAGATGCATAGGGTGACGTATAATGCAGTGGAAATTTAGTACAATTGAATGGAAGTGTCACCAGTTTCGTGACGCTGAAAGGTGCTGGAATTGAATCAGTGTTTGATAAATGGATGTAACAATAACTGCTATAAAAATAAGAATAAGTGGTCATTATTGGATGTGTACGTATGTAAAGGTGATCATGTGCATTGTCCAAAAGATCTTGCAGACAGCGCCATCATCATGCAGTTCATGACTCCTGCGTAACATGTTGTAGCTAGTCCAGAGCAGTGTTAAGGTTGATCATTACTTTTTAAAAAGTAATGGGATACTTGCTTATTTATTCCTTCTGTAGAAATGCATCGAAACATGTTCTGGAAATGTTGTAGAAAGTTATTTGTTACACTGCTTGTTATAGTACAACATTGTCTGAGAGTGTCATGTAATTGACAGTTAGCAATAACAGCACAAATATTTATCTTAATAAGAAGGACATCCACAGGACGCAGTATTCAATTCTTACCACCAAGCCAATGGAAAAGTTGATGAAAGCCAGTCAGGTCAGAGAAAAATGTTGTGGCAGCAGCAGTTTTGCTGTAGAAGATGAGCACATTCTCTCTGTGAAGCTACAAGCTAGCTCATCTCTGCTTTAGTTAACTGCTGACAAGCTTTGGCCCTTGTATGTAGTTGGCACACAGTCAGCTTGAGCATCACTCTGTGTCTGGGGGTCTCTTGCTGCTGGCTTAGGTTTAGCGTCTTGCCTTTGAACGTTCTTGGAGAGATTTGCTGTTATGTTCACAGCAGCGGATAGTTGTTTCTGGCCTGGATGGAGTTTGCACTTTGCTGTCAGTGAGTCTTGTGCTTTAATTCAATAAATTTACAGTAATGTAACCACTCCTCCAGCGTCGCGAACCATATGAACTGTGTTCAAGCAATTGTTGCACAATCATGCATTAAAAAAGGACATTTGATTTCTTTTTTTTTTCTCTTTGGCCAAAATGCAGTTAGCCAAAGACCTCATGAAAGTAGATATTTCTTTGTTTAGTAATTGTAATCTGATTACCAAAGTAAGGTAATCCTAGGTAATATAGTACTACATTACTGAAAAATGTAATGTGATTATGTGCCTCTGTTAAACAGGGTGTAATCAGAGTGTGAAGCCATAATTCGTAACACTAGCCCTGACTCTTACAGTTATTGGTTACTGTATCCTATCCAATGGCTATGCACTCACCTCATAGACTGTATATAAAAGTTTTTGGGTTCAGTTACTTAAAGTTGAAGAGATTACATGAAATTTTGCAAATTATGTTCCCCATCAGACTCATTATTTGCCATCTTGTGAGTGAGTGTGCAGTGGTCCTTGCTTTTTTAGAGCCATTGCTCACTCACATCTAGTGTCAAAACACCAAGATGGGCCAAGGTGGGTTTTAAGTAAGCAGTGGATGTGCTTGCTTTGCCAAGTGCATACACTAAACTGGAAATAGTACAGAGAAGATTAGCATGGTCCATGTGCAAGGATGACACGTAAAATCGTGACACGTTTACAAATTTAGGGGTGACTGTGGCTCAAGAGGAAGACCAGGTTGTCGACTAATTAGAAGGTTGGCAGTTTGATCCCTACCTCCTCTAGTCTGTATGTTGAAGCATCCTTGGGCAAGATTCTTAACTCTGGACTGCCCCTGATACAAGTGTTGCCAACTCCTCAGTAAGGAAAATCGCTATTGGCTGTCCTAAAAGTCGCTATAAGTCGCCAAATGATGTCATCGCCTAATTTGCATAATTGGTCATGCTGATCTAATTGTAACCTACGTTGTTGGAGAGAGAAATAACATCGTGGAAGAGACATAAAGTGAGTAAAAAACGTCCTAAATGCATTTAGAGTTTATTTAGAACTACAAATTAAATTTCTTTTAGCAATTATTGTTTTTTTTAATGTCACAATTCCAACCCTGCTCCTTTACCCGGGCCTGGACCGGCAAAAGTGACCCGAAATAGGCCCTCTGGTGGAGTTACTTTGTGTGTGAGAGTGTGTGTTTATAAGTAGTTTTAAACCTTGTGATCCACAAAACAGCATAACAGTAAAAGAACTGACTGCGTTACAGTCAGTGCGGGAGCAGCGGCTTCGCTCATGCGCGATTCATTTGCAGTTTGGACGCATAGGTGTGAACGTCTCCTGCCCTGATAGCAGCTGGGGGAGGACTGTCCTCCGCCTGGGAGCGCTTTGGCACGGGTGAAGTGGCCAAGGCAGCACCGCTGCCTGTTGAGAGTAAGAGCGATACGCGTTTTCACGTCAAAAACTCGTCGTAAACAAGTCTCCAATAATACCAGAAAAAGTCGCCAGATTTGTCGCTAGTCGCTCTTTAGAAAAAAAGTCGCTAAGGGGTCTGAAAACTCGCTAAATATAGCGACAAAGTCGCTAAGTTGGCAACACTGCCTGATACATCTATTATAGTGTGAATGTTAGGTTAAACGTGTTTACATACAGAAATAAGCACATTTATAAATGTGTGTGTGAAGGAGGTTTGAAGTAAAACAGCTTTAAGCGCGCAAAATAGAAACAGGTACTTGTATATCACTTTTCTATCCATGTCACAGTGACATGACCATGCTATATACAGTCTGGGATTATTAAGTATTTTGGGTTTTTGTTTGTTTGTTTTATTTCATTGTATTTAGATATTGAAAAGTTGACTTTAAAGTTGAAAGTCTCCGTTATTAAATGTGAAAAACACCATCCAGTTATGATTAGGAATACCTGTGTAACAGGATCATTTCTGTAGCGTTAGATATCTAAATTCACATTCAGTGAGACATGACTGCTTTTTTTTTAAAGCTTTTTTTATACCATTTATAGGTATGCTAATATTTTTTCTAATTTATGTTTTTATGTTCTAGTTTTTCTTTATTTGGCAGCTTTTTTCCTAATGAATAAAGTAAATTTAAAAAATGAATGAAATTCATCAGGCAGACAAGAAATGTGGAATCCAATAAAGTCTAGAGTTTGACCTCACTATGAAATTAGCCATTGTGTATGTTTCAAAGAGCCCAGAATTGTCTTTCAAGCATTTTCAATATGGGCCAGTAGATCCCATTACTCATCTCTGGAAAAGTTTAGTTTGGGATTCTGTCATTTGAAAGGGACCATAGACTTGGCATAATGTCTTCTGTGTCTTTTGCGATGGACCAGGGTCTCCAAACTGCACAGAGAGGAAGGGAGAAGGAGGTGGGCGTGGTATTATGTCCTAATAGGCCAATCTGGATGGACAAACCGATAGCAGCATCTGCTTGCTTTGTCAAAGGCGGAGATTTTAATGGAAGATCTGAGCGCCAAACGTTGAGCGGGACCACATGCGGACAGAGATGGATGGTTGAAAGGTCACAGGCTTCGAGTGGCCAATGGGTCCAGTTTCTTATCTCTGATTCCCACTGGCCAATCAATTGGTTGTGGGGCATTTGTCATGAAGTAAATCCAAGTTGTTGCTTTCTTATCCAGCCCTGGCTCCCAGGCAAAGTATTGTCAGGCTCCATGTATGTGCCACTGTATGGAGATGGATGAACATACAGACCCATATCAGGCTATCAGATAGGTTAATAAAGGTCATCTCAGACATTTTTCAGATATTTAAGTGTGTTTAGGGTTTTGTTTTTAAAAAAAAAATAAAATTATTCTGTATTGAGATTTAATATTTTTTTAAATACATTATTGACAAGAAAGCACACTGTGCTGCACGTTGTAAATCCTGGTTGCTATTTTAAAAAAATCTACATGGAGATAGAAAATTATTTCAAACTAATTCCAGGCCGAGTTGCAAAAGAAGCCGTGGAGATTTGCCATATTAGGACCTAGCAGCATTTACACAGCTTCATATGGTAAGAAAAAACCAGTCACAGAAAGAGCAGCTTTGATTTTCTGCAGTCCCGTTTTCTCTGTCCTCTTTGAGAAAGTCAAGTAAGGCAGCTTAACAGAAAACTGCACTTAACAGATATATTTCACTCTTTATGAAGATTTTTGAGTTGCCTTATTTGGGTTAGAAGCCAGCTAAAGTCCAGTTTGTTATGACTCTATCCATAATATTCCTCACAGCAGAAAACTGATTGTAAAAGCTAGACAGCTGTTAAGTCAAAGGTTGTTCAATGGCTTGGAGATAAGATTGCAGGTCTCTATAATATTGATGAACCTGGAACTCAGCAAGTATTATAGTGTTTAAGATGCCTGAAAGGGCTTTGGGCAAGCTCCGGCTTTACATGGCCTGAGGGGTTGCAGACAGAAATCACGGTGCCCTGCAGGATGGCCATTAGGGCAAAAGAAGAGGGGAGCCAACAGGATGTCTGCACTCCAGGGATCTAATCCGGTGCCGTTGGCTCTCCTTAGGAAAAGACGAGTTCTGCAGCTTCTGAGCTCCTGTGGGTCTGGCAGGTGGTTTATTCCATCAACCATTACCCATCCCCACAGTTTGGATACTTTTGTGGCCGAATTAAGCTCTTAGGAGCATTCAGTCTGGTCACATTAGCTTAAATAGAAAAGCCAGCAGGGCCACCTTTTTTCGGCTTGGTTACCTTTATTGTTTCATTTTTTTGTCGGGCTGCTAATAACATCCCAAATCCTGACTTAGTCCCAAGTGTCCTTTCATACACTGTTCTCCAAAAAAAGAAAACTGAAAAACTCTGCATGCGTTAACAAATTGCCTAACTGGCATAGCTGCAGAGTTGCAAGCAAGTAGTGAATGCTTGCCACAGTTGATACTATAACGATGTGAAGCGCCACTGTGTTTGACTCCAGCTTTCTGCACGGTGCACTTTTCTTTGTTATTGGTCTCTTCTGTTCCCTGTGAGCATCTGTTCGGTGCTCCTCTTAGTGGAGCTTTTACTGCATCACCTTTTAATCTTGGTGTTGGAGTCAGCCCTCTTCTTATGTGAAAGCTTTGAGCTGCTGCTTGCGAGTGAAATTAATTGTGTGTTAAGCAGAGTGGAATTAATGGCTTGCACTGAAACCTGTGGCCACGGCTGGCTTAGCGGTGCGCAGATCCCCCTGATCCTGCTTGTTACAGGAGCTTGGCCATTGTAGATGGTGAGATGATTGTGAGGTTTCAGCCTCTTTTTTTCAGTTTCTTTTGTCTTTTGGGGGAGCACGGGGATCTCTGCTTTTGTCTGCCTCCATGTTCCTTTCAGGTGGTATCACAGCTGGCCTCTTTAATTCAGTCGGGACATCGTGTGACCCTACCCCCCAGGAGGCAACTGTAAACACACACACAGTTTCTCTCTCTATCACCCCTAAACAGACAGTGGAAGGTACTGCAGAAAGTTATTTTCTGCTCTACACCGTAACCTATGCAATGCTTAAGAAATGTTTACAGATGTAATGAATGTGTAAAAACTCATGTGCAAGTTTAAAATGAAAATGTGTGAGTCAGGTTTACAAATGCATCAGGTCATCCATGGGAATCCACAGCATGTGTTGTCCAGCCATCTGCCCACTTTAATGATGCCGACTCTTTCGGCTTCACAAATGGAACTACTATACGGTTAGACAATTACCCCAAACAGCTTGGTAATGGGTTTATGGTGTCTAGAATGATTGCCTGCAAAGTAAAACTACAGGATCTCCACAAAAACCTTACATGGCTGTAAATATGTATTAACCAGAAAATAGGCCTTGTGTGGGATCATTTAAAAGAGACAAAGACCAGCTCTTGGACAAAAAGGAAAGATGCCATAAGAAAGAGGGGATTCTACTTAGCTAATGAGTTGCTCTATAGAAATGTAAAAAGGTAGGTCTTTAGGCAGAGCAGTTGCCCCGCCGGTTGGGTCTGATAGACTGTAAAATGCAGAGGTCTGGCCACTGTTTCCACTGTCCATTGTGGCCATGGTAATTCAACCGGTCCCATGTTATCTTGCAGAGGGTTGTAATTGTGACATGAGGCAGAAAGGGGGACAAAGTCATTACTTGTGCTGAACTCTGATAAACCGGAGAGAAGAAAGATGCCTTGTTAAGTCCTCATTCTTTGGGAACTTCAAAGAGAAGCACCCTCCTCTGGCCGCAAATAAAAAACTTCTAACGTAAGCAGTGAATGGACCTGCCAATTTCCTTAACGTCCTTCAGCGTCAAGGGCCATTTCGGCCAGTTCTTACTCCACCTTGTGAGAAGTGGTCAGCCGTTAAGAGGACTTGTTTCAAGTGAACATCATACAAGGAGACTGGCATTAGAACACTCAGACCAGCCTAGATTTGTAAGTTTCGCAAGGTGTTTCAGTAAAGACAAAAGACTTCTTGGAGATAATGAACAAAAAAATATATTCCCAGTGATGCAATTTCTCTCGCAGAGAATGAAATGAAAACGCAAGACTAGAGAAAGAACTCAAAAACTCATTCACTCACAGATATACATTTGTACATTTGTAAAGCAGAAATGGTGAAGCTGCTTGTGCTGCATGAGAGACTCTAAACCTATCCTTTAATTATCACGTTAAATGGCTGAATTAGGGGATATCAATGTTTTTGTGTTGGGGAAGAAGGGGACTTGGAGATTACGCCGCCGATTGAAATGTAAAACAGCTTTTGCAATTACCCATAACCTCAGCACGAACCTTGCCTGAAACAATGCAACTAGTTTCAAAGGCTAAGAGGCAGGCTCATCCCTGAGAGGCACGGCTACATAACAAGAAGGCATCATTAAAGGTAAAGGAAGGGGAAAGGAGATTAAAAAAAAAAACAATCTTGAAATGATGTGAGCAACAGTGCGGCATCCTCAGCCAAACACCTCATCGAATCTCCCTTTAGTGCTTAATGAAATCGTTTAGTATAAAATGTGAGACCAGGTCATATTGTGAGTTATTCACTTCAAAATCAAAGTGGGAAATAGGAGTTATTTGAAAAATAGGCAAGTTGGATTGACTGTGCTTAGGCAGCAGAGTATGTCTGGCTTTTTAAAAATGTTTTGAGGATTGGCGACATCAGTGGTTCTACTATGTCACCACGCTGTGAAAAGGTCTGTTCAGCCTAACACTGAGTTGGGTTTTATAGATATTTGCATGCTAATGTCTCCAATACAATTCGGCACAGAGTACAGATATATCAGCTTGGAACAACTGCCACCTTTTAAATAGCCTCCTTTTCCCCTTTCTTAACCAGGGAGGTCTTTTGACTGTTGGTTCATTCTGCGTATTCAGAGCTCTGGGCAGAAACACACACTCACACACGCACATACACTTAATCTCATCCTCTTTGAATCACCCAGATGGATAGGTTTTTCTCCCTGTTTTGATGTTTCGTTGCTGTCCCCTTAATTCCAGTCTTTAATCACTCTGTGTCAGCACCGAGGCCTCAGCTTGCCCTCAGCCCACTTCAGAACGACCTCGATTTCTCTCCAAATCTCCTCCGCAGCCAGCTCCAGTATGAAGGGCAGATGTGGGACATGGGCCAATGTGCTCCCCGAGGTGTTTGCCATCTTCATCCTCTTTGTCAACATGCTGCTTTCTGTCACTGTCACAATAAGAGGCAGTGATCCTTTGTCTAAGAAGAGTTTAGACAGAGAATGCAAACTCTGTCTAACACGGATTGAGCTTGGTGGGTGTCAAAGGAGGTCATTTGATGTTTGATTGTCTGTTGCCATTTTGGCTATAAAAAGGCCCAACTGTTCGGGCCTTTGGTTGGTGTTTGCATGCATTTGCATAACCGGCCTGAAAATGAGCTTTAATGAAGAAGTGGGTTTTAGCGTATTTACATTTGGAGTGCATTCTTCAGCCTTTTGATCAATAGATGACAACTGTGGAGAAGCTTATCATGGAAAGTGACATGTTAGAACCCAGTGTTCAGGTCTTTATACGTTGTAGTCTTGTTCTTCACTGCAGGTTTAAAAAAAACAAAAAACAAAATAAGGCCAAAACTTTCTGCGATTAAAAGCCTTAAAAACACCCCATTACAGTTAATCACGGTCACTAAATATAAAACAAATTTGTAGTTTCATGAATTTTAGGGTTTTTTTGATAGACAATTAAGTAACTTCTTATTTAAAACATCTTCCAAGATCTCACTAAATAGAAATTATTTTTGTGTCAAGGGTGCAATGTCCCATAAAGTGTTGTGTCTGTATTTAGGCAACAATTGAGTTTGTACAATTCTAACAAACTTGTAAGTCTGTATTTGGTATGACCACCTTTATTCTTCAACACAGTCTGAGTTCTCTTAGTCAAGATATTCTGTGATTTCTTTAAGTAGACTTCGGGAATAGTTCTCCGGGCTTCTTGGAGGATATTCAAAGCTCTTCTTTGGATGTTGGCTGCTCTGTTCTGTCAAGATGATCCCACACTGCTTCAATGATGTTGAGGTCCAGGTTCCTTTACAATGGCTTCTTGACAACCACCCTTCCACTCAGACAGTTTCAGAGGAGGCTTCAATGATGTTGAGGTCCAGGTTCCTTTACAATGGCTTCTTGACAACCACCCTTCCACTCAGACAGTTTCAGAGGAGGCTTCAATGATAAGTAGATGGTAGACCAACTTGAGGGCCAAATGCATCTCCCAGGTCCTGTGTCAGGTCTTGATTGATGATTTTTTTTTTCTTCAGATTTCTTAAAACGTGACTTTCAGACACTGCCTGATACTCCCTCTGTCCAGCTTCTGCCTGCCTAAGAGACTCCAGCACTCACATTACATCTTCTGATGACATCATCCAGGTAGGCAGCAGCCAGTGCTCGGGTAATTGCTTGTAAAAGGTAATGTATTACACATTAGTCTGTACTTTTCTTAAAAGTAATGCAAAACGTTTCCTAATTACTCACCTGAGAAAGTAATTTGTCACAAGGCTCATTACTCTTGTTATAACGTAACCTAAAATTATCAACACTGTCTCAAAATTACCTGTTAACAATATCAAGTTTAGGTTACGGTCCCATGCAAGGTCAGTGTCTAGCTGCTCACCACTGCCTTTGTTACCTGTTGAAGTTAAGGGTCTGGCTGCTGAGCTGGGGTGTGCATACAATCGGCTTCAACATCACTCTGGGTTCATTGCTAGCTTGGCGTTAGCATCTGGGATCTGTGCAGATGTTTTTAAAGAGCTTAAGTTCTGTTAGCAGTGTGATGCGGCTGTCCTAAATGCAAATTCCTTTTTACTGTCACGCTCTTGTCGTTTTGTGCAAACAAAATAAAAGTAATGTCCATATCGGCACTAATCAAAAGCTGTATTGTTGTAACACTCCACCATTCTCCTCCTCCTGCACAGGATTTGAAATCAGGTGATTGTGGTGCAAGTGTGGAGGGAGAAAAAATTCATGTTTCTTTGATGTTTTTTTTTTTTCCTCTCAATCCAGCATGCAGATCACTGAAGAACCTCTGTATCGTAATTAATGACATAATTGTAATGTAATGACTGACTGTAGTACAGTGACACATTACATTACTGTGTTACTGAAAAATGTAATGTGATTACAGTGACACATTAATTTGTAATCTTACTTTGTAATGCATTACATCCAACAGCAGCATATGCAGCAAAAGGAGCGATGTAGCTGGAAAGGGGCGAGAGTTCCAAACAAGCTGAAAGGAATGATGATGAATCGTTGCAACCTATACAGAGTCTTGTTCATATACAGTAGACAAGGAAATCTGTCAGTAGCCTTTGGTCAAATGCAGTGTTGTAAAAAAGCGTGCAGAACCAAACCAGTCCAGGAGTTCGTCGACCCAGGATATAGGGTATGCATCAAACTCTGACACCTTATTCACCTTACAGTAGTCTACACAGAACCATGTAGATCCATCTTTCTTTACCACAAGAGCTATGGGACTATGCTATGCACTGTGCAACTTTTCTATTACTTACAAACAAACTTATAAAATCAAAATAAAGGGTCAAAGATTCCCTGCAGAAGTCTAACCCAGGCATCAGGTGCCCTTTTTTATGCTCGATAGATTCATAGGTCAGTGTTAAGGGGCTTAACACAAAAAAAGTCACAAAAAACATGGGTCTGCATTTCACGGGAAGTTGCAATGACTGAGTTATGAGTGTACAAAGCAGCCAATGTCCAAATAAAAACTTTGAATGACTGTCAGTAAGCCTGGAGAAGCTTTGCACGAAAGCACATAAAGAATTGCTGGAAAGTCAGGATCACTGGAAGCAAAATATAAAGAAGTAATGAGTGACTCAAGATTTTTGCACAGGGATTGCTTTGTTATTGCTATGACGACTGGCACTGACCAACAGTCATACAAACATCACCTTTCTGTTTGTGACAGTTCCCCCAGTCTCTCCTTTGGGCCCGGTGTGCGTCAGCTGACTTAATGTACAAATCACTGACAAAAATGACTTTATTTTTGGGAAATCATTATCATGTCAAGGTACATTATTATCTTCAGAACCTCATGTTCTTCATTAGATTATGGCCATCAATTTGGGTTAAGGCAGACAGCTGCAATCAATTAACCATGTATCTCCTGTTGGTGAGCAGCACAAGGCCCTTATTAAGATGAACAATGCCTAAGTGAAGATGATGGGTGCTACTGTTTGGAAAAGGAAGCTGTGACGCAAACAACTGCTTTTAGCCTTAAGGCGTGAAACTCATTAACACCTCTTAAGCCCAGTGACACGCTGCCCAATATATATGCAAACTCTACAACTTATCAGCAGGAGCATTCATTCAAGCCTTTCAGCCACCTCATATGGTGGCGGTGCGTCAGCTGACTTAGATTTTATGGTAACGTGACAGGCAAGGGTTTGTGTGTGATAACATGTGTGATAATAAGCACTGAGATACTGAGCCGAGTCCTGTGACCTGTGTGGCTACTTTATGGTCTTCCCCTGGCTATGTTCCATTTTGAGGTTTAGTTCAGCGGTGGCTAAAGGCAATAAGCTCTGATCATGTGGCTGGGCGCTGTCACGCAGACAGACGATGGAGGGGGCTGAGAAGAGAGTTTTTAAACAAGTAATATCACCACGTGCCCTCTTAAAGGAGGAGGCTGCTCCTTGAAATTTTATGAACTGATAAAGAGAATCATATTGCACTTTGATGTTGAGCTTGTTTTGTGCACAGTTCAAGTGTGTGTGGCAAATAGGTGAGGAAAACAAAGCAGGTACCGCAGCGAGTGTCACTGTTTACAGACGGCTGTAAACTCACGGTGGTTTGTCAAGCTTTGGAATTGCATTGCAGCTAGTGGTTTGGGGAATCTTGTCGAAGCTGAGAAAGTACCTTTAGATACTGATCTGACATGCAAAAGCATATGAAAACATCTGATTGGCAAAGGCTTCATTTTCTAGTATGACAATGATCCCAAACACACTGCCAATGGAGTAAAAGCATAGATGGATAGAAAAACACTGTCAGTCATAGACTGGCCTCCTCAGAACCTGGACCTCAATGTTATTGAAGCAGTGTGGGATCATCTTCACAGAGAACGACAAAAAGCAGCCGACATTCAACTGGACAACTAATCCTGAAAACCTCTTAGAGAATTGACAAGAAAGCTGCCTGACGCTGGAGTTCACATTTTTTCAACTCGAGCGGTAGACGCGATACGCGCGAATGCACAAAATGCAACACAAAAACTGACACGTGTATTTTTACTCGCGCGTCAAACGTTCCAGATGTGCGTTTCACGCGCTTTTCCATTGACTTTACATGTAAACCTGACGCTCTGTTTGCGTCTATTGTGTTCGGTGTGAACACACCGTAAGAGAGTTATAAAAGTGCATTGATATTTGGTGATATCACAAAGATGAGTGCTCTCATGTCTGGGGAACGTCGGCATTTCAACATCTTTAATTGCACTACTCAACATGAACCTTGCTGAGGCACATGTTAGCAAGGGAGTTGGAAAAAGTGGGAATATCAAGGCAATGAGGTGCACCTGCATCAATTAAACCTCACCTAAATATGCACTTTCCTCTGCACAGACATTATGGTGTATTCCGCATATCATACCTTTTGGATATTTATTAAATGATTTCTAAAAATGTTCTTTGTATGTATTTGGGATCTATTTCTAAATATAACGTTTCTTATAATTTATAACTGGCTAGCTTGAACCGATATTGATCACTAGGTCGTTGATGCTGACATATTTTAGTAGAAACAATTAAAATAATCTTTACAGTGGGTACTGTATTTTCACTCATCCAATCTGGATAATTGAAAGGTGCATAGGGAGATACATTGCTAATAAATGTAGCAATGCTTTATCCTACAGAGGTTTAATCTCCCATCTGGGAAAACGAACGGTGCCTGTCAGCAAAGTTTAGCCTGTCTCCTGTTTTACAGGTGCTATTTTATCTTTCACTTTCATATCCTTTATGGTCCTTGTAAATGCTGAATCGCCACAGCGGCCTTGCAACTTGAATTTCATTTTGGGAAGAGAACAAAGCCAACTAAATGCTGATGTTTGCCTCTTAGTTTAAATAGAAGTTTGCTACCAGTGATGATCCTTGACACGTAGATTGTCGTTTGCTCTCCGTGCATGTGTGAGGTCCCGGGAAAGCTGCAAAAGCACACGTGTAGGTGGTCAGAATGGACCTTCCAGGGAGGAATCCAAACGTAGCAGGAGATGGCAGGAGGTAACAAGCAGATTATGGTTTTTGCTTTTTATGTGTGAAGTTCTAAAATGTTTTTTTGTGTAGGTTTGACTTGGCAAAAAAAATGTCCTCAGATAAATGTGAAAGTAGACTCCCATCAGAGGATAAGAAATCAGAATTCTTTCATTGCGGTTATGGTCGGTCATAAAGCAGATGATAAGTACACCTCTAAAGTGCAGCATCCGTGCTATTGATGTAATGGCTGTTTAATGCCTGTGTCTACCGTGTAAGTGGCTGCTGATTGCCGAACACAGGCCAGGTCTCCTCCCAGTGGACACATATAAAGGCTGGTGTAGCACAGGGCCAAGACCTGGTTGCCTATGCACCATCTATGCCATCCTTCCTCCCTTGTCTCCTTCCATCCATTTCTTTGTTCTGTCGTTATTTTTATGAGGTATTGAGAAGATGGTCATTTTGGGTGAGAGGTGGCCGGATCACAAGGGGAGTGGAGTGTGCCGTCCATCAGACAGCTCAGCCCTCGCTGTCTCCTAATGATGATATCACTGGAGCCAGGCTTGCACACACACAAGCACACACACAAATCTCGTGTCGCCTCGCCTCAGGCTGCCTGTCTACCAGGCTGCACAGGTGACTCACAGGGGCCCTGATGGAGTGTGTCACCGCGGAGTCTGGTGTCTGCATGAGTCTGGGTGTGTGTGGCGTCAGCTGAATGCATCGGCGAACTGAAGCGTGATCTACCCGGTGACCCCCTGCACGGCGTCTCCCTTATGAACTCATAGTGACTCAACTAATAGCTAAACCTGCTACAGATTTAGCTGTGGCCTCATCACCCTGCAATCCCACTGCAGTTTTATTGGTGCATGACAGAGTGCGCGTCACTCAGCTGGCATCTGGAGAGCAGCGGATGCTGAGTAGGTGGGTGTGTGTGTATGTGTGCGCTCATGCACATAGTTTTTGTTCCCTTTCGGAGGCTTCACACAGTAAAATCTGTGTGAGCGTCCTTTAATGGCAGTGAAGGCCCACAGGCTCGAAGGATCACTAATCGTCTGGAGCCCTCAGCACAGGACATTACCAGTGATCAGTCTGTTTTACAGCCATCAGGTGACAAGACATAACTGGAGCTCTCTGCGAGCTCTGTGTTTCAGTGCTTTGAGCAATGGAATGGCAGTGACGTTAGATTTAATTGCGACACACAGAAGCATATTTTACTTTATGACCTGTTATTAATGCTGCGTGTCTGTGTGAGTGTGAATTAAATGGTCGGTTAGAGCTGTGAGGGGTCAAAGTTCCGTCTTATCGTCTAGTGTGGGTGAACCTGCCCGCCTGCTGTTGGATGATGTTTGTAGTCCTTATCAGCACAGCAGTCAAGTGCACACATAAACACGCACATTGCTCTAAACACACAAGCTTCTGCCATCTTGATTGCTTTAGTGGCAGAAACTGAGATGCTACACACCCACATACACAATGCACATGCATGCACACAAGGCTCTGCCCACTTGATTGCTTTAGTAGCGGTGCACCAAACTAAACAAACATGCGTTCGGCCACAGGCATAAATCCGCACAGTCCCTCCGGCCTTGCAGTCTTTTCCCACACTGATAGAGATCAGGAGCATGCCATAAAGTGCAGTCTTGGATCACAGGGCACAACAGAGGCTCTGCTCTCCTCTCTCAGTCCACTTAGATCACTCACGGCTCACAGGTCTGATAAGATGATCGCGGTGCCTCCCTTTCCCCTCACCGGCACCTCCTTCCTTCTCTGCTTATCCTCACACAGTCTTCCTGCTCTTCTGCACTGCCTTGATTTTACCTTTGTTTCTTGTCCTGCTCCTAAATTATCAGACATTATTAGTCCCATAAATATTTAAAGTCTGTCAGCTGCCCATTAGCCATTACACCGGCCATTCTAGTGCCCATGCTTCAAATCACAGTCAAGCTAAGATTTTACAGTAGCAGAATAGAATTATCACTAAAATTATATAAAACAATGTATCATTAGCTAAAACTTACCCATTTCCTCTCATCATCACATAACAAGCATGACCTCAGCTCCAAGAAGAAAAAAAGTTTCTGTCCACACAAATCTCACCTATCTCCTCCAAGAAGAATTTTATGTTGAAATTTCTCAGCCATTTCCATGATGTCACGATTTAATGTCCAATTAATGGATAGCAGTGGAAACTGAGGTAGTTTAAACTCTATTCTGCAGATTATTTAGTGGTGTTTGAGCTTGTCCAGCCCTTTTCTGGTTATAAATCACCTGCCCTCTCTTGACCCTCGCAGCAGTATAAAACCACACTTCCTCTGGTAGGGCCGCTGTAAGTGGGCTTTACTGCAGGTTTCTCTGCAAGTTTGAGCTTGTGTGCACTTTAATTTTCTGATTGTTTGTTTAGTAGACAGGGTCATGTAAATACAGATATTGTGTGTAATTCCCACATCCAGTCCCTATCCTTAATTTATTGGCTCTGTTATGTTTAACCGTGCAGGCTGTGGAAATGATAAACTTCTGTAGAAGTGGAAAAAGTGCAGTTTCTGTTCTTGTGTGGTAGTCCTTACATCCAGGGAAGGTGCTTAAAAATGCAGTGTTTTTGATGCACGCATGTAACTACATCGATGTTCAAACGCTATCTACTTTTAATTTTCTGCGTTTACAATCTACATTTCTCATTCTCAAAACCACAACCATGTTTCAATCGTTGAATAAAAGGCATTGCCTCATTGCCAGAAAGGCTAATGAGTGTTGTTTCACTGGAAGCGGTCATCTCATATTTTGTCATGTGGGATGGGTAGCATCTTATCAGTCAGTGCGTATAGTCACAGCTTACAATACAGGAACGCAGGGCGCAGAAGGAAATGACTTGAGCAATTATTCACCATGGTCATTACCCTTTGACGTGACACACAAAGCTGCTAAGCAGCCAAATATGGCAAATAAATGGCGTGCCACTGCAAAACATAGCGTGCTTCAATTCCTTAATGTTTCAGTGTTTTGTCTTCGGGCCTTGATTGTCGAGTCATATCACAGCAACACGGCACAGAACCATTTAGCTTTCAAAAAGCTTTCAGTGACTTGTGGTTTGCAGTGTATTTATGCACAACCTAAAGTCAATTAGGATAACTAATTGATTCAGATAAGAAGTGAGGTGGTGAACTGCGGCCACAGTCCTGTTGCTGATAAGTAATAGAACACAAGACACACATTTACCCATTTTCATTGCATATACGAAAATATATACGTATGTATAATACATATATTGCTTTTTCTGAATATGAATATCTCTGTCTATGGTAAAATCTCTCCACGTGTTTTTTTTTTTTTACATTGGCTGGATATGAAAGTCCTGGGTTTAACAGGCCCTTTCTGTGTGGAGTTTGCATGTTCTTCCTATGTTTGCGTGGGTACTGCGGCTTCCTCCCACAGTCCACAGACATGCAGTTAGTGGGGTTAAGTTAATTGTTAATTCTAAATTGCCCAGAGGTACAAATGGTTGTCTGTCTCTCTGTGTCAGCCTTGCAACAGACTGGTGACCTGTCCAGGGATGGATGGATGGGAAATAATTAAAGTAGTAGCTGACAATTAGTAACCACCACCGTCAAGCAAAGGAAATATAAAACCTTTTTTTTTTTCAGCTGAAAATCCATGAAGACAGTAGATTGACCAATCTAAGAAATGCAGAACGACTTCCACTGCGGCAACCGTGGACGATTAATGATGTATTTGGAATTTTAAAAAAAGTGTAAAAGACACCAGAACATTTTCACATCTTCATTGGTTTTCAACAAGTCTGAAAAATATGAAAAAGAAAAATGCAAGCGAAGCTTCAGTGTATATTTGTAATGATGACCGGTCTTCCATATTGCACAATACGGCTTTGGGCTTCTTCATAAACATTTTGCACTCCAGTGCTGAAGGCTGGACAGATTGTTGCGGCGTTACTATACCTGAAGAACTGAAGCATAATATTTTCAAAGACCCTCAAATAAACCAAGCAAGTCTGTAGTGCTGAAATCCAAACATATAGGATGAAACATGACGTAAAGGGTCAAATCCAGCCAATGACCACCCTGTGTTGATTGTGATGGGTGTGCGTGTGTGTGTAAGTCTGTGCCTGTGATGATGGGGATTCCCAGCGCCAGCCACAGAGCCAGATATGGGAGTGTGGGAATGAGTCTGAGGGCTGGCAGGCTAACAAGGTCTAACACAGGAGGGGGAGGCCCAAACCAATATAGCACAGAGACTGCTTATTCCACCAGCAGAGAGAGCCAGGACTGTGTGTGTGTGTGTGTGTGTGTGTGTGTGTGTGTGTGTGTGTGTGTGTGCGTGTGCGTGCGTGCGTGAGCACAAAACCCTTGGCTACTTATCCTCCCCACTGGTTCAGTTAAATTGCACCCATCCTTGGACATGCAGTGGTTTAACGTACACACAAACACAGACACATTATTCTTCCTCCTGCCGTTCTCTCTTTCGCTCCCAGGGATATTTGTATTTTATTTCTGTGGGGGTATTTGGCGCAGTCTGCGCGTTGATGTGGAGAAGGGAGATTTGGACAAGTTGTGGATCTGCTCTTGGCGCCTGGCTCGCACTCAGGCTAGTTATGTGTGTGCTTGTGTGTGAGTGAGTGCTCGGAGATGGTACTGTGCAGACACAGTGAGGAAACTGGTTCCATTAACAAGCCTGAATACGTCCAATATTTTATCAGCACGATGCTGTGATTGATTTATGGCATTGCTTTACAAAGTGGGCACGTCCTTTGAAGTTTAACATCTGTCTTTTTGTTTGTGCACAGTACTGTTCTTAATGACTGCAAACCTGATACAAGTACAGAGACAAATCTAATGCAGATGGATTTTCTTATTAGTAGCTTGTTGACAGAGGAAAGGTGTAAAAGCAAGAGAGTACAGGGGTGCCAGGGTTACCTGTAGAGAGGTAGATCCACGGTTCTGGGACGTGACCGGAGGTCAGTTTTATTCTGTGACATGCTGGATGTCACGGAGACCAAACTGCAGATCCGCTTGTGTTCCTCGAGCTGCAAGAGCGATCAGGAGGGCAGAGGACTGCTTATGTCATCAGTACCATGTGTCGTGTGTGAGTGCCGCAGAAAGACATGTTTAATGGCGTGTGGGTAGTCAGGCTGAAGCACGGCAGGTGTAGGGAGTGTATTTTTAGGCCGAGTTGCGGAGGAGAAAGAGATGATTGACAGACACATTGTTGTAAAACCTGCTGACCAGAGAATAAGACTTAAATACAAACAAGGACAAACCTAAGTAAGCTCTCATAAGCACTGATTAATGTGCCTGTTAGGAAACAGGCTCTCTTTATGCTGCACACAGAAAGCTCCAAGAGGCAAATTTTAATTCCTCGCTTTCCATGACATGAAAATGTCCAAATCTCCACAATGAACTACCAGAAAATGTGACTGAGAAAACAGATATAATGTCCATATCCAGAAAAGCAAGGACAGTAAGGTTAGCAGTGAAATACTTTAGTGACACATAGGCAGACGTAAATGGTTCAAGGACAGAAGGAGGAGGAAGTCGTCACAGGAAAGAGACCAGACAGCCTTTAAGCAAGGAGCGTGTGAAGATGGAGCATCCTTGGTGATGTTTCGGTGTCTGTCACCACCCTTTGTCCTTTACATGCAGGCTTTTTGTGTGGAACATGAACCTTCTACTGAGACGAGACCAGCGGACGTGTGCACTTGATATGAGGAAGATTTATGGCTGTATGCTGAATTTGTTATTTGTAGCAACTCTCTGGCTTTGTTGGCAAGCATCGGAGAAAGTCAGAGAGCAGCTGCTGCGGATCCTCAGAGCGATGAAAGCGGCGCGCTCACAGTGAAAGATCTCAGTGTTTGTGTTTAAGAGGAAGAGGCAGCGTGAGGGAAACGGGATACAGAGATCAACACACAGAGATACAGAGTTAGAGAGGAGCCTCCCTCCTTCTCGGGACATCTTGCAGTTCCTGATGAGGAGTTGAGCAGGTTGTGCGTGTGTGTGTGTGTGTGTGTGTGTATGTGTGTGTGTGTGTGTGCATGTGTATGTGTGTGTGTTGCAAGGCTTGGTACTGGCATAGAACACTGTCTGCAGGAAGTGGCAGTTCCAGGCGGAGCTCCGCTGGCAGACTCTCTCCGCTCACTTCCTGTGTGCTGCGAGGCAGGGAGGCACACATCGTAAACACGCGCGCACACACACTAACGCACGCATGCACACACACTCGCGCTGGGTTGGAGCGGGGCAGAGCGCTCGCCTGGAGAGCGGTCCAACGAAATGAGAGAGAGAGGGAGGGAAGCAGAGAGGGAGGGAGGAGGGAGTTCAGCAGAGAGCAGCACTTTCCCACAGTCTGGGGATTTGACACATGGCTCTCACACATTCCTCAGCCCTGCGGCCGACCACGCACCGGCACTCAGGGAAAAGAGGGAGACAGACAGAGAGGAAGGTTCCACCCCTGGTGCTTGCAAACAATATAGAGTTATGGAAGGCAGGGAGTGTGTGAGTCTGTCTGCGTGTCTGCATGTGCCCCCGCAAGTGTGTTTTAACATGTGTTTGCCTCCTGCACCGGCGCTTAACCCTTTCACAGCTGGTTCATCGGACTGCCAACAAACGCAGGACAGCCACCTGTTTTACGGACCCACACCAGCTGTGGTCCTCAGCCCGCTGTCTGCCAAAGTACAAACACAGTAATGACTTTTTAAACACACTTAGATAATTTCCCATCCCACGCTTGTGTTAATGCTGGAGGGAAATGTGTGTTAATCTGTTCTGATCAAGAGGCATTTGCAGACTTACATGCTGCTGATAAGATACTTGATAATACTGGACAGAAAACATGACACACAGTGCTTCTCTCATACAGCTTCTTGGCATCTCATCGCCTCCAGTTTCCTTATCTGTAACCAGTCATCTGACTAATAGATCTTCATTCATTTGCAAAACAAAACTTCATCGTCTTTTTCCAGAAAATTAACTCCTGGTGGAAATGAAAGAAACGTGGATTATAAATGCAAAACATGACTTGCAAAAATTATTTTTACGAAAACCTTTTTTAAACCTTTTTGATGAGTCAAAAACTGTCTGTCAGTGTAACTGAGAGTTGAAACCACATTAGCTGTGAACACTATCCTGAAGGTTATTTCACTTTGTTCAGAATAATGCATTTAGATTAACTCATATGTAGCACATTTAGTAACCAGAAGGTTGCTGGTTCGATCCCCAGCTCTGTCTGTCTTGGTCGTTGTGTCCTTGGGCAAGGCACTTCACCTACCGCCTACTGGTGATGGCCAGAGGGGGCGACGGCGCGATATGGCAGCCTCACTTCTGTCAGTCTGCCCCAGGGCAGCTGTAGCTACAACTGTAGCTTGCCTCCACCAGTGTGGGAATGTGAGAGTGAATGAATAGTGGAATTGTAAAGCGCTTTGAGGGTCTCGAAAAGCGCTATATAAATGCAGTCCATTATTATTGTTAATGATTGCTTGACTAATTCTTCTTTCTAAGGGTAGTCAGTGAAATACATCTCTCTTACAGTGGATGACAGCATTGTAAATTGTTCTTTGTGACAATCCATTTAATTCAGGATATTATGAGAAAAATAAAACAAAATATTAATATTGGGAAAGCAGTACCAGAATGTGCTAATCTCAAATAAATGTGTGATAACAGTCCAGAAGTGGTTTTGTGGCCACTTGTCTCCAATTTCTTGCTCACTTTATCTTCTTGTCTACTCAGTGCAGTTTTATCTCTAAAGCTGTGGTTGTAGGCCAGTCCTGTTCCCCACATTGCTTAAAGCCTGCAGCGCTTCCTTAAATAGAAACCCAGTTCAAAAAAAAGTTGTGACATTGTATAAAATGTAAATAAAACCAGAATGCAGTGATTTGAAAATAAACCTGGATTTTATTCAAAATAGAAGGTAACCAAAATATCAAATGTTCAAACTGAGAAAATGTCCCAATTTAGGAAAAAATAGAAGGTCATTTCAAATTTAAAGGCAGCAAAACTTTTGCTCAGGAGAGCAGCTCCTGGATTTTTTGGAAGAAGAACATTGTCCCATTCTTGTCTGATATATGAGCCTAGCTTCTCAACACTCCTGGTTGTGTTTTGTTTCGTGATGTTTTCGATTGGTGAAAGGTCACCTGAATCTTCTACTATAAAGCCATATTGCTCTAATAGCTACAGAATGCAGTTTACTGTAGCTTGCTGAAAGATGCAAGGCCTTCCCTGAAAAAGATGTTTTAGGGAAGCACTGATGCACATTCCAGTTGTGCAAGCTGTCAATTCCATAGACACCAATGCACCTCGATACCATCAGCACTGCAGGCTTTTGAACAGATACCTCCTTGCCTCTTTAGTCTGGAGGTTGTGGCATCCATGTGTTCCAAAAAGAATTTCAAATTTCGATTCATCTGACGACAGAGTAGTTTTACACATTGACAGAGATGATTATAAAGTTCACATCTGGCTTCTTCTTTGCATCGCAGAGCTTGTCCTGCAGATGGAGGTAAACTGTGTTTCCACACAATGATTTCTGGAAGTATTCCTGAGCCCGTGCTGTGATTTTTCAGGAGAGAATCCCGCCTGTTTTTAATGCAGTGCTGCCTGAGTGAAGATCAAAGGCATCCAAGACAGATTTTTCTTATACACATTTCTTGATAATAATATATAGTGCATGTGATGAGATATACAAAGTTTTCCCAGTTTTACAATGACGAACATTATCTTTAAATTATTTCAGAGTTTGCAGACAGTTTCACGCAGATTGGTGAACCTCTGCCCATCGTTACTTCGGAGAAACTCCGCCTCTCCAAGATGCTCTTTTATACCCAGCCAGGTTACCGATTAGGTCCCCGTTCCAAATTTTTTGAGTTGTATCGCTGCCATCACATTCAAAATGAGGTCATATTTTTCTTAAAATTGTACATTTTCTCATTTAAACATTTGATATGTTCTCTAGGTTCTGTCATGAATCAAACATGAGTTAATCAGATTTGCAAATCACAGCATTCTGTTTTTACTTACATTTTAAACCGTGTTTCCAACTTTTTCGGCATTAGTGTTAGTCTTGGTGAGATTTTAATGGGAAGCCAAAGTCTCCCTCCTTGACAGTTCTAACACAGCATGAGACGGATGCTTTTCAAAGCTTCTCAGGCTACCCACCTCCAACCACCACACAGACCACCTGTATATGCTCATGATCAAGTGTGTGTTAATGTGCATAAGTGCCCGAGTTAAACACAAGACTAGAAGAGAGGGAAATGGCTGCCAGAGAAACCTGGGTGGAGGGAGGTGGCAAGAGGAGAAGATGAAAGCAAACAGGCTAAATTCATTTTTTACTCCGCTACCCAACCGCTATGGAGAATCCCAAATTGCCAATTAGAATGTCCCCTCTTCTTTTTACGCCCCTCCATCTTCATGCTTGGGGTCAAATATTGGAACACATGAGTCCCTCGAAGCCTGCGTTCCTCATTTGTGTGAGAAACTAACGCAGCAGCGAAGCAAACATTGCTCACGCTGGGAAAATGACAACAAAAGCATCCCCGCTGGGAATCGGTAGGGTGACGGACCAGCCCTGCCCTTCCATGCTCCACTCCTGTGACACCTTGACACTGCAACTTCCTGCTAATTAAGAGCTGGCAGTCTCTTGCCTGTCAGCACATCCTCAGCCTGCCTGTGTTTGTGTGTGTCAGAGGCTGCAGAGGTCAGCTGGACTGATGGTCCAGGGCAGCAGAGATAGGAAGGGATGGGTGGGAATGAACATTTTAGGATACGTGTGTGTGTGTGTGTGAGAGAAAGACAGGGAAGATGCATTACTGCGTGATGCCTTGGGACACGCTACTCTAGGTGTGGTTTGGTAATTGAGTGTCTCTCATCCTTTGCCAGTTTTTTTTTTTTTTTTTTTGTCAATGGAAGCATCAGGAAACCAGCTGCCAAACAGCTTAGCATGCTAATAAAAGAGAACGAATGACATGATAGAGATGGGCTTTATTTCATCGTTACTGAAAGGAGCATAGGGCTGCTTTCCAAAATCACCCGGAATTCATTTTTATTGAGGGATATAATTTTTTGAATGACCGGCACTTAAACATCGTAAAGACAAAGAGCTGCACATGTTGCATCAGTGCAGCCATCTGCACACTGCCACGGCGTGGTGCCTCACCTTGTTTTTATAAGGCTGTGCTGACACATGGTTATTCATGAAAGGTGCTTATGCGCTATAGTCTCCACAGCAGACATTAACGATTAAAACGACAACATGAATAAAATGCTAACCTGTCTGATATTTGATTTATCTTTGTGTGCGCAAGGTAACTTTTGCGTGAGGGGGAGTGTTTATGCGATGGGGCCATACCAAAAGGACGAGTTATCACAGCGGCCTTGTTATAGCCAAGTGGCGTCTTTTTCCTGGTGATGTCTGATATTTTTAGAGCCAGTCAAAGTGCTCCTTTGTTTCCAGATGACTTCCCTGCAAAGAAAATGCCTCCCTTGCTTAGCCGTCACAAAGAGCAGATAGCATTGGCACAATCTCTCTCTCTCGCACACACGCGCACACACACGCACACACACACACAAGTCTTTAGTTTAAGGGACGTGGATGAGGAGGACTTTGATGTTTCCTCAAGATGTTTTGTTCGGTGTGGCGGACGCCATGGACCACAAAACCGTGCCCCCCTCCCCATGTGTGAAGGCAGGGGATTAGCGGTTTCTGGAGTCCTTCTAATGAAGGCCGTTTGATGTGAGGGCCCAATTAACGTACTGGAGCTTAGCGAAAGGGTGGGGTTTGTGTTCGGGTTGGAGGGGGTCCATCCACCGCAACAGCTCAGATGACCTCGCCATCAATCCCTCAAGTTGTTTTTATGCCGATCCCTGTCCTATAAGGCCAGACGGTCCTTATTGTGACACTTTAGAGGTTTTAAGAGCTTCTTGCTGCTGCACTGGCCCTTTTATTCTTTCCTGTGATTTTTACTGTGTAAATTTTGCCAGTTGGTGGTTAAATAATCAGTTGTTGGCAATTTGGTGATTACCAGCCAGAGGCCAGAGTGTTCAGGTGCCCGCACTCTGCAGTCATGACCGATATACTTTATGTGAATTACTTTTTCACTGATTTTGTTAGATATTCTCCCTCAGACGTTATAACTTCATACAGTTTAAAACATACTGAAGCCAAAATAGAATAACTGTGTCTGAAAGCTGCTCCTTTGTGCTCCAGTTTGATGCAGTGTTCCAACTGATATTAACGAGGATATGTTTTTTTGATTCGGTGCCAGTGTCTGTCTAAACAGACTCGGTACAGACACGAATGGGAGTGTGCGAGAATGAAAAGAAACCGAGGACTAAAAGGAAGTGCTGAATGCTCTCCCATCATTCAGGGCCCATATCTGAACAAGAGTAAATATTTGGCTTGTGGGTAGGGAAGAGGTTGAATTTGTTAGTGAACATGCAGAGTAAGTTTGTAGGTCTGACTGTACGTTTGGGGTCAGCTGTGAGGTTGTGTATAGAGTGAGCGTGTGAATGTGAGATACGTTCAAAAGAATGAATTAAATTAAGGTTACTGCTGCTGAGGAGTAGTTTTACTGCTTTTTGTTGAGTCATTCACAGCGATGGTTAACATGGATGGCACAACAAAAACATGTTTTCTAGAAATCTGACCACAAAACCACGGCTTCTCTTTACCGAGTGAATGCATAGTTCAATACTGAGCTTATTCATTCTGATAGACAAAATGATACTGCATGATGAAAAACGCCAGCGTTTGATATATTCCTTTGCAATGCAAACATTTCGTGCTTTATGTAGTACTGTTGCTTCTTTGTTTGACTGATGGCATTTTTGCTTACCTGCTGGAAGACAAATGTTAAAGTATTAGCTTACAGTTGACTGCGTATCAGCAAACTACGGTGACCTTTACCTGAACCTCATAATGGAGGCTGGTGATCAGAACTGTGTGAGCAAACCCTTTGCTGTTGCACCTAATCAGTCTCAAACGAAGTTAAATCTGTGTGCCTGTAAATGATAAACAGGCCACAACAGAAGATTTGATAAACAGGGGACTATCCTGCCAGTCAGAGCTTACTCATCGTTTGACTGGATGCGGTCTGTGAACCAGGTTCACCCACCGAGCAGCAATCTGTCCTCTTTGCTCCACTACGATTGTGTCGGCTTACTTCATCCCGCCTCTCTGAATTTTGCACGAGTTTATGTCATAAAAGAGACTCACTCATTTTGCACATTTCGAATTTGGAGCGTCTGATTCCACTACTAGTTGCAGTAGTACTACTAAAAGTCAGCAATTTGTTACTGAGAAGCAACCGAGAACATTTTCTGAAGTCAACTGCAGTTCTCCTGTGACTTTATTAAACAGATTGATTTGAAATGCCTGGTTTCAGCAATAGAAAGCACTGGATAAATGCATAAGAGAGGTTAAGAAGAGAGTGCAGTCAGGATAGAGCGTGTCAAGTGTGCATGTGAACGTGGATGAGTATGTGTAAAGATGCACAGTTTTTTTTCCTTCCCCACAAACAATGAATTGCATTGAGATTACTGCAGTTTAAGAACTGATGAGTCATTCACAGCGATGGTTAACACAGACGGCACAACAAAAACCTGTTCTCAAGAAATTTGACCACAAAACAACCGCTTCTTTCATAGTGTGAGATGAGTGTCGGGAGTGATTTTTGACTGAAGGGTAGCAACAAAGGCGAAAGGGAAGGTTTACAACATGGAAATGCTGTGATGCATGGTTTGGAGATGATTGCGCTGAGAGAAAGACAGGAGGCCGAGCTGGAGATGTTAAAATTTTCATGATGGAGAAGATTATATTACAGTGACAGCAGCTGAGCAGTTTGGAGACAAAGTTGGAGAAGTGAGGCTGAGTTTAGACATGTGCAGAGGAGGAAAAGTGGATCTACTGAGCAAAGGATGCTACGCACTGAGCTGGCAACACTTTCTGAGGTATTTGTGCGGTTCAACGATGCCTTCCTCACGCTCAACCTTTCTAAATGTGAGTTTGGGAAGGCTACTATCACCTACTTGGGCAAGCAGGTGGGAGAAGGGCAGGTGTGGCCTGTGACTGCAAAAGTTCAGGCCGTGGTGGACTTTCCGGTGCCACAAACCGGCCGGGTTCTATCGGGGCTTCTGTAAAAACTTTTCGGATGTGGTAAGCCCTCGTTAGCCCCTCAAAGCCTTTTGTGTGGTCTGCTGCATGTCAAACCAAGTTCAGGTTGATCAAGGCGTTGTTGTGTGTGAGTAAAAAGTTGATTTAATTAATTCACTGTTAGCTGTTGCAGTCCTTCCTGTTTTAATTAAAGCGGTCCCGCGAATGTGCATGCTCCTTACAGTACTCCAACATCCTAACTGTGCATCACTGGAAGCGGGTGATGTAAGTGTCTGCCAATGTTGATTGGCTGAAAAGTGGTCAGGAATAGAGAAAGGAGTAACTTCCAAGATAAAAAGACAATATAGGAGATAGGCCAGATAGGAAGACTGATCCTCAGACTTCCAGAGACTTGCAGAAGGTGCACTGAAGCAGCTGTGTTGGCACGTGGTGGCTCGGCACCTTTCTGAGATACACTGTACCGTGTTTTCCTTTAATTTGTCACTTGTCCCTGTCTGGATCAGGAAACATCAGTTCGTTGATTTTTGGGGTGGGTGGTACTTGAGCAGGCAAAGATGGCTGAAATGAGCAGCCTGTAGAATAAGTGATTTCATAAACAAAGAAAAGAGGAAGTTGATGACATGCACTCTGTGGCATGGCTGTACTGGGTCAGTGGGCGTTAGTGGGGTTAAAGGAGATGTGTATATGTGCGTGTGTGTGTGCACATGTGCATACAAGTGGGGTGAGGGGGGGTTGCTGCTGCGTGCCAGCAGAGTCCTGTTTGCATCTCCAGAGGGGCCTACAGGCGAGATCTTATCTGGCGCGTGCCTCAGCCGCTGTTTCCCACACTCTGCATGCTCCATTGCCAGGAAGTGGGTGAGAGGGGAGACTTATGATTATGTGTGTGTGTATGTGTGTGTCAGCAGGGGTCCTGTCCTGTCAGCTTTACGCTGTTTTGACTGCCATGACATAATGTGCCTCAATACAGTGACCCTCTCCCCCCATCTCTCACACACACACTCACACACACCCTCTTTCTGCTTTTTCTTTCTTCTTCAAAGGTTCTGCGCATCAACAAGGGCCCCTTTTTCTGTGAATGTCGCATATTTGGCTTTTCATCGGTGCCCCCATTCCCCCCCCACCCCAAAGACCCCCACCCTCACTGCATTTTCCCTCGCCTATGTTTTTCACTTTGATTGAGGCTTTGCTAAGGATTAAGACCCCCGCCATTACCCCCAAAACACCCCTCCCAGCCTGCTATTCTTATGCTGTTTGCGATGAATTAGAAGTGGTGGACCATTAAAGGACATATTGCAGAGATTAGACGACGACCTTGGAATACTTGTGTAATCGAGCGTCTCATTTCACATGAGAATTAGTCCATGCACGGGTCACAGGTACAGCTCCTGTGCTGCTGATTAGTGAAACATGTTGATATGCATTTTACCTGGTTACTACTTGTGTTAGCAGCTTTACAGAGACTTTGTGTAAGAAGCTGCACTCAAATTGCTCCTTGCTATTGCAATTGTTAGAAAGAAAGCTGCAAAGAAAAGGAGAAAACATTGGTAAATACATTTTAATGGCACTGAGCGTGCATCTTATCGGCCATACAAATATTTCTGTGTTTGATGTCATGTCTTACTTATTCATTTTTTATTTTGTTTAAATTATTGGCCATTACGTTAACAGCTCATATGCATGCAGCCTGTAAAGCCTACCACACTCCATTCTAATCAACATCTATATTCACATCTGTCTGTGTATTCTTGGCAGTTTGCCTGTGTGTGATTAAATGTTTTGGACAAGCTTCCAGAGGTTAGCTATAGAAAGCTTGGCAGATTTCAGCAAATGACAGGTGGAACCCTGAGCCTCCTTACATCCGATGCCACCGCTTCAAGGTTAGGAAGCTTGTGTGTGTGTGTGTGCACGCGTGTGCATGTGTGTGCATGTGTGTGCAGCCACCCCCACAGCTGGGAAAAGATCGATGCAGCCTCCACCAGCAGGCTCCTGGCCCCCGGCTGCTACTGTCTGAGAATGAGAGGCAGCGGGTTGTGTGTGTGTGTTTCGTGTGTGTTTCGTGTGTCTTTTGGAGGGAGGGTGGATAGAAAGATGGAAGGAATGAGTGAGTAGCAGAGGGAGGGATGAGGAAACCAAATGAGAGGTGAGGAGGAAGGCAGTGAGGGTGGGGGGAGAGACAGAATATGCCCAGGCTGGCTGACTCACTCCCTCCTTACATCCCTCACTCACAAACACACACATAGTCTCTTTCCCCTGAGTACACACAAACATGTGCAGACTCACAAACACAATCAAGAACACACTCCTTTTCCTGCCAAGCGCTCCTGTGCCCCTGCTCATCTGCGTGGGGGGCCCTGCAGGCAGTCTGGGCCCTTACGTGCCCTCTCTGAACACACACACAGATGTACACACGCACACTCACAGGCACACAGAGGAGTTGATGTGTAAGACACGCTCTGATCCTGCATGCTGATGATGAAAGACAGGCAGCCAGGCTCCTGTCTTAATGCCAGAGGGCAAGACCTGATAGGAACTTGCTGATTCTTGATCCTCCTCCTCCTCCTCCACCTCCTCCGTCTTCATCACCACTGGAATAATTTGAATTTTACCACATTTTTTGTGTGTGCCTGCTATTCTCCTTTCTCATCTCAAATGGCATCTGGTCTGGTTTCTGTGTTTTTCCACCAGACTTGCTTTTAGTAGATACCACTGATCACCAAGTCTCAAGCTAAAGGTCAAAGTTCAGATTTTTGGCAATTTTTGTTTTAAAAAAAGTTGTTTTCCTATTTGGAAAAAGAGCAGTGGACTGTCGAGCATTCCCCGTGTATAGAATATGGTTCAGCGTAACGTTGTGCAGAGCAGTGCTTCATGTTTTTACGTGCATAGCCCCCAGCCTCACACCTGGCTTGGCAGGAGTTCTGGTCCAACCCCTCTTCCTCCCGCTCCTCCATTAACCCCCTCCCTTACCTCCAGCTCCACCACCCTAAATGAATGAAAGGGAGGGACAGCACAAGACCCCCTTTTTTGGTTCTTCAATCAAATAAACCACAGTCTCCGGTCTAAATGAAACCTGTTGCCCACATTCCAGTGCAGTTAAGAGAGAGGATCTACTGTATGGATGTGTACGGTGCAGATGGTCTTTCTCGGCAAAGGCATAAATTAGCCTGTGCAAGGAAGGGAGATCCCCCATTGTTCTGATGGATTGCACAGATTGAGGCGCACACACATGTACGCGTGCACACGGGCCCTCTAAGTCTGGCTAAAGCAGGAAGATCACACACTCTCTGTCACAGCCTCTCAGATCAGGCTGTCCAGAGCTTCCTGTAATCCGTCCTCTGTAACATTAATTATAAACTGGTGCTTTGTGCCCTGCGGGCCAACCATGACTTTCTCAGGACAATTAAAGTTACTCAGTAGAAGAAGAGGGATTGGGTAGAAAAGGAGGGAAAGAGGATCAGGGAGTGAGTCAGAGGATTTGCGTGGAAACTGCATCTGAGAGCGATGAAATAAGGCAATGGGTGAGATGAGAGTGGGAGTTTGGGCTGACGTAGTAATACCAGGGACAAGTCGTAGGAACTGGAGCCCTTTATTTTGCTTCTGTAAGCGATTCTTTTAGCATTAGCTTTGACCCCAGAATTAAAGGTTGAACAGGGTAGGGTCTGGGTGGGTAAATGCATGGTGGGGTGGTGGTATGGTGGGATTAGCTGCTGTCTCAGGGGCTGATGTGTGGGAAACACAAACCTGTTCTACCTCTCCACCCCAGTGAGTCATGAGAGTAACCCAGATGTAAAAAGTATCCAAGTACCTTCTTTCATTAACTTTTGTTTTCAGTGTTATCAGATCTGCAGCTACATCTTTAGCTCCTGTGCCAAAATTGCTCCACATCACTGCAGTGCTCCTGAGGGCTTCCAATAAATGCCTGAGTATCTTTCCCATTGGACGCTGACCTTTAACAGGCAACCAAATCGCTAAATCTTGTTTGACTGCCTTTTTACTTCCTGCCAAGCATGACTTACTCTGCCGAGGGCTCCTGCAAAGCACTGTGCATGCCTGCAACAGGTGGGGGGGAAAAAACATAAAAAGGGCTACTGTGATGTGGCCGAATAAACTGTCCCTGCCCTGCTCTTTGTCTTGAGTTGACTCAACTAGTGGCTTACTGTGCCAAAGGCAAACCCTTTCAAGTTGCTCCTGATCTGTTTGTAACAAGAGGGTTGATTTCTAGATAAGTGGAGGAAGAACAGTTATCAGGCCGGCCAGTGAAGTAGTTCATTTGACAGATGTGGTTATCCCAAATGGGTCTGATAGGCTGCAGTTTAATCCTGTTAAACCACCTTGCTCCAGGACATGAACACAGGCTTCCTCAGTGACGCCCTTTCCCTGAACGCTTGACCCGTTGTTGTGGCTACCAAGCTGAATTACTCTGAGCTGTGATTATTCATGCATGCGTAATCGGCTGCCACATATTCCTGTCATATATGGAATTATTCACTCCATTGATGATTCACATTTACTGTCAGCATTCTCTGGCTGCATTCACGGCGATGCATTTTCATCATAAAAAAGCCGTTTTGTCCAGGAAAGCCTTTTAGCACAAATTTCATTCCCATTTATACTAACAAGCCCATCAATGCATATCACATTAAACACTCCTTCAAAATGGAAACGCAGACTAAAAGAGAAGCAAAGAGAAAAAATACTATGATTAAAAAAACATCAGAAAGTAAGATCAGAGATTTCTTTGCCCAGACTGGGATTACGGTGGAACACTTACTGAATGTTACTCAAGAGCATAAGGTGGTCATTGTTGTAGAAAACGCAGATTAGCAATTCTCGCAAAGCAAATAGAGCGACATTTTAGAGAAGTACCGGGAGCATTATTCATTGCCAGAGGTAGTCATGGAAATATTGAAAGAGTATGTGCTCAAAAAGAAAGAAATCACAGAGGACATGTCGCTGAGCTTTAATGTTTTGGCTTAGTTTTGTGACTGATAAGAACCTATTAGAAATCAAACAAAGGTGTCTGGCTCAGTATCTGCAAAAAGGCTCAGTTTAAACTAAAAGACAATCTGGAAATTTAGTAACAAAAGCTGAGTGAGAATACTTCCCAAAAGTTTTGGTTTTGGGGATGAGAATTTAAGACGAAAATGTAAGAGGTGCAGCTGCAGCCTCAGCTGAGCGAAAGAATCTGCATTTGTCTGATCGACAGGTTTTGGTGTCCCGACTTTTAAAAAAGTTTTTTTTGGTGTAGGTTGTGATGACTCTGTGTTGCTGTGTGTCTTATAACTGACTTTTATAGTTACCTATCCTTATCTGCACCTCTACCTCCAGTATTTGGTACGTATAACTCAATCTGGATAACCACATTTTCGAAATGAGAAAAGAAAGTGGATGGCACAAGAGTGAAGCCATTGTACAGTGCAGCAGGCTGAAGAGAGAGCAGCAGTGCGGTGCGTGCATCTCCACAGCAAGTGTGCCACAGGCAGAGTAGCTGCATAACAACAGATGAGAATATCTTCTTACTTGGCTAAAGAGAGCAAGGACAGGTAGCGCCTCTGTCCACGGGAATATTTTACAATTGTAAACAAGACCTTGGCATAATATTACTGCATTCTCGGTTGCTTTTTGTTTACATACCCTAGATACTCTGTGAGAGGGAGACTGCGCTCTTTTTGTGTTTTCTCTTCTTTGCGTGAGAGAAAAAGGCTTGTGGTCATTTTTGTTCTTGAATTGTTTTCATCTCGTGAGAATATTTAGGTTTGAGGATTATAGTCTGAGGACTATACGATGCTCTGCAATGGATAACAATCGCTTTGCCCAGCATGGAAGCCCAGCCCAAAATGTCTGAAGTCAGGAGGGCCGCCGAACCTAAAGAAGTTTAGGCCGAGCTATCGTGCTCTCTGTGTCCAGCTGTGTGTGACTGGTGTAAAAAGTTAGTGTGTTATTTCGACAGAGTGGATGATTTATTTTATTTCCGGCAAAACTGTTCCTTTGCATAACGCTGTCAGCAACTCTAAAAGTTCGACTTGTCGATGCGGTCCGTTTACTGGTGCCCTGCAGGTGGTGCATTTAGATGACTCTAAAAGAATGTGTTACCCAATATGGATTAGGCCGAGTGGAAAAGTGGATGCTGTGAATAGAAGTAGTCAGCACAGTGTGGCTCAGTGTTGAATGAATAAAGATTATGTACACTAGATATCATTCTCGCATTGTGGGACCACGCTGCAGAAAGTAGCACCTCTAATGGCCCTTGAGGAGCTGTGTTGGACAAACCACGTCTTTTTAAATCACTGAAATTAACACTGCTGCAGCCAACACTTGACTCCAGCCCAACCACTTACATGTCAATGGCCTTTTCCCATAATCCTCTGCCCAGAGGTGACTGCGTGCAGGCTTGAGTGGGTGGAGAAGAGAAACCAATTGCTGAAACCAGCGCGAGGCTTGGAGTTGTTGCCAAGAGCCCTGCGATCTTACACAGCGCTGGTACTTAGCTCATCTCCTTGTTGAAAGCTGAAGCTCTCTGAGGGGGAAACAATAGGGGCTGCGATGGGTGCGGCAGCAAGGGGAGGTTAGGGGGCAGATAGGGTGTTAACTTGACTGAAAGGGGCAGCAAGGTGAAACCTGGAATGTGGTGCTGATGAGGTCATACCTGCGTTTGTGTATGTGTTTGAGACAGACTCGAGCCTCAGCGAGGATTCAGCACACACACCCCTTGAGGCCCCATCAGTAATGATGTCATGGGAAACTATTACAAAGCCCTTATTGGCTGTTTGTAAACTCTCTCCATTTCCTTTCTGGCCACATGAAAGCCTCGGTTTTGAACTCCTGAATAAAAACACAGCTTCTCTGCTGTAACGCTACCAGGCCGGAGTAGAAAATTCCGAGTGAAAATCTACTCCAATTTGGACAAGATGTAAATCATTACATCTCCTTTGATGTTCTTCCCGTCTCGTCCTCTCAGTCTCTGTCTCCCTCTTGTCTTTATTACTTATCGTTTCTCTTGACCGTAAACACTGTGAAGCGATCCCTGCTGCTATCCTGCGAGAGCACGGGGGCCCCTCTCTGTGCAGTGTGTTGAAAACAGATCAACTTGAAGGAGCTGGGAACATGAAAGGAGGGAGCTAACAACAGGGGATAAACACATTCCTCTGCAACCCGGCCCCGCTACCGCTGGTGCCACTGCTGGCTGGTGGCAGCACAGGGGAGCTCGCTGCAAGAAGCATTTTGGCCACAAAGCAAAAGTAGAGGAGGGCGGGTGGGGGCAGCTGAAGATCCCCGAGCTCCCTCAGATCTCACATGCAGCAAGCAGCACTTGACCTTTCCAGCACTAAAGGAATATGACAGCCGTGAAGCCGACAGAGAGAATGGGGAGAGAGGCAAAGTGGGGTGGGGGTGGGTTGGAGGGGGGGCTGGTGAAGTGAGCAAGAGACAAAAGCCACACAAAGTGCAGGCTGCCACCAAAACAGTTAGTTTGCAATCAACGTCAGTCATCCCTCCTGTCGGGACAGTTTGATTTTCACTTTTCAAATGAGGCGTTTATTTTTGGCCTGATAACAGGGCCGGCTAAATTGAAATTGGCAGCTCGACAATCTACAGATAATAGTCGACTACGCAGGAGATCATGTGAACAGCCCTTTCTTTCACTGCGCTCGAGCCCCCACCCTCTCTCGCTCCTGTCAAAGACGGGAAAGGAGGAAATGAGGGAGGGAGAAAGAGAGAAAAAGGGGCTAATCTTAGTCACAATCAGAGGAGGCTGAGAAGGCAAAAAAGGGAGTCTAAAATTGAAGGGGAGGAGGAAGGGTAGGGGTGCAGGAGCAAAAAAAAAAAATAGAGTAATGTCCCGGTGATCAGGAGGAGGCCTGGAGGGGTGGTGAGGTGGGGTGAGGGTGTACAGGAGAGGTGAGGATAGAAAGAGAAAAGGAGGGAATTTCTTTAATGTTTCTGGCAGCAGACCAGCTGAGGTCTCAAGGTTATCCTGGCTTTGCAAACTCCCACGGGAAAGGTGGAGTGCTGAGGGCCGAAGGAGGGGGAGCGCTGAGGGCTCGAGGAGGGAGAGATGGCTGCCCTTTTTTCTCCGTGAGGGAGGGTAATGCTCTGGGGGAGGGTAATCCTCGGGCGCTCTTGTCTGATAAGGTTGGCCTTGGCCCAGGTAGGAGGAGAAAAAATGGCTCTGGGGCCTCCCAGGGCATCCTGGCAGACAGCTCTGCCCTCTTCCAGGTTAGCGCCGCAAAACTTAGAGATTTGATGAATTCTCTCTCAAGCCATTAGTTATAATCACATTTAGTTGATAACAGTATAATACCCTACAGAGAAACGCTTTCTTAACAATCTCGTCTGTACCGAAAAAGCTGCTCTGGAGGTGGTGCTGTCGGAGTACATCGCCTTACTCAAGGACACTTCAGTAGAGCAGGTCCTTCCTGACTCAGAGCATGAACCTCTCCCTAAAGAAAAACACTTACTGTATGCTTCTGTGATGATTTTAAGTCTGTGTTGTGGCATTAGGCTTTTACCATTAGCAAAGAGCAACAAGCATCGGCAAGCAGCCACAAAAATCCGTAGAGCTGATTTTAATTTGATGTTTTGAATTGCCCGCTTCGTAGCACAGCGTTTAGGCTGAACAGGATATGCATGCATTGTTTTGTCTGTCTGTTATTTTGCTCTACTTTGCAGTATTTCGTTTAGTTTGGGAAGTAGACGGGAGACAGTAAACTGAACTGGAACAGAACTCCAAAAGTGCGACTTTACACAATGCTGCATACATTTGTGCGTCCTGTGCAGCGGCTTCAGGCTCCCAGCTGTGAGATGGCAGTTATTAAAAGTTTAAGGATGAAATAAAATCCTTTCAACAGTCATTGTGATGAGATCTTCTAGTCTAATGTCCTCAAAAACTGTTACATTTTAAACAACTTGCAGGAGAGACAAAACTGATTCATCATTCCTACTGTAACCTCCCACCTCTCCGTTTCCTGCTAGAATATTTAAACTTATCAGCTCTATGAAAATGAACCCGGAATGTGGCATGTTTATGTGGCTACAATGAAGGGGGGGATCAGTGATTGTGTAGGAAAGATCTGCATTGTTATGTGTTTGTTTACTGTAAACTAGGCCTATTAGGGATAATGATTCACAGCATCAAGCTGTCAGTGTCTGGGGCTGTGTGTGTATGTGTGCGTTTGTGTGTGTGCACGCTTGGATGCCTCTTCAAAAGCTGGTCTTCTTATCGTCAGTCAACAAATGGCCTCCTCAGAAGGAAATGGGGAGTCTTTGTGCACCTGTAATTCAAATGTCCCAGTGCTGATTGAGAGTAAACAAGAGACACGCTGCCTTTCTGTTTTATGTGGACTCTGTGATTAATGGTCGGAAAAAAGAAAAGGGCAGGCATGCTCAGGTGTTCAAAAAGAAGCTTCTTCTTGAGCTGCATTTTTGTCCGTTTGCTTGTTTGTGCAAATCTAGATATTAACTTTGAGACAACTCGAAAATGTTTCGCATACATGCTGCTCATTGTCCCAAGACTGAGTCCCGTTTGGCCAGAACTCTGCTCTGAGCATCTAGTAATAAAAACATTTAATCTGTAATTATGTCTTCATAGCACCAGAACCCGCTCATGCTTTATCAAACTGAAACAAAACAAATGCAAATAGACAGTAGTGCAATTTGCGAACAGCTGAGCCAAATCTGATTCTTTCTTTCATCTCTTCTTTACTTTGACAGCTTGAGTTCTGCACACAAATATGTCCACCATCTAGAACATCGAGTAAATGGTGATTACAGCACATTTGCATGAGTGGCCCTCACCCCCACCCGCATTACTAAAAAGCAGCAAAAGCAGCTGTATTCCTAGTTTGCTCCAGCCTCAGGCATCCTAACCAGAGACCCAGGCCAACTCGTTGGTCCTCTCCCTAACCGCTTCCTCTCCATCGCTGCTAGATTTGACTCACTGTGACCTCTGACCTTCGACGCTACACCGCCTCCCCCACACATGCAAATAGCGCTGGTCTGTTCCAGGAGGCATGATAAAAGAAGAGGAGAGGGTCAGATGGAGGGAAAGAAGAGAGAGGCGGAGGAGTGACGTGGAAGGATGGAAGCTTGGGGGGCTAGTGGTGGTGGTGGTGGTGGTAGGGGGTGAGCATGGAGGAGAGAAGAGACCCCTAAAGGAAGCGGGAGCATCTTGGTCTCTGAAGTGGAGGGAGGCTGTGGCAGCTGTCTGGGGAAGCTGCGGTCTACAGCCCAGCGCCGAGGCCTTAAAACATTTCTCTCTGTTTTAGCCAGCCAAAACGGACCCCAGCGCCTGTGTCTGCGAGGCTTACAGTGACCCGTGCTGATCTTTCTCTGCGTGTGTGTTTGTGTGTGTGCTTGTATGGGAAAAAGAAAGTGTGGGTACATTCACTGTACTTATTGTTTTCCTTGCTCCCAGGCTGCTCCAGGCACCTCAGTTTGTGTGTGTGTGAGGGGAGGTAAGCGATGTGTGCGGCTGTATCTGGAGAGCCTCCAAGCACCCCTCCTCCCACCCTCCCATCTCCTCTCCTCTCTCCTCCTTCTGTTCTCTCTGCTTGGAGGATCTGTCAGTTCTCCTTCTCTCTCTTTGTCCCTGCTTTGATCCTGCTCTCCAAGCCTTGGCTGGCCTCACTAACAGCAGCTGAGCACAGGTCCTACTCCACTCCCACTAATCACACACATTCATGCCACACTGGGATGATGTGCTTCGACAGACACCTCACCACCACCACCGCCCCCCACAAATACACACTCACTTGCTGCTCCACTTCCTCCCCCTCTTTTTGCTAACACTCTGTAAAATCAGTAAAAACAGATTCAACTATCATCCGGTGCTCTCTGTAAGTATTCAGAGCTGATCCCTTACACACAAGTCTCTGTCTGCACCAACACTCACTCTGATATGAGTGACTGTGGGTACTTCTAAACCCAGCTACGTAATGTCTCCTGTGTATACATTATGTTGATTTTTGTTTTGTTTTGTTTTTTAAGAGGCAAATGATTGAGGGGAAGGATTACACTGATTAAATTCACTGTCTTTCATCAAAAGACGCTATATGTATGTCACAGGGTAACTTAAAAATGGTTATTTACCCAGATATCAAATATACATGCTTCTTCACCCAACATCTAATGGAAGCGTGCTAACATTACACCTCTGCCGAGGGGCAGGCCATTGATGCTCATATCTATATTCTATCACGATGTCAGGAGCGTGAGTTTTTCATCATGCATGCTTCAGTCTGCAGAGTAATACAGTTGGCAGGTTTGGTTCAATAGTTCCCACATGAAAGGGATTCCAACAAAGTGTGTTGTGGTTTTGTGATGTTTTTTTCTTTCTGGTTTGTTTTAGTAAATGGGTCATGATTTATGGAAAGCTATATTACTTTGGAGTTTTTCAGTTGTACTGTTGGTGCTTTTATCCCCAACGAGGCTTGAGACATTTTGTTGAATTACGTTCAAGAGAAAGAAGAGTAACTCTGAAGCTGAGAGGCTCACACCAGAACAGTTTACATGAACAAATAGGATAACAAGCTAGAGAAAAAACACAAACGCATACACATATTTCTTATTCCAGCTGTTTCTAATTCTAAAATTTGAAATAGGTGCAGTGATTTACTGAAACATGGGAAAGATACATGTAAATACAGCACATAAGCTAAATAAAAAGAGTTTGTACATTTCTAAAAGCTTGAAAATCAATTCTTCGACACAGGCTGAACACTGATTTCTTGTAATTTCTTTGAGTTGTCTTCAATTCTTCGGGCTATTCGAAGGACATTCAAAGCCCTTCTATGGATGTCAGCTGCCTCTTGTTCATGATCAGGCCAGCTGATGACTGATTGTGTTCCACTGTGTCTTTTTTTAAATCCAGGTATTCTTTTACTGTGTTGGTATTGTGTGTGGGATCATCGCCATGCTGAAAAATGAAGACATTGCCAATCAGACACTTTCCAGATGGTATGCATCGCGTGGTTGATGCACGGTGGTTTTCTGTGTTCACGATTCCATCAATTTTGACAAGATCTCCAACATCACCGGCTAAAATACAGCTCCACGACCACAACAGAGCCTCTGTGTGTTACAGATGGCTGTAGACACCCACTGTGAATAGGCAAACATCCTGCCCTTATAGTCCACAGAAGTATCACATCACACCTGTGTGGGTTTGGTTGTAAGTACATCCTTGTGTGCATACTGATAAGATAGTGTATATAATACTACAGATACGCCCATATGTAATAATAGTGTGGTACATTGAATAGTAGTGTGTGGTAGTATACTGAGTAGATTTATGCTACTCAGTGTAGAGTAATTCTGTGTGCACTGGTTTGACAGAAAATTGAACTTAAGGTTCACGTAGCACCTTTTTTTTTTCTTTCTTTTGCTTCTCATTTTTGTGCAAACAAAAAAATTGTAGTGTCAAAGTCCTTAGATGCAATTGTTTATGTCAACTTTAAACTTTCACGCATTACTTTACATAAACTGAAATAGCATGAGCAGTCATTCAGCCATGTCTGAGCTTCTGCAAGCACTCCGATAAAAGTTGTAGAGAACCAGGAGCCTCAGATTGTTTGTAACAAGCTTCTTTTCCTCTTTGCAGCTTTAAAGAGCTGCAAAGTTCATTGGCTGTTGACAAGCAGTGACAGTGCACACATTTGCCACTCACTTCTGAAGGAAATGAAAGGATTTCTGTGGACTTGTTGACCATGCTAATCACAGTGTGGACTGTTGGATAAGTCAAGTCAGTCACCACTGTGTCGCGGCCTCTTGGGAGAGCAGGCTGTATCAACACAGTGCCACCCTCAGTTTGGCAGAGGCAGCCACATGACGCCTCGAGGCTGGCCTTGATACAGCCTGTCTGGCTGCTTACTTCCCACTCTTCTTGCCAGCTAGTGATGCCAGGATAGGCATTTAAGCTTTAACCCCACCTTCCCACCCCACTGAACACACACACACAACCATGTCACCCTTGTTGCACCGGGAGTGCCCTCTGGCAGCAGCACTGTCACCAATGGCTTACACATTAAGGCATGGGCGGTGTATGACAGTGGGCCAGACTGTCTGTTTTGTGAACACAATGTTTCACACTTTCTCACACACACACACACTTTAAAAGCCACACAATCTCCCTGTCTAATTGCATTATTGCAGTGTGCGGAGGTCCATGGTCGAGAGGGCTCAATAAAGATATGAGCCCTGGGAAAAAGACTAGGAGTGGAGGAATGAAAAAAGAGGAAGAGGGAGATAAAACTGAGCTGTAAGGAGGGGTGATAAAAAAGAGATAAAAGCAGAGACAGGATAAGGTCAAGAGCGATGAGTGTTGGCATATGGGACAAGTAAGGAGGTCACAGGTAAAAAATAAGAAAATAAAAGAATGCAAGAATTTGGAAAGTGATCCTGTGTGCTCCAAATAAAAATACATTTAAAAAGTGTTTAAGTGTATTTTTTTTTCTGCCTACTGGCCAGATAATCATCATCTTTTGGTTTTGGTGTATCTCTGCACATGTGATCAAAAGCTTCTTGGAAACAGGGACGTGTTGGCTGTGAGTCTGAGCCTGTTTCCCACAGATTCTGTGTGATATGGGGTTGACACATAGCAACAGGTAACACTCCGGGGACCGACGGCAGCCAGGTGCGGCTGATAAGATGTTCAGCTGGAGAGAAAAGGGAGAGAGCGACAGAACCAAAGCTCCGTGACTCAGTTCACCGGCGGAGACCTCATGCAACATGAGCGTGAGAAAATCATTCAGGCGGGGAGTGTTTCAAAACCTACACTCTGACTTTAGACCGTCGGTAGGTTTGTTTTGGAACTCTGTCAGTGCCATTGTGCACAAAAAAAGAAAAGAAAAGAAAGAAGCAGGTGTGCAGTAGCAACAATGGGAACCTGTTAGTGATGTGTTTGACAGAGGCAGCATTGTTGTGCAGGCAGAATACTTAGGGTTGTTGCAGCAGGGCTTAGGCGCATGTACACACCAGACTTCCTTGTGGCAAAAGCACCAAAGTTTTGCAGTTAAACACAAGACGCGCGTGTGGTTTCATTGACGTCTCCGCGTGCCAGTTACTGCTACTCATTCCGACATTTTCATTTCATCTTGAAATCTGAATTTCAAAATCACTCATTGATCTGGCCAAATGAAACGAATACCCCGAATAACGTGCAGCATAGGGAGAGTTAAAGTTTTCTCATTGTTTTATCTGTGTGTGAGCTGCTGGCGTTTATTGAAATGTACCGCTTGATGCTCGAGCGCAATCCTTGCGAAAACCTAAAAAAGAAAGAAAGAAAAAGGTCTGCATCTCTGTCGTGTTGAGCCGAGGAAGTGAGGAGCTCGGGTGCAGCTCCGAGTTGCCTATCAAATTCACAATCTTGCGGCCAGCCGCTGGCGACGCCCCGCAGATCCAGGCGGCAAGCCGGCGAGAGGAGCGCCTTCCCCTGGTCGCCTGCGCGCCACGTGTCGCGGTCTCTGCAGCAGCTGGAGGTGTGTGAGCACAGCGGAGCGCCGTGCACTGAGCTGTGTGTGCTCAAAAGAAGAAAACAGGAGTTTCTTTTTCTTTTCTTTTTTGCCTATCACACTTTAAACAATCAGATGTCGTTCAGCTCTATTCATTTCACCTTAGTATGCATGGCCAATGTTTCTCTGTTTCATTAATAAAAATGGATGGAAATTAATATTTAGGTGGAGCAGACGAAGCCAAACTTTGTTTGTCATAAACAATGATGTTCTTCAAACTATGAATAATGTAAATACAAACATTCGTTTAAAAGCGGAAAAGCTTGATTATCACCGCGAGGACTCTTCGATGTTTAAATACACTTTAAGGTCACATCTATAACCCTGGAGCGCAGGGTTACAAACTTCCCCCTGTTTGTGTCCACAGTCGCACAACCTGAACACGCCGGGCTGATGCCCGTCAATAAACCTGCAATACACAACTGCTGGCACTATTTCTCTCCCTTTATGTACCGCGGTCTTTAAGTCCGCCGTCTGCTCTTTCTAACTGCAATAAAGATAAGGAATAAATTATGACCCGAAATCTAAAAACGCCTTGAACGCTGTGGGGTGGCCATAGGCGGGAAGGAGGAGGCAAAGGAGAAGAAGGAGGGAGGGGAGGGAGGGAGGCATCGGTGTGATCGTGTGAGCTCTCCGGGCTCAGAAATATCTCTGCTCTGGCTCACATTCCGATAAGGGAGTCCGATCCAGCTCTCTCTGTAGGCGTGGTTTTCCCAGGCTTTTAAAACAGCAGCTGCTATTTACCTTCCCCTCTAATGTAAACCACCGCCGCCGCCGCCACATACCCTCCCCTCCTCTCTCCTCCCCCCTCTCTGGGCTCACCCTCCTCCCCTGGCCCGGCGGCCCCCCGGCAGCTCGGCGGCCAAACCTCCAACCACCGCACTCATAAAACATCCTGGCACGTGCTCCACATTCACAACACCGACAGATGATTAAGTGCCAAAATTTGTACCACAGAGTTCAAAACTACAGTAACGTGGAAACCGAGAGTGCGCGTTTACCCCCACCTCCTTCACCTCCACCCAGGGCCAACCAAATTAACCTTGCTCGGGGAATGTAATGATGGTGCTCAGCGCGGTGTGCGCTTGTTTCGGGATTTCACTTCGCCTTCTCATGTGGTCTCCCCGTGCGGTTTTGTTAGTTGTCATGAGTTGTCATCCCAGGTTGTTTCTTTAACAGATTTCATTTGTAACAGTAACTACCCAAGTTTGGCTGAAAGGAAAACAAAACCGCTCCCCTGCCTGCGCCTCTTCCATGGCACATGACTGAAACTTTGATTGCAGGATTGCCTACCACTTCCCAGTGGTGTGTGTGTGTGTTTTTTGAACGGTAGAAAATAGCTCTATTTTCTTTTAAAGCCACTATAAGCAGCTGCCAATAAATTTTCAACAGCCTAGCAAAGTTGGAAAGCTTATGGAGACAGAATGTGGAACGCATATTTGCAGTGTTTTTGCTGTTTTTTGCCATTAATTTATACAATTTCATCATGAATATAATTGCTCTCTGTGGTCATGTGTTGTCCGGTAAATAAAAAAGTTCCTCTGCCCAGTCAGCGGCTCCACTGTTAATATGTAAACGCTACGATGATTGAAGACTGACGGCAGTTTCCCCGGCTGTGCCCTGAACCCGGGCCGCGCGCCATTGGCCGCCAGCTCCAGCGGCCAAACAACCAATGGGAGGGCGCCGACCACGAGCCGTCCTCCTTCGGGCCGCGTGTCCCTCGCCCTGATTGGTGGAAAGTTACTGTGGGAAAGAAAGTTTGGGAAGTTTCACACGAGCCGTTCGCGTGCAGTGAGAGATATAAATACAAGCCACACGCGGAGAGCCCAACAGAGAGACTGCATCCGCTCCTGGTAGTCGCTACTGCTGCACGTCGCTCTAACGGATTCTAACTCGATACACATCTCAGGATTTTTTCTTTTTTTCAAGGGAGAAGAGACTTTTAAATATCTCAATCTGAAAACTCTCACCTCCCCTGCTTTTCGGCACAATTGGATCGTAATTTCCTGTGGTTTTGTGGGATATTTCTCAATAAAAAGATGCCTGCCGATATGATGGAAAAAACCTCCTCCTCTCCGGTTGCTGCAACCCCGGCAAGCATGAACACAACTCCCGATAAACCCAAGACAGCCTCTGAGCACAGAAAGGTTGGTATTGCCAATATTTACCCGTTACTGTCATTTAAAACAAAACAAAAACCTTCAACATTTCATTTCGGACACAATTTCTCACACGCTTCTAGTCCAAAGGGAGTATTTTTTGGCTTTTTACGCACCAAACAAGACAAATGGTTTTTAACAGCTTTTATCATTTTGTGTTCTTTTAGTCGTCAAAGCCAATTATGGAAAAGAGAAGAAGAGCCAGAATCAACGAGAGCTTGGGGCAGCTGAAAACTCTCATCCTGGATGCTCTCAAAAAAGATGTAAGTGCTCGCTCGTCATTCTCGTTATTAATAGATTTCCAGACTTCATCTGTCAAACAGTAAGAAAGTGGGTGCGTGATGCTCATCGGGTCTGTTTTCCGTCCCCCTTCCTCAGAGCTCCAGACACTCCAAACTGGAGAAGGCGGACATCCTGGAGATGACTGTGAAGCATCTCCGGAACCTCCAGAGGGCTCAAATGACCGGTAAGTGGCATTTTTCGGACTAATCGGTTTCTGTGTCTTTTAGATAATCTACGCTAGTCTAGCAAGTCGGCTTCAAAAACCCCAAAAATCAAATTTTCTTACAGCCAGAGGTGAACTTGCTCGATTTAAATATATCATGTTTTGTTTTCTTTGCAGCTGCCCTGAACACCGACCCCACTGTCTTGGGAAAATATCGTGCCGGATTCAGTGAGTGCATGAATGAAGTGACCCGGTTCCTGTCCACCTGCGAAGGTGTCAACACCGAAGTCAGGACGCGACTCCTCGGCCACTTGGCCAACTGCATGACCCAGATCAATGCCATGAATTATCCCAGCCAGCATCAGCACCAACATCAGCTCCCTTCCACCGCCGGGCCAACACATCCCTCCTTCGGCCAGTCCATGGTGCAAATCCCCAACTCGTCTCCACAGGTCCTGCCCATGAACCCGGTATCCTGTAAAGGTGGCTCCTCACCGGCCAGTTTACCCTCAGACGCCACCAAAGTGTACGGCGGTTTCCAGATCGTGCCTGCCACAGACGGACAGTTTGCGTTCCTCATACCCAACGCGGCATTTGCGCCAAACGGCCCCGTTATTCCCGTGTACGCCAACAACGTCAGCACGCCCGTGCCCGTTCCGGCCGCGGTGTCTCCCGGAGCCCCGTCTGGCAACACAGATTCAGTGTGGCGACCTTGGTGAAAAAGCGGGGAAGGGCCGCAGAGACTTGAAATGACACTTACTAGCTCTTTCTTTGTTCAATGTTAGGAAGTTGTTTTGAATCCTGTTAGTTCTTGTAAAATGGAAAGAGTATGCACTATATTTGTACAGCTAACAAGGGAGTAAAGTTCATATTGAAATGGGATTTGTATTGTGGAAGTCCGTTCACTGCATTACATATATATATATATACATATATATATGAGTTGTCTTTTTTTACCGTGTGACGCCAAAGATATGTTTAATGCTCTTATGCTGTTCTTCGTTTTGGAAGACAAATAAATTTGTAAAGATATGAAAACAGGCGGTTCTCTTTCTTCTTTTTCTTCTTCTTCTGCTTGAAAACGAAAATAAGAATCTCCATATAAATGCTAATGACAATAATATATTAGTAAATCCTATTAGTTAGCACCTAAGCTGTGGCTCATATGAGCTTCAGTTTATTTTTGCTGTGTTTATTGCGTTAAAAATTTCTTTCTACACATAAAACCAGCAAGCTCTGTTTTAAAACTATAGTTTGGTCAGACTGTGAAAAAAGTGTTTAAACTCGCAAATTATCTTGAATTTTTTTTCCTAAAAATGGGAAAATGAGTAATAATCGTCAGTATGTTTCAGCTTATTTACAAACTCGTTTATGTTTTATTAGGACGCACAAGATGCGCACGAACCAACTGACACGTGTAAGCTGAGCTGGTCGTCAGTAAACTGGACTAATTGTAACTCCATTATCTGTTTGAGTGAATGAGGCGGGAGACAGTCGGTGCTGTAATCAGTCAGACAGTCAGAAATTGGTGTTTCTCACTTGAAGTCCAGCTGTTTGGCGTTTCCTTCTTCAAACTTAACGAGCTTTACAGAGGTCACTTACGCCATCTAGCAGCGGGGGAGTGCATTGCAGTGTGATTGGTCTCGTTGGATTAGTAAGTCCTTAGATGGCTGCAGTGTGTGTTGTCTCTTAATCAAACTGCTGTGTTTTATTTATTTTGTCTAATATAAGATCTGGTTGATGTGACAGTAAAGTTATCGCTTCATTATAACTCATGTGATTCCTTTGAGATGTGTCTTTGAGTAAACTTGTAAGAGCAGTCACCGCATAACTGCATCAAAACTGTTCTGGATATTCAATCTTAGTTTGGATCTCTTACATATGTATTGTGATATACTGAAGTGCATGTCGTCTTACTGCTGCAAATAATTCATGGCTCTTCTCACAAGAACGTTTCCAAACTAGAGGTCGTCCCCGTTCCTGACGACCAGTAAACAGTTTGATGTGATTAAGCCCCAAATGATGATGCAAATTTCATCTCTTGAAATAATTTTCACATCAGCAACAGCATTAATCTCCTGACAGTAGGTATAGAGAGGAGCACCGGGTTGTGTTGGCTGAACTCCTCGATGCCGGGGGTTTAAAAGCAGAAGACCACGTTAAATACATCGTCACCGAGCCATGTGGTAGTGCTCTGCTCTGCTCTGCCCAGGTGTGTGTGCCCCCTCCAGCTATTCGAGTGTGGCCCTTCTTTGAAGGGGGTGTGTGTAGGGAGGGGGTGCAGGTGTTTGCAATTATCAGTGTGCTAAGAGGCACAAAGTGTGGATAAGTGCCATCATTTTGAATTTCCATCACACCTTTTTACAGGGAGCCATGCATCTCGTGTTTGATTGAATCCATGTGTGTGCTCGTGCCTGTGCGTGCATATGTTTTGCGTGTGCGTTTATGGAGGTTGCTCGGTGAGGACATGCCTGGCCAAAGGGCACAGTGGGTGAGGTAGTGGGTTGTTAAATGGGTAGGTGGGGGGGTGTTCAAGGAAAGGGCTGCCGCATGGGATAATAGTCGGCCTCCTGTGAGGCAGAGATTTTCCACAAAGGCACTCACACTCAGAGACACACACAGTCATACACACACGCACACACACACAATGTTCCCACAACATTCCAGCTGTGCTTGCACCAATGTCAAGCTTCCTGCCCTGAGCCCTGGGGCCACAGCTGGACACGGGACGTCTGGGAGGCACGTGGTGTGACCCGGACAACACCCAGCTGCTGAGCCCTCCCACCCTGCCTCGCCGCCTTTGCTCCGTTTCCTCCCTTGCTGCCCCCACCCACCAGCATCTTCAGCGGTCTCTTCCCCTCTGGAGAACAACTTTATGAGCCTCTCCAATTACCCAGTGCAGTGGCCAAGCTGCCGGAGTGACCGCACACATGTCACAACACGACCGGGGGGTTAGCTGCCATGCGTGTCCATTAACTTTTCCCACATTCCGCGTGCATGCAGGGAGTGAAAAGAGGGGAGGAAAAAAGCTCCCATGCTTCCTCTTTGGCTCCCTAAGTGCTACCATATGGTCCGCTCTCCCTCTCTCTCTCCCATAGTTCTTCTGTCTCGCTCGCCCTCGCTCTCCTGGCCCATCACTGGGGCTGTCTTTGATTGCGGCCCAGACAAGTGAGAGCTTTATGATTTAAGCCCAGGGCTTGCTGTACCAAGCCCTGGACTCATTTTGAAGCCAAACTCCTCTCCTTCCCCTTGACTCCCCCCATACCATTGCACCCCCCACTCCCCCCCACACCCCTTCCTCCTGCAGTTGCAGGGGAAGGCTGTTTTCTGGCAGGAAATGAATAGCTCCCAGATGAGCGCAGGAACCTGAGAGGTCGTGAGAAAGAGGCGAACCCCCCTCCGCAGGCCCGGCTTGCTGCCAGCCGCCGGGGGAATGTGGGAGAGCGCCTCTCTGACACACGCATCAACCCCTCTGCCCTCCACCACACCGCCTGACTGACTGACTGCCTGCCTCAACGCTGGGCTCTGAGCCTGGAAATAGACTGATAGACAGGGCAACCGCCACAGAGCCAGGCAGCACGGCTCGTCAGCCAGCCGGCAGGGCAGGCAGGGAAAGGGAAAGCTGTGGGAGGGGAGAGAGAAGTGTTGGATTTGTGTGGGCGGAAGTGGATCAGTGTGTGTCTGCCGTCTGAATCCTGACCCAAGCAATTCCTTACAATGGAAAGTTAGATCTGTAATTTAAGTTTACTGTAGACTCATTTATGACCCCCACTGGGTATTTGCACAGATTTTGTACACAGATCGACACACATGCACACACTCGCTCACATGCTCTCCTCCCTCTGTCCCAGAGGCTTACACTCATTCCAGAGCATACACTCACTCAGACAGGTGTTCCTTGTCAAGAGCAAAGGGTTTTCCCTTTGGTTCTCTGTGTGCTGAACTAACATTTATTCCTCCTGAGGTTCACACTGTTATGTTTGGATGTGGTCAGAAGTCTAACCACGGCTGTCCAGGCGTATTTTAGGACGTTTTTTTAATCATTGTTCTATGTCAGTGTGACATGTTCAGAATTACTGAGAGAAGGTCAGCCGTTTTATTTGCCAATTGCAACAAAATGTTCAGCATCATGTTTATTGAATCAGGAGTATAACGGCTTATGTAGAGTAATGGCTGCCAGTATTTTTGGCTTGTGACTTAAACAAAGAGATGTGAACATGTGATGCCTCATCACCGGTATTGGCCCATGTTCAGAAAAGAAATGTTTTTCCTTCCCAGACTGCTTCACTGGAGTTGAAATAATCTAAGAGGATAAAGGAAGTTGTGGGAAAGCCTGAAAAAATGATGTTAGGAAGGTAAAATAACCTCAAGGTTGAGCACAAGGACGCAGGGGCATTTGTTGATAATGCAAGACCACATATTTGGATCAGGTGAGTTGTAAAAACCAGGAGAATCAGGAAACCACACAGTTTATTTCTGGCTGCCTTAGTATGTAACATTGCAGCTGGAAGATTGCAGTCAGATTTAACTTGTGCATTCACGTAAGGCTAATAAACAGCATGGACTACTGGGCTCACATTTGTCACTCATCCATAAAAGCTATTGTTGTCATTGACAGATTCAGAAAGCTTTAAATGATGTGTAGCAGCTTACACAGGGGTATCCACATGTCATGGTATATGATCTTCACTCCCCTATTATTAGTGTATTACTCATCAGTTCTGTTCTTTCTTAGCAGCCCACAGAGTGTCTCTAATTCAAATAGTGCACCCCTTTCCCAGTCTCCCTATCACTCTCTTATACTCCTTCTTTGTCTCTTACACAGTCAGTTTGTGCTGGGCTCCTATGGTAACCTGTAGGCCCAATAAACAGGACAAGCTGTCTACACACAAATCTCAGTAGTGTGTGTGTGTGTGTGTGTGTGTGTGTGTGTGTGTGTGTGTGTGTGTGTGTGTGCCCACTATCCTTGGCTCACCCCGCATGGCAACAAAAACCCCACCAGAGGCTCCCACCACCAGCCCATTCAAACGTCAGCCACCTCATTTGAAGTCGCAGACTGCTATGTAAATCCATGATGTTTCTCACCAGCCCAGCCTCTCACACACACTCACAAACAAGAACTCCAGCAAAGGTGGCCCTGTGATGCTGGATGATTGTTTCTTTTATAGTCTACAGCCTTTGGAAGTTGTCTTATTCTTTTTTTTTTAGCCCTGTAGCCCATCCTCCAAGTTTTGTTTCGTAAACATGTTGTTGATCGTTTATAGTGGATGGTTTCAGGACACAGTGACTAAAGGAGAGCAGGACATGGCAACCATACGCAGCTGTCAGTTACGGAGTTGGCACATCCTCGAATTGTGGGCTGTGACAGTGATGACCCCATCACACTGCGCCTTTGTATGACCTGTCCTCCAGCTACTCTGGAACCCAAGGCCAATTGGGTGGGAGGGTTTCACCCCCTCAGAGACCATCACAACAAACAAATAGACCAGGCAAACAAGTTCCCACCACAGTAGCGTCCAAACAACTGCCAACATTGACAGTTTGGTTGGTTTTGATATTGCACAAAGAGGTTCTTCATGAAGCACTTGTGAGCCTCGCTCTTTCATCCTTCAAAGCCAAGTTTCCAGACCTTGGGGTCAGACCTCAAAGATGTGTTCCCAGAGAAAAACAGGACATTCTAATGAAAAGGAAATAATTATAATAAAAATATAACACAATAAACAAGCACAATGTGTAATACATAAGGGCATAAGCTGTTAGCTGCTTTTCTGGGAAGTAATATAGCATGTGCTCAGGGTGTTTAAAAAAAGCTGCACAAGAGCAACTAATTAAACAATGTTTGCTTTGTTCTTGTAACATTTGTTTCTGATTGTTTGGTTGCTCACACATGTGTACAGTAAATAGATTTTTTATTCTTGCTGATTGTATATGTCCCTTTAAACACTGACATTAATACTATATGTTAAATCGTTTTTTCCCAGATTTTAATTTTAATGTAGTAATATGACACCTAAATGAGTCAATTTTGTAAAAACAATTAAATAAAGTATTCCAATAGCTTTGTAAACTGTCAGTTCAGCTAAAGAAAAGGTACCGAGGATTCGTGCTTTTTCCTGGACACAATAATTCCATAATAATTTTTTCTTACCTGCTTTTTAAAGAAAATCAGAGGTCAGGGTTAACTACACATTTTAGTGTCAGTCTGTTTACGTTTATGTGCATGCAGTGTATAACACAATTCAGCCTCAATTTGGTTAGGTTTCTCTATACGTCTGTATTTTCATATGGCAATATCATTAAGTGATTTACTCAGGTCATCTTTTGTGTTGCTTCCTCAGTCTATAAGGGTAACAGTAGGTAGCTGTTCATCTACAGAAGTGTGAGTTCAGGTGTTTGAGAGCATGACTGCTTATCTGCACACTACATCACTGTTATTGTGTTGGGGTTTGTGTCTCTTTGCACATGCGAGCGAGGCTGAGATCAATTAACGTGGCCCAGGGAGACTTGTGAAGTGCAGCAGAGGAGAGAAGCGCAGCCCCAGCACACTCAACTTACATGCAGTTAGACGGCATGATCTACAAGCTCTGCCCTCGCGTGGCTGGTTTTATTTTCCTGCTTTTAACAGCTCCTTTCGCAGACTCTTGGGCCCCTCTGAGATGAAGGGAAAGAGAAACCAGATTTTTTGACCCTTGAATACATCAAACGGCTCCGGATGTCCAGCTCTTTTCCCCCCCAGCTCTCTGATGGAGCTGGGATGGAGCCAGCACCTTTGTGATGTCAGTAAATCAACATACTGATGTTGTTGTTGTTAGAAAGCCATGATGATGGTGTTAATGATGTAATGGCAACTTCAAGGCCACACACACACACACACAGACACACTCACTCACTCACTCACACACAGGAGCATGGGATACGGGGGAGGTGTCAGCACTGAAACTGATGGATTAAGTCTCACTTGTGAACACAGGTTTGTTTGTATTCTTTGATTTAATGGCTCACACGTCAGCATGGGAAATGATGGTAATGTGTTCTGAAAGAGGAAACCTCTCCACTAATGAAGAATCCAGCAGAGCAACTTGCTCTAATGTGTTTGACTGTTGGGCGTGTGCAGCTTTGTGCAGTGTTTGAAGTGCAGTCCACTGTGTTTCCAGACATACTGTTTGACATTGTAGTCATCACTTCCATTGTCTTTGTTTTTGTCTGCTTTCAGCTCGCTGTCATTTTTTATTTGACTGAACGCTCACACCAAGTACATTATTTGTGATTAGACTGTCCAGTTGTCACAGTACAATTAGTGTTCATAGCATCTCAGAAGGATATGTATAACATTTAATAGCATCAGATTTTCAGACTTTTGAGCCCCTGAAAATGAGGGACTGTGTACAGCTGTTTGTATGAAAGTTTATTTTGTGTCTCCCTCCATTTCATTGTCATTTTGTTATTTTTTTTCTGTTGATTCCAGTTATTGTTTCTCATTTCTGGTTTTACTTTGGTAGTCATTTATCTCTTGTGCCTTGCATGGAGTTTGTGTCATTACCTTGATTAGATTCAGCTGTATCTCAGTACCCTCCAGTTTCCACTTATTTTGTTACCTCGTGTAGCCTCAGTCTCCTTGTGTCCTCTGGTACATCATACTTCCCTAGTGTATCTAATGTTCTCTGCATGTTGACCTTGGCTAATCTCTGGAAATTCCAGTGTTAGGAGTTTGCTTTGGATTTCAGAATTTGTTTTGCCTGTTTTTATTATTGATGTTTTGGATTTAATCAGTTTTAATAAACGCCTGTCTTTTGCTCTGCTGTTTGTCTCAGAAATCTGAGCTTCTCCACTTCCACACATCTTAGAACAGGATGAAGCAACTGCAATGATCCAAGCAGACAATGAAAATTTTAAATGGTGCCAGTTGGTTGTCTCCTTTTTAAAGAGGACTGCTAAACTTAAGCCATGGCTTACCCCTGAGTATGAACCACTCTCCATTAAAACTTGTCCGGTCATGAGGACCCGACTAGAAAGTGTTGTCCTGGGGGATGCCGTGCCTCCTGGGTGCCAGGTCCTCAGGTCCCTCCTTCACCTGTGGCCAGTGTGGGCTGGCTGAGCCTGCAACCAGCTAGAAGCAGACCTGCTACAGAGCTCACTTCCTCCAGTTCTTCAAAGAAGAAGCGCGGTGCTCAACAACACCTCCTTTGCCTTTTCAGGACCGTCTGTTGCTGCAGAAGCCCGGCTCATTTTCATTGCTGCAGGTGCTCCGCTCCTCACCTGCCATCAATCTTTGTCCAGGCCACCACCCTCAACCATCCCACCCAGCCACCAGAGTGGTCCTGTCTTCGTCACCATCCTGCCTTGTGGTTCCACCTCCTCTGCTGGCCACTTGTGTGACCACCAGAGAGGCCCCCCCCCCTATGTTGATTGACATCTGAAAAGGTTCATCCACCTTGCTTTACTTCTAGTGGGGTTTTAATGCCACCATTGGCCATTAGCCAAGCCAACCTCCTAACATATCATCCATGCTCAATGGATCTTTTCTGCTCCTTGTTTCTGTTTTGGTTCCAGTAATTGTAATTTTACCTCTGTAATTCCCCACAGTGGATTTTAAATGCAAGAATAATGATGTGAGTAAAGATGTTAACTAATTGGACAAATGTTATTCAGTTGCTGCTTGTCTGTGGGTCTTTCTGTCTTCATTTTTGTCTTCAGTAACTCAAAAGCGTGCTCTATTGGTTTGAGAACAGATGGCTGACTTGGTCACTGATGGCTATCCTATTTCTTTTCCTCGGGAAACTCTGATTCCTTTTGCTGTGTGTTTTGGGTCATTTATACTATGAAGTGTTGTGTGATCAGTTTTGCAGCATTTGCCTGACTCTGAGCAGAGAGTATAGCCTTCTACACTTCACAGTTCATCCCGTTACTTCTATCAGCAGTCACATCATCAATAAACACTAGTGGCCTGGTCCCACTGGCAATCATACATGTCCATACTTCAACAACCGACATAACAGCAAATGTGATATGTTTTTGGATCATGAGATTTTTCTCTCCTTCTCCATACTTTGCTCTTCTCACCATTGAGGTGCAAATTAATCTTTGTGCAAAGAAACTGTGCACGCTCTTACAGGTGTTTTCTGACAGACTGGACTTCTTGTTCTTGAGTTTAATCAGAGATTTGCACCTTGTTGTAAACCCTCTGTATTTCCATTCATGGGATTGTTCTTGACTTGGTTAGGTTTTGTGAAGTTGTTTTTCTCAATCATAGAAATAATTCTGTCATCATGCACTTTAGTTGTCTTCTGTGGTCTTTCGGGCCTTTTGGTGTTGTTGAGCTTGTCAGTGCATTCATCCTTTTTAAGACTGAACCAGGATGTTGATTTAGCCACATCTAAAAATGTTTCTATGTCTCTGATTGATTTTCAGTATTGTTATATCAAACAGCTACAAAAAATTAATTCAACACTCTCTTTGGATCTTTTATCTGCTCAATTTATCATAGTATAATGAGGGAACAAGCCTCATCTTGCCATGAAACTGTTTGTCGGTAAATTGTCAGTAAGTTCATTTTGAGGCACTGAAAATAAGGCTCTTTGTGTCATTCCTAAACAGCCAATGTAATACTTTTGTTAAAATGCTGAGAATTAAAGCTGAACGTCCGCTGTGATGGTTTACTAGGACAAATTTTGAAAAAAAGAAGTGTCATATCCAAAAGCTTTATGCATACATTTATTGGGACTCGTAGTGCGACGCAGGGTGGAAAACCAGCTCAAAATTTAACATTTATCTTTTTATTGACTGCTGCTTGGTTCTACTCAAGCAGTCACTCAGGTTTCTCCTTTGTTTCTCTCGGTTTACTTAAGTTTTGTTTCTGCATGTTCCTTTTTTGGACTTTCACCATTGAGATACATTGCATCATGTCGGTATTCAGAGACATGAAATGGCATTATCCCACCTCCCTCTACTCCATCCATGCAAAAGCAGTCTAAACTGTGACGTGGACCAGCAGTTAATCCTCTTTCCCTTTTTGGTGCCAGTGGCGGGAACTGCAGAAGAGCTGGCCACAGAGATACCACCACAAGACGCTGTAGACACAAAGCTAGCTGTGTGTACAAGTGTTTGCAAAATAAAGAGTTTGTCCATGTCATTTAGAGACTGTGAGTGCATGATGTTGACCGTGCTTGGGTGTCTTTGCTTGTCAATCTGCTTTCCAAATTGTCTGACAAAGCCAGAGTGTGGGTTTAAACTAAACGGAGGGTGGCTTTTTTTGTGTGTGTGCTCCATGCTTCCCACCTCCTCTGTCTGTGTAGCTTCACCTTTGTAAAGCGTGTTCTTCAACACTCCCACTAGACTCTGTTATCTCAGCTTTGGTTTGCATCATGAATGACACAAATGCACGCGCGTGTGTGTTTGTGTGTGTATAGTGTTGAGTTGGGGTACTGGCCGGCTTGTCATGGTGTCTGGACTTGTAAAAACTGGGTTCTTTGAGAAATTTGATTTGATTATCCCAAGAAGCTGTAATGTAGCAACCTAGTGTGGGCAGAGACCTAAGAAGAAGTGGCATGTTTCTGATGGTATTGTATTATGTAGACAAACACATAAAATGTTTCTGTTTTTGTTTGTTTTGCTGCAAGGGAAGCTGCAGTGTGTCAACTCTGAAATCCAAGATAAGTCAGTGAATGGGAAAGATGTGTTCGGCATCAGGACAGCGAGTTCAGCACCAATGATGTAGTGTGCCAGTCACTGGTGTCCAATCACAACTGCTAATGCTGTCTATGTTTAACTGTAAAGAGAGCTCCATCCTTTTACCCAACCTGAAGCACATCATACGTGAATTGTCATGTAGGTTGTTACCTCTTTAGTTGTTATGTGCAGATATTATAGAGAGAAAGGAGAAACTGAAATAAAGGTACTGGATTACTGGAATATGCTTTTCTGGCTAACTTTACCCACAAACACATGGGACTGAATATAACAGGTGAACAGCAAAAACACTATTGCAGTAAAACACAAAATGACTGCTTTTGGTAAAACTCTGAATTCTGACTGTGTTAACACTCAGATGACACTGATGGTGAAGCCAGAGTTTCTAACAGACGTGTGCAGCCCACTCTTTATGGGCTTTTATTAGATAAGAAGCTTTTTTCACTCTTTCCACAATTAAGATCACTTTCTGCAGATGTGGTATGCAAACCACAAGTTAAAATAGACTCACGTGTTGGTTTGGGATTGTGCTGGTATAGTTTTCTAACAGCGTATTGCAGCCTACAAATTGGTTTTACTGTGCACCTCAAAATAACTCTGAAGATAACAAACTAAAATGCTATAATTAAGGAAACTACAACTTCCCACTTCTTTATGACTTTAGCTTCTTTTGAAAATAGATATTACATTGCTCTCAGTTTAATTTGTGCTTATTTTGTCCTTTATGGTTTCTGCTTTCTATCTTATTATGCTTATGTAAATGGATTTGTTTGCTTTCTTATATGTATTGTCATAGGCCCAGGTTGACACCTTCACAGCCACAATTATTACCCTGTCTCCAAGAAAAGTGGTAGTGCTGTCCTAGATTGCATAATCAGATCATCTGAGGATCAGCTAATCTAAAGCTGGCAGGATCGTTTCCCCCTTAACTCAGCCAGAAGACATTAGCGTTATTAGCAAGTGGCATCCTGAGCTGAGGATTTATGCAGAAGACTCTCTCTCACACACACACACACACACACACACACACACACACACACACACACTCTATTTCCACATGCTCCACAGATCCAGCCACCAGTTGCTGAACACTCTCCTGAAGTGCTGGCTGTGTGCGCGCGACCCTCCACAGACGATATCAGTGTAATTGACAGTGACTGGAAATATGCAGCATCATTGAGCCCCGACCTGTGTGACTAACAGGGTTAGGGCCTCCCCCCTTTGAGAACGACCCCTCCTACGGAGCCATCAGTGATATTCAATTTCTGCTAAAGCTCCCTTTGAGGGGCCCCAGGGGCCCGATTTGATTAACATATTTTATGGTGAGCCCTTGGATGTAGCTGGGAGCGCTTCAGGCCCTGTATTAATAATAGTCAGAGCCCATTATGGCTGACTATGTGACGACAGTGACACTGAAACCTGACAGTGGTTTATGAGCGCCTCTGTAGTGAGATCAAAATAGAAAGAGAAGTGACTGGTTTTCGGCAGTGAGTCCTGATTTTTGTGAGGCCTCCGTGTGGTTTCGCAGCTTCACTGACCGCCAGACCACGCCAGCTTGAGGCTAATCAGAAGTGATTCATGCAAGCGAGTCACAATGCTGCAGTAGATTGAATTTGTTTCATCTACGGTTCTCTCCATCACTTATCAGCGGAATGAACCGTTCTGCTAATAAATGGAGGGCAGACAATAGACGCTGTTTGTAAGGGCACTTTTCCCACAGTCCTATCTGTCATGAAAATGGACACACACTGACACAAGGACAAAGCGACAGACGCACACTCGAACCCGACTTCCGAGAGTGTCTACAGTAAGGACATTCCTACGCTCCACACGCCTCGATCATTGTCTGCCGCAGCCGTGTAGCAAACAAAAGAGGCGTCCTCTGCCTCCTCTGCCTCAATGACACAGAGCAGTAAAATGTAGCCATGTTACCCCATAAATGAGACTCCGCTCCCTTCAGTTTTTATAGCAGTTTGATGGAATCTATCTGTATGAGAAGCCCTATTCACTGTCTCCTGTTAACCCCCGCTTCAAAGTTTTTCAATAAATCCTTCCATGTCTCAGTTTATTTCAGTAGACAGCCCCCTGTAAATCAGTGTGTTTGTCAAAAAAACACAACAAAAAAAACCTCTCCAATATCATTCAGCAGCAGTGACTCGTGTGATGCTCGTGCTGAAACTGTGAGACCTATAGAAACCTACAAGATTTTTTTCCTGCTTTTAATTTCCCTCAAATCAAGACCGACACACAAGAAGCATATGAAAGGGCGCTGCATAGCTTCTCATATACGAGGCAGTCATTGAGAAATTGGCAAAAGCTTAAGTTTCGCCCTGGGACTGTAATGGTTTGAAAGAATGCAAAGCCCATGACAAAAGCGGCTATGAGGAGAAACGGAGAACAGGTGGTCATCGCTGTGTCCCACAGCCTCAGTTTGCAGACATGAAATCACCCAAGGGGTTTAGATTTCAGTGATAAAGACCCCAAGGTTTGTTTGCTCTTTATGTCTGCAAAGATGTGTGAAAAGATGCCAGACCTCTAACCCTTTTTTCAGTCTCCCACCAGCCTTCGGCAGGGAATAAGAGGTTAACAATTCCAGTGAGCAGGAAATCATCCGTCGGCGCTCGTTTGGAAAGGACAGATTGGATACGTGGGTGGACGAGACCTTGACTTCTGTTCTTGTTAGTATCTGTAGTGCTTCTGGAGATCTGAAGGCTGTGCTTGGGAGGAAATGAATAAACAATCAAACCCGGTTTTGTGTAGTTGAATGGGAGGCATGCAGCACAAGAAAAGATGAAATGATATTTTATCTTAATCATCAGCTTGAAAGATTCATTCTGTGACCAGGCAGTGAGATAGCTACCATGCAAGTGCAGACTGTTGGACTAAACATGTCCAACTTTTTTCTTTATTGACCATATCTATGTTGTGAAGGCGTACCTTTTTTAAATGTGAATATTTTTTTCCGGTTGATGTTGAGAATTTTGTAGGCCTGTGAAAAACGAAATACACCTTTGCTGCTTTTATAGGAATAAAGAGGATAACTGTTGATCAGAAAGCGTGACCACCTCTTTTAGCATGTTGCTGGTCTGGAGCCTTCAGGTGTGCTTTTTTAACACAATGCCGCAATATTCTCAGAACTGGACGTTCCAGAACATCCACCCTGAGATTAGAGCTACATCTCATACTCTACAGCCCTCGGTTGGATGTTATATATACACATATACACACATATATCTAACTATGTATACCAAATGTGATGCCTTCTGCCTGAAATCTAAAGCTTGGTTGATGCAACACGACACACCAAGCACAGCAGCAAATTTAAAAAATATAAGTGAAAAAAAAAAATAATAAAGGTGCTGCAATGACCCAGGCAACGTGTGGACCTCAACATGATTTCACAGTTAGCTAGGATTTCAGAATTCCTGCACTCTGAACTTGGAATTCATATATTACCGTAGTACACGTTTATATTATAGATCAAATGTAGCTGAACAAGTTCTACTTTATGTACACACAGTTTCCAGATAATTGAAATAGGTTTAAAAGCACTTCTACCCTACAGGAGTGGTAATGTTGGTGCTCCGCAGTGAGCAAAAAAGAAGAACAACAGTGAAACGGATGAAGAGAATGAATGAAATAGCGATTAGACTGTAATACCTGCATACACAGGCTGAGACGAGCTGCCGGGGGCGCGGGGTGGCATGCAGTGTTTAACTAACTGCGTGTGTGTGTTTGCGTGTGTAACCATGTGTGTCCTCTCTTTATCTATCCCCATCTCTGAGTCTCTGTGTGTGTAGCTGTGTGTAGGTGTGTGTGTAGGTGTGTGTGTAGGTGTGTGTGTGGTTTAGGGTTTTTGTAACCATAGGAGCGTGATGACAGACGAGCAGAGGGAAGGGCAGGCAGCAGGCAGACCTTCAGGTGTGTGATAAAGTTCAGGATGCAGCGAGGCACATTTGAATTTTATGGAAGTGGGTGGCGTGTGTGTGTGTGTGTGTGTGTGTGTGTGTGTGTGTGTGTGTGTGTGTTGAGAGAGAGTGAAGGAGTTCTGCTTGGGTGAGCTTGAAGAATGCCCATGTGGATCCTGGCAGAGAAAAGAAGGAGCTACTTTCATCACGTGCATCTCAGCACCTCAAGCCCCGCCCCACGTTTCACTGCTTCATCTTCCAAGTGACCCTCAACATACTCCCCCGCCACCTCAACCCCCCACTTCTCCTCTGCTATTCCTCCATCATAAAATCAGGAAGCCTTTTTCTTTTTTTTAAAGAAATCATATGCATGCCTTTCAGCTTATTCACAATCCCCCTCATCCAGCTTTCTTTTTTTCCTTACCTCCAGCCGTCTCTCCCTCTCTCCCTCCCTGCCTCCCTCTCTCCTTCCCTTTGCTTTGTGGCGTGGGAGCTGTCAGTGGCATTTGCTCTGACACACACTCAGGGCTCCGACAGCAAGCAGGTCCCTTTGCTTTAAAGGGCAGCAGCTAATTAGCTATAATGGCTTCCATTTTGTCCTGGCCTTGCATCATGCCTTTGATGCCATGATTGGGAGCGCCCAGGGGGGAATACCAGGCAATTTTCCATGTCTGATTTGTGTGAAGAAGGGGGGGTGAATGTGATAACAATGATGTCAGGGCAAGACAGAAACCATGTTAGTGGTTTTTCCACTGAGTGATATGGACTTTGTCCATGTATCCTGGAAGTAGGTAATTGCTTCTGATGCAGCGATGGCGGGTTCGCTTCCCTCCGTCTTCCATGTAAGTTTGAAGAAACTCTGAGACTGGAAATGCTGCTTTGGTGTGATTTTCAGTTATGTTAGTTTCAATTTCTCCCCCTTTTTTTAGAACCTCTTTGTTAAACAAACAAACTTGGAGGTAACACTAGAAGAGTAACAAAGCAGCAGTACATCAACATATCGATGAAATTATGGAAACAAATATTGATATATATGTATATATATATATATATATAGATATATATATAGATATATATAGATATTAATAAAAAGACATGTTACTCCTCCTGGTGAGGGTAAAGGGATGTGAAGAGCTTAGTGTATATATTTTTTAATTATTAGGTGTATTTTTTAAAATCTTTCAGTGACATTGACATGTTGACCAAAGATGTCTCACAATGTACCGAGTATTGGAGAATCACTAGTTATAATCGTTGTATCGTGATAGCATTCATTAGCTACTCTGTGATTCTCATTCCCTAATCTTCACTACCCTCTGTAACCTCCACTTAAACCCTGAAACTGTCCCTTGCTGTCACTCCCCCTGCTTCCTCATTTCACCATGGATCAGGTTGACTGGTGAACTATAGAGGCAGAACCCTTTGAACCGTCTGAATACACACAGAAAAAGGCAGACATAAACACAAGCCACTGAGGCGCAAATGGTGCTTGAAGCCCAACAGCTCTCCTCGGGAGCGAGAGCAAGACGGGGAAGACGAGGGGGAACGAGGAGGTGGGCAGCGTCACACGTCTCCCCCCCTCCCCTCCCACCCTCTGCATCTCTGAAATAGGTTTATCTCTGCCAGAGAGGTGTCTCTTTGTGTTGCCACGCCGGGGGCTGAAGAAAGAGAGGATGCAGGCAGCCCGGGTGGAAAGACAAGGACAGGCAGAGTGAGAGAAAAACCACGATAGAGGATGGAGGGTGGAGGGGGATGTGTGAGCCTTCCCTGGGATTGGACCACCTGCATCGCCTCCTTTGCTGGGAGATTATGCGGGCACACAAAGCTGAGCTAGGAGGAGGGCAGGGGCACTGGGGGAGCCCTGCATCAAGAGAGTGAGCACCGTGGAAAGTGGAGCTGGCGTGTGTGCCAGGGGTCTGCCACATACTGTACCACCTCCCCAAAACCTCCTTCCATGGCCTCTTGTCTCTCGAGATACCTCCATTTCCCCTCCTTGTCCTCCTTCTGCCCATTTCACTTGTCTCCCATATAACAGATAACACTTCAGCAATGTCACATGCAGTTTTTTTCCTATTAGAGTTATCTCATTTGGAAATTTTCTGATTTTGCAATATAAATCTGTTTTCCATCACTGTAGTTAACCAGTTATCTGCCGTTTCTTTAAATTTCTGTATTTGCTGTAGGCTGTGGATATTTTCATACATATGTCTTCATAAATGTCTCAACACTCAGACTAGACAACTGTGTCGTCACTCTTCATTTTGAGCTTACTTTTATTTATTAATATGTAGTGAACCTTTTCAGACTGTATTCTGTATGGTTTGTTTTTATATATACGTTTTCCTACTATGCCTATGAGATAATGGACATACAATACTAAAACTCAGAAAACTTTTAGCTTTGTAAACTTTGTAAAATTAACTGGGCTGCCTTTGTCATGTTTACACCAACAGGGAAACTGCACTGTCAGCAGAACATTTGAGTTTGGTCTCTCCTGCTGGCTTTGTGAGATTTGTCTTTCAGTCTTTCCTCAAAGAAGTGCAATTCATCAATCACTGTACTTTCAGCTCAGTGGAGTTGATACATTAACATGGTTAAACTACCTCAGTCCCCCACTGCCATGGATGGTCCCTCATGTGAGTTCAGGTCCCTAGGGTGGACACGGGCTCAGCGATTGGTCACTCTCCATTGTTTCACGCACTGTCATTGGTTAAGATTAATAGCTGTCTCTGGTTAATTATTCCAGGCCTGGGTATTGGTCTGGTGATGAACCTCAACTAACCCCCAGCTCCTCCATCAGTGTACAATGACTTCATTTGGACTGTCCTATTCACTGAAGCTCGCCCTTAAATCTAACAGTCACCAAAGTTCTTTTGTCTTTTTGCTGATGCAGGCTATTAACAGCATCATGGGCCGGGTCTGGGTCACGCCAGTTGTGACAAAGCGATTCTGTAAAAGTCTGCCTGCTGTCTTGTCGTCCTTCTTCACACTTCTCCAAGGTAGCTGCCGAGCTCAGCAAACTCTCAGCCCAAGGTGAAGAAAGGAGCAAAAGAACAGAGGCGGACCGACCACAGAGGCAACCTGTGCTTCTCAAGGTCTGCCTGAATGGGGGGTTTAGGTATTCATTGTGATCCGTGCTTTCACCCACTCGCTATTCTTCAGAGTGCTGTTGGAGCCCTGGCTTGGCGTGGGTTTAAGCTTGCATCTTTCCCAGCAAGAGCTCTACTAGCCACACTGACGTTCTACTCATATGGCAGTAGCTTTGTATGCAGCACTGGGGGAACTGAGGACTGGCATCCTGCCGCTCGCTATCCCTTTGTCCCGTTCGAAGGTGCCTCTGGCCGGATTATAGCCATCTACAATAGGGGTGACCCCCTAAAAATCTGTCCCTTTCTCTCCCTGGATTTGTGTCTGTAGAAACAAAATGATTGGTACCACTCTGGGTAGGGTTATTTACGTGTTTGAAAGCATTACATGTAAAACAAACATTTTAATATCTAGACCATTTTAGAGAAGGTAAGTGATTAAATAATCCTGTTCCAGAAAGAATTAACATCGAATTCAACTGGTTTTAATTAGAAACCAGGTTACACAACAATTATAGGCTATTAGGAGATCATGGCTGTGCAGTGGTGTTTGTTCTTGTCCACATGGGCACTTGTATGTTAGGTGTTTTGGTAATATGAATGGGTCTGTGCTCATCTATGTGAGCGTAACTGAACGCACACCCTCATGTACAGATGTGAGGCTTCCCAAGAGCCAGACCTCAAAGAAGTGTTAGACAGCTCTTTACAATTAGGTCAGTCTTTGCTTTTCTCTGACAAAAACACGATACACACCCTGATACAGAGTTACTCAGTGACAGCAGCTGACATGTGCCACCAACAAAAAAAAAGGGAAAATATGGATTTAAGGAAATTTTTATATATATGGAACCAAGACCAGAACAAGGAGGCACAAACGATGGCAGTAAAATTAGGTTTACCTGAATTTTATGGTAGTTTTGTGGTGATTTGGGTTTGAGCCACGGGGCAGTGGAAGCTGCCGAGTGTTGAGTGACTCTATGGAGCTGGTAGGTAGCAGGGCTGTGGAGACATGAGAGCAAGGCTTGCTAGTGAGTGTTGAGTGGAGAGCAGGACAGGCAGGCTTCATTTAGGAAGATGTGATCATGGAAAGTGGAGAAAGACAAATGGCACACGGACAAGTGGTGATGTGGACCCTGAGGCATGGAAACATGGGATTACTAGAAGATCAGGAAGTAATAAGAGGAAAACTGTAACAAGACTTTAACTAGATCTTAAGCATCAATGTTAGAACCAGGCTGAAGGACTGAACAAGCTGGCATACTCAGTGAACACACGAGTCTTGAAGCGTGGTGACTGATTGGTACGAGATGCTGAAACAAAAGGAATAAGGAAAACGTGGTAACACCAGGATCGTAACTCACAGTAGGAACTGTTGCTTTGTGGCATGTTCGAGCACGATTGCTTCTCTTCCACACTCCCCTGCTGATCTGAGCTCGCACTGTGCATAACAAAGTGGACCTGAGTACACACTCTCTCCTCTCTAATGTACTAGAAACGTGATCTTACAGTGGATGACGAGGTTCGTGATTTGATGAATTTGGGACTTTTCAGACACCTGACAGTACCAGGTGATGGACACTAATCTACACCTGTAACGTGCCAAGAATCTTTGAACATGTGTGGTGGCAGCAGCACAGTGTTAACGTGTTTATTTTGTTGTTTCTTGCCTGTTACCTCACTTTTTGTCAGCTTGATTTCTTTCTCTTTGAACATTTAGTTTTTTTATATTCATTTGTTATCTTATGCAACTGGCTTGAGTTTAATTCTGTTCACTAAACATCTGTTATGGGCTCAGAGCTTTTGCTCTTTGTTCGTTTGTATTTCATAATTTTGGACTAACTACAACCCACTTTTTTTTTTAAAAAAAATGCTTGTTTGCCTTTTCCTAACCAGCTCACATATTCACAAAATTGTATATGCTTCATTAATGGCTCAGTTAAACTAATGTGGTTGTCTGGTGATTGCATTTTAGTATTTATTTGTTTTTGCTTTTGGAGACCGATTTCAAGTAACTACACTTGAGGTTGAGTCAAAAAAAATACTCTCACTTGGGTGATTTTTTTAATTGCAAAGTGGGAGGCAACCAATCTCCAATCAGCTGCAGCCTGACTCAAAGTGCCTGCTGTCACGCTCATGGTTAGTTATAATTTATAAATGCAGGCACACTGCTAATAGATTGCAGTGAATCCGAGTCAGTCTGCAGTGATGAGTGCATCTTGTTGCAACAGAGCATTTGAATCAGCTGGTTGTAAACTGCATGTATTCCTATATAAAAGCAAGGTTGGGAGTACCTGCAGCAACTATCCCACTATTTATGGAGGAATGTCTGAATTTCTCTGGAGGTTCTGTGAGGTTCTGGATGTAGTTAATGTCAATTTCTGTTTAATGTAAACTTCTCTGTACGTACACAAATCATGTCTGTTAGGGATAGCAGATTTCCTCTATTGTCATTTTATCCCCATCTTGACATCCAACCACTGTTTCCCTGAGTGTGACTTTAGTATAATGGAAATAGATCCACAAGCTACTATAACCAACACAGCTGTGCTTTATAATTAAAGTTGTGCTGTAATGACCTCAAGAGATTTCTGGTGTATTACTTTGATGATATCACAGATTATTTCTAAAAGTTATATTTTTTCTGAACAGAATCTTGCATCTCATTTCTTTAAATATTGCTTACCGTTTTCTGTGCAGCAGGATCAGACTTCTAAGTGAAATCACTGTACAATGCCACTGTTCTCCACCTACGCTGTCTCTAGTCGCTCTGCAAAGACTCTCAGAGGTGTCATAAAAAGTATCAGGTGAAACAGCCCATGATGACATTATTACATTTGCAGGAGTCTAACCTCTCACTGGAGAGATAACAAGAGAAAGGTCTGCTGCAGAACATACCACATATGACTTGGGAAAGCATGTCCATAAACATATGTTACTGGACATGTTTTGATATTTATACTCATTTTGAAGGTATAATTTGTGGCATTGTTTTTATTATTATTCATACATCAAATCAATTACAACAGAAATGCATTAAAATCCAAAAAAGTTATGAAATCTGAAAGATTGGCATTTCTTTTTTGTGTCACCTTTAGTTAAAAAAAAGCAGTATTACTTTAAATTTTGAGTTCTTTTAGCTCATAAAAAGGTGTCCCTGTGTACTTCTCATGTATTTCACTCACACAAAGCTAAGAAATCTTTTAGCCGAAGCTAAATGTCATTGAATTTGTGCAACGACATCAAACTCACAGATATTACCTTATGAGACATAAGTCAGTTATGTTTTTAGTTTGTCCTAGTTTTCTAGCAGCTTCTCTGTGAAGCTCGTGCACAGCAGTCATCCCTTGTGACACTCAATGTGTGATCATAATGATGATCCTGAGGATGAGCCCCGCATTCCTCTCCCCAGCACGCTCCCTCTGTCTCACATCTCTACCGTATAGACCCCCAGCTGTCATGTAATAAATGTTCACCACCATAATCAATTTGCAATGCTTGGGGAGCATCTCTCTTGATTTAGCCTATTAAAAAAAGAGGGGAAAAAGATGAGGCAGAACACAGAAGACAAGAAGGGTTCCTGTGATTGTGGGGAGAGCGTGAGGCAAAGAGGAGGGTACGAGGGGGTGTGTGTTAGAGAAAAGACTTCCTGTGGCGTAAATAGTATTCATGGTGACAGAGTGGTCATGGAGGATAGATGCGGTTCTTCTTCTCTGTGCAGTTTGAGTTGACTCATTCTTTGCCTCGCCTTTCTTCCTGGCGCAGCTCGCCCAGGGGTTCCTTTGTGCCTTAGCAGCAGGTAGCAGTGGAGTGGCAGGTCAACTCTTGGGCCAGCACATCTACCCCCTACTCCCACTAACCCCTGCTGAGTGCTTTTTTTGTGCAAGAGTGAAAGTGTAATATTGTTCAGGGGTGTGGAATGTGCAGTAGGAGCGATATCATGTGTAGGATTTGTAGATATATGTATATAACAAGTATATAAGAATACTAAAAGAAAAAAAATGTATTTTTTTATGTTTGTATATATATATATATATATATATATATATGTATGCGAGTAAGATTTTCAACTTGAATCCATCAAGATCAAGATCTAATATGGGATGTAATTGTTCCCCTAATTTTCTTTAAGCTTATCTTTCACATTATAGGTTTTCTGACCGATTTGATGCTTTTTCCCCACATTGTTTTCTTTCTTTCCCCATGGTAACTCGAGCAGTTTTCCCAGTGGGTGGTTCACTCAGCCGCAGGCTGCAGAATGGAGTTGCCCACATATCACACAGCCTAATCGAATAACTGCCTCAGCGTGGCGCCCAGCATGAGTGTCGTCCTCAGAGGGGAGCTTGACCGGAGGCTGCAGGTACCTTTCATTGCTTCCTGGCAGGCCAGCTCTCTTCCACAGAGTCCTGCTGCTAGAAATTTGTCAGCCCCCCTCTGGATTTCTTTCTGGGAGTGTCATCTGCGGGGGCCCCCGATGGGAGATTTGTTGATATGATAACTCGATTAGACTACAGGATGGATGACATGGTGGCAGCAAGCCAGTCAGCTGCACACAGGGAGGTGGTGACTCCTCTCTTTAACCTCTCTTCAGGAGCTCGACGCTCAGCACCTGCCCTCGGCTAATCAGCCTCACTGCCCAGGATGGTGGCTGGAGGAAAGGTTGAGGTCAGGGCCTGTTTATATATGAGGGATGGTTCAACGAAGCCTGCATCCTCTTAGGCTCAGGATGTTCAAAGGATTTTCACTCTCAGGAGTGTTATGCAGGGAAGGTATATGGAAGCTATGTCTCACTATGCTGACTATTACAAATTTTGGAATTACTGTACCTCCTGGTCTTGTTAGCCTGACTGAATTATGAATAAATGTAACACTTGATTATTAGCAACGTATTTAATGATCCTGAGAGATGAACAGTGTGCAGCTGCCCAAAGAACTGTATAAACCAGTGATTCCAGTGAAGTTATTTAGTCATAACCATAATGGGCTTCATGTGTTTAAAAATAAACTGGAGAATTTCTATCCAGATATCTTATTTTCTGTTTTAATGAGACAGGAGTCTTCATATATAGCATCCAAGTTGGGCTTTCTGAAGCTGCTCCTGCTGGTAGATGCTGGACTCATCAAATCTATCACTAGAGGCTCCTACATATGATCATTACACCAAACAGTTTGAAATATTGGGGGGTTTTTTAAGCGGTGACATGCAAGCAGCTGCAATGTTTGCATTTTATTCGACTGTGTATTTTAATGAAATGACGCCTCTCTGACAGCTACTCAAAGCAGATTCTGAGAAAGCGTTCAGCAGACAAAACATGAAACAAGTTACATCTTGTACTCTCTGATGGGCTGTGTGAACTATGATAAACACCCAAAGTTTCACACGTGGTTTCATCCCCTTCCACCAAAAGTAATGGATTATTCCTTGAGGGCTATTGATATTGCACTTTTTCTCAATTGTACGAACAAGCGGAATTCAGTCAGAGTTCAGTATCAGCCAATCATTCGGCCAGTGTACCTGTAGGCTGCAGCCCTATCTCCATTACATTTCACATTTGAAGTCAGGTGGTATGAAATCCTCTGAGGACGTAAAACTTTCTTCTCAGCTTTTCACTGCTGTCTGAGCAGCCAAAGACACTAACAGATGTCCAGTATCTTCTCTGTATCTCCTCCAGCTTATTCGCTATATGGTGCACTGGGGCCACTCAAGTCAATTAAGTTCACATCTCCACTTTGGCCAAACAAGGGATTGTGGCAAAATGAGAAGCGCTAAAGACCAACAGGAGCCTCCCCTTCCCAGCCCAGGCATTGAGGAGCAGCAAAAAGGACACCAAACAAAAAGCGGCCCCTCTGTGTCTCAATGACTCCTCTCTTTGTTGCCTTCTTGGGCCCCATAAAGGAAGAGGGACGCTCTTGTTTGCCCAGGAGGTGGTTTAATGGCCCCTGGTAGAACAATGGCATCACATTCAAGCCATCCAGAGGGGCTCATTATATGGGGCCATCCCAAAACGCAGGGTCCCTGGACGTTCCCACTGGAGCGCTGGGTGAATGGTCCTGATGGGCGGGGCGGGCCAGCGAGGGCATACGGGGGGAGAATGGAGACCATTGAGGTGACAAGCAGGTTCCATCTGCCCCCAGTGTCTCCTCACCTTGCATCACGACAGCTAGGGGCCTCCCCATGCACAAAGGGCAAATTTAGTGTGTCGAGGTAGTTTAAAACACTCACTTTAGAAAAGACTATTGAGGGAAATATCAACACTGTAGACCACGGAACGGTGCATTCAGCCTCTGCTGCCCCCTTTCCATTGACAGAGTTCCTTTTCCTTTCAGTCTTTTACTCCTTTTTGCTCCATTCAAGCCCCACTTCTCTCATCTTTCAAGCTCTTCATGCCATTTTTCCCATACCTTGCAAAGGGGCGGATGACAAGAATTAAGTTAGTTCTGGCCCTACCCAGAGGTTTTGTCCACTCTGAGCCGTGGCAGGTAACTGTGGCCATGATGAAATGGCTCATCAATCACCAGCCAATCCTTTCTAGTGATGTGACACTGGCACCAAGGATGCCAGAGATTAGAGACATCAGTAAGAGATGGTAGATGTGGCCAAACTTTCATAAGCTGCTGGTGTCCTTTGTATCCCAAAGTAGATGGAGAGTCAGGCAGCCCTTCCAAACAAACCATACTTCTTCAGGTTATTTCTAATTGCACTGTCATAAACTTTAACATTTAACATGTAGTTGAAATGTGGTTCATAGGTTTTTTGCAGTTTCTTTGCATGGTCTGATCTTGCAGAGAATTTGTTGAGGCATCCACTCCTGTAAAAAGTGTTTTAACACACATCTGAACGCATAATAAAAGCAAACTGCCAAAACCCCTGCTTTTATAGACGTGTTCACACTTGCAGATGATCAGTTAATAAAGTACATTTAATTAGCAACACCTGGCTGCTACTTATCCTCTTAATTCCTATGGACTCAGCAAGGGTGTACACAGGACTACCTATGAAAACGTTGAGTTACTTAACATAATCCCTGGGTCGTTGATAACAGAATGAGGTAGAACTGTTTGTACCAAGTTTTTTCTTACCGCTGTGCATGCGTTGGTGAGTCATATATATGTATATATATATATATATATTTATTAGGGGTGCAACGATACACAAAATTCACAGTTCAGTTCGATACTTTGGTGTCACGGTTCGATATTTTTTTGATACAAAAAAAATGTTCATGCTTTTTTAATTTGTCATTTATTAAAATTATAAATATATATTTTAACTCAAAAGTACAGTTTTTAAATTTAATGTTACTGAAACAACAAAGTAATAAAAATAATAAATCTATCTGATCGAGAAATCACTCATCTTTGGAAAAGAGAGTTTATTACAGAGATCTTTGCACTACGATGATGTCGGCGTAAATGTGCAGTCATATTCGTTGTGTTCCCACTAGTGCTGTCAGCGTTAATCTCGTTGAAATGACGTTAACGCCACAACACGGCAAATCGCCGT
>NW_024582366.1:3240238-3395649 GCF_018398535.1 Haplochromis burtoni
GCCTTGAGAGGTATCATGGACGGCAAAGAAGTGTGGTTGCTTTAGAGAACTGTCAATAGTGAATGAAATAAAACTGTGATTTTTGGTGCCGTTTAGTTTAAAGATGTGTGTTTAAATATTCTAATATGACAGCCAGGCCTTCATCATTTGTGCATGAAATATTCATTCACATGTTGGAACACAAATAAGTCAGTGCTGGAAATGGAAGGATTAACTAAACATAATTTCCTTAAACATGATTTTCTTGGGGATTAATCAAGTATCTGTTTCTGAGTCTGATAAACAAACTCATAACAGGTCAAACACGTGAAATTTTTATGAACTATTTTGGAGACTGACCGTGTGATTACATTGTTAGCACCATGACAAATGTTTAATGAGGTAGACTTTACCTAAAACTCAATTTATACCCTGATTTGCAGAGAGAACGTGGCTATGCTATAAAGTGATAACAACCACAAAGCTTTGCTTTGCCTTCTAAAAATCTCACAGAACTTACAATTAAGTGATTTCATCGTGTTGCATAAATAGAATACATTTATCAGAGAGTGCACAAAAATCTTCCATAAGTTTTTTTTTAAATAGTTTTATAAGAATTAGATACATAAAAGTGAAGCGAGACAAATTTGCACGTGGATGTCTTTTAGTACACCAAATCTATATTTTATAATTCAGTAACCAACCAGCAGTAAGTGGAGCAAAAATCCCATGGTCCCATGGTTTATGAGAAGATTGGAGCTTTCTATAATCATCCTAAAAAAAGAGAAGTCTGGACCTGCAATCTGACCTTTTAGTTACTGTTCTTCATCTTAAACTGCTGCCAGGCTACTTCTACAGATTTTTGTTATGAGCGGTCAGAGTTGAAGCTGTTTGGAAAAGCAAACAGTCTAATTCTACTTCTCTCCCTCTCTCTCCCTATACATATAATATATATAATAAAAATATTATATATATATATATATATATTTAAATATTCAGAGCTTGGGTTCTGTCCATTTGTGATTTTTTCATGGGCAGTTCTCAGTATTTGTGATGATAATGATATTATTAATGTCAAAATGTGAAATGAGGTAGACTCTTGGACCAAACAGCTCTTTGGAGCCTCTGTCATTGTGCATCGAAGGATGTTATCCAGACTCTCAGCAGAGATGACACCACTATCCAACGCTCACTCCTAGACACACATAAAGTCCATTCAGTGTTTATTTTTCATGGGCCTTTAACGATGAAAACGATGATTAAACGGCCTGAAATAATTTCTCAGGACCCTTCAGGTTAAGGCCATGGGAACAGCGACTGCAAAGAGATCAACGCAATCATCCATGTCTAAGAGCATATATCTGCGCCTGACAAACGTTCAGTCTTTGCAGCCCGCTTGAGGGACAAGGCCTTCATGGTCACCACACCACTCCTAGCCTTATAGTCTCCAGGGCTTCATCTCCCAGACACCCCACTGAGCTGCCAGCAGCCAGCGCTCGAACTCCCACTGGGCAAACTCAGCAGGGGCCATGAGCGGCAGGAGAGCTCACCACAGTGCACCCGATTTGCGCCAGGCTTTGTGTCCCTTTCTACATGTGTGTGCATGCGATCTAAAATATACACATCTGCACACAAACTTATGATTAAGTGTTTGTTTGGGTATCTGTGCACTTCTTTATTTGGCCACTCGAGCTCTGAGCTGGAGGGAGAAGTTTTGCACCAGATGCCTTCACTCCCAGAACTTAGCGGGGTGCCAGCGAAGTCCCGCTGGGCCTTCACAGTAGGAACATACATCTCGCCGCAGGGGAAAGCTATCCGCCCTAATGATGAGACACATCAGTCTTCCTCTCAGCCCTGTTTGACATGCCCGAGTGTCTTGTTCATGGTGGCATATCCATGGCGAAAGAATGCATATGGTAGGGGTGCTTTATGAAGCCCTGTGGGAACCTGTGTTCACTCTCAGCAGTGAAGAGCATTTAAAGTCTGCTCAGCACAGTTGGTGCAGTGTACTCGCTTAGTGGGAGGCTGTGGTCTTATTTCTCTGTGAGCGGTTTCCCTCCTGTGCATGCACTTGGGTAATTAAATCCATATTAAATCAAACAAATAAAGTGCTTGCCTTATTTACCTCTCAACGATTTGACTAAATTGAATTTGAATGCCAGACTAGTCACTTATCGCATCTTTGATGGTTTAAGGAGAACAGAGTTTGAGGTTTTGTAACATAACCAAAAATACCGAAGCATGAAGGTAAGGAGGGATGAAACAGCCTGAAGTGCTGGTGCTGAGTTTTGGTTTCAGAAAGCCTCGTGTAGAAAACGGGCAAAACAGGGTGGCAGGCATACTTTGAAATCGCCTACGAAGGCGTCGCAGTCTTCAAGCCCTAGAACATGGCTGTTTTTGGTATTTTAGTGATGGTACCAGCGAGACTCCGCTTCCTTCCAAAAATGAGAGTAGCACATCAGAGGTCACTCTGTTCTGCCTCGCTAGCACACAGCTCCCTCCCCCACTTTGCTTTTAACATCTCCATCACTGGGAGCTATCCACTGCTGCAGATTATATAATGACAAGTATTTTACTTCTGGAGCTAAAGTACATCTGAAAATGAAGCAAACGGAGGAGATAGATGGAGAAGCAGAATAAAAAAGGCAGGGGCCCCATGCGTGGCCGTGGATGACTCCGGTGGTTGTTTTTTGCATGAAAGACCGCTTTTTTTCACTCTCTCTTTGTCTCCATCTCTCCCTGTCTTTATTTCTCGCTGGCTGTGTGGAGAGCGAGCGGTGCTTCGTTTGCCTCCAGCCAGGAGGTAAAACTGAACTGCAGAGCCAAGCTGCCAAATGATGAAAGACTCTGGCATCCAGGGATGTTCTGTGCCTGGACCAAGAGCTCAGAGCGAGAGAAAAATGCTCGCTTTTCAACTTAACACTTTTTTCCTACTACATTTCTTCTCTCTTGCTTTTTTCGGTGTCGGTTTTTCCATCATCAGGGCAAGCAATTTTTTTTTTTTTTTTTTATGAGCGCTTGCACCGCAGCCTTGGAGCAAGTGCTCCTCGTGGGAGACGGGTGGATGGATGAAGTAGTGAAGAGGAGGAGGGCAAAAGGATGGGCAGAGAACTGAATGTTTACGTGGGTGTGTGTGTGTGTGTATGTGTGAATTGTGGGGATGCGGTCTGACCGTGGGCGTGCAGTTTTTCGTGTTGCCACTCTAACGTGCCCCCTAACCGCAGCCCCGTCAGCGTTTGAACACAGTGACTTTTAAAGGCTTTCAAAAATTAAATAAAAAGATAATTAATTTCTGATGAAATTCTAATGCCATATCATCCTATTCATGGTGTCTTGTTTATGTAATATTACAATGACACAGAATTGGGGAAAACATATTTTAGATTCATTTGAAAGAGGATGGTATATTCAACCCAACATAACCAATCTTTTCAGCAGAGTTTATCAGTAATCTACCAAAAGGTTTTCCATTCTTCCTCCCAAAAAAGTGTTCTTCTTTCTTGAAGAATGTTTTCGTTTATTCAGCCGCATACCACTAAAATGATGAAAGACAGTCAGTCACCATTTTTAAGGTTTTATGGGAGGAAAGGACATCTCAGTCTGCAGCACCACAAAGCTCTGCTGTAGCCAATACAAGGTAAAAACAAGTAATCAGAATATTCTGTTCAGAAAAACTAAACTAAAACTGGAAAAAAGCAAATAAACAAATAAATAAAGGACTAAAATCCTGCTGACGGTCATCCGTCGAGATACTGAGTGTCCCTAGGTTTAGCAGATACACAGCTGTCTGTTTACTTGGGAGCATGTGTTTGAAATCAACCACAAACACAGAGGAATCCCCTGATTCTCAGGTCAGGCTGCGAGCGCCCTGCAAAGCCTCTGGTTCCCTACCATAATCCTGTCTCAAACAGAGGGAGAATGTGATGCAAGGTGTCGGCAACACCATCAAGATTGTATTTTTCTCTCTTTACTGTATTGCTACTCCCTTCAAAAATTCCATCCAGGGGTGTAATCCTCCATCTTACACCATTCCTTCTATTCATCACACTTCATTTTTCATCCCTGTGTGAAAAAAGGGAAGGTGAGGAAACTGGAGGAAAGACTTGGATGTGTTTGTATGTGCAACAAAGCCGGTGTCGCCAGAAACATAATCAGAGGTGGGACTAAAAGAGAGAGAAGGGAAAAAAAGGGAAAAAAAAACAGTGTGCGCACGTGTCTACATCTGCCAGCGCAGATGTAGATGCACAGCCTGTATCCATCAGGCTGCGAGTGTATATTTACACAAAGATGCTCATTTGAATCAGCCACACAGCAATAATATGACTGCGTATAAAAATGAGCAATCCCAGGGAGGCGGAGCTCTTTAAAGATAAGAGAAATAACGGGAAGGAAACGACACATAAAAAAACAAAACAAAAACTAATATTGATCGGTGCAGATCTTTGGATCATCAAACAGCAGGGGCTCGAAAACCCCGCAAACCATTGTCAATAAACGCAGTTTGTTGCTGCATCAATAAATGCAAGCATGCAAAGAGCCATACACACCTTCTCCCAGTCTGAGCTCATTTAAGATGGGCTGAGGCATTGTGAACAACTTTCTCTGGAGGTTTTTCTGGAAATCGGGGACACATCATCTTTTGGCCTAAAGGGGGGAACGGTGCCATCTGCAATGGTATCAATCCACAGTTCAAAAGCCAGAGTTCATGATGGTATGACAGTGCATTAGTACACAGGGCACGGCAACATATGCTGACTACAAAACAACAAAGGAAGCCCCAGACTGTTGAAAAGTCCAAATCCAACATCAAGCGAGAACGGGAAGACATTTTATTTTCAAAACTAACTGCAGTTGGTATCCTCAGTTCCCCGATGCATACAGAGTGTTGTAAGGAGGAGAGTTGGTGCAACACAGTGGAGAACATACTCTTTGAAACATGTTTCTGGCATCTTATTTAAAATTAGGGGTTTTTAATTATTATTTTGGTTAGATGTGATATTTTATTGTTACTCTTTTTTCCATTAAATAACATTGTTACATTATTTTCAAATCATTTTATTCTGGATTTTTGTTTTCCCTAATACACAGTGACTTTCTCATATGAGTTGTATTCCACCACCCTTATTCATACATTATACTACAATAAGTGTGTGTGTGTGTGTGTGTGTGTGTGTGTGTGTGTGTGTGTGTGTGTGTGTGTGTGTGTGTGTGTGTGTGTGTTCCTCTTTTGCGCACGCATAAAAAGGAAAAAAGCTCCAAGCGGTGGCCAGAGTACAGATCCAAAACAAAATCAGTCTCATATGTGGAGGCTGGATGAGGTGGTGGTGGTGATAGAAGGTCTGCATACTGCGTGTGTGAGTGTGCGACTATGCGTGTGTGTGCTTGGGTGGTGGGAGGCTGTTTATGTACTACACTGTGTCAATGGCGAGGCATTAAATTGGAGCCATGCTGCAGGGGATTAGGTCTTCACTGCAAAAGAATATTCATCTCTACAAGACTTTGAGTCTTGTATCCGGTCTGCAGAACCAATAAAAAACATAAATAAAACTCCTTTGAAATAAGTGTGAAGTAGGTGCTGGTGTAATGAGGTTTGGAAGAAAATGATCAAGAGTTCAAGGGACTTTAATGGATTAAAAGAATATAAATTTGATTATAAAGCAACTCTGAAATAAAAGCTTTCTTTTAAGGAACCTTTTGTCTCGTGGCCAAGAAAGTGTTTCTGCGTGAATTCTTCTGGAAAGTTGAGTATTGAGATTTTTAACCATGAGCACTTATTTCTGAATGAATACACGGTCATGTTAGTGGTTTAGTATCATCTTACGAGGTAACTAGATATTGGAAACAGGATTCATCCTGGAAGCCTTGAATCCTGACAAACAAGTTGGTTAGGACCAGTCAGTGTCCTGTGAGGAAATGCTGGCCAATAAGGTTACAGCTAAGGGTGCTTTAGGTGTGGAAATATCTTTTGTGCCTCCAAAGATTTTTATGGCCAAATTTTCCTTTTTGAAAAGTTTTACTACACGATAACTACATGCATACTTGTGGTACAATTTTTGTTGCTCCTCAGACTGCGACTTTCCCCTTTAGTATTCTCTCTCTTCATCCGCAGGTTTGTGGATCTAATTGGTTAAATTTAGCCCATAGTAGACGAATGATTTATTCATTCACCTGCCAAGTATATATTTTTTTTTAAATGCTAGCCTTTTTCCAAAGAGTACAAGGACAACTGCACAGATGGTTCTATGTAACAAACCATCTGATGTATCAGGTTCAGGTTGTTGGCAAAATGTGCAGCTCGTGCAAAAAAAAAGAAAAAAAAAAGAGCAAATTTATGTTCCCTGACGTTTTTTTGTTTTTTGTCTCTCTCTCACTCCAGATTTTCTCCATTTTATTTCACCTTGTGGCTATAAAATGCCCCCAAAACGATCCCTTATTTTCAGTGAGCGAGATCTCCGAGTTGGATGAGTGTAGGGACGTAAGTAGTGGTGAATGAGTCAAATAATACGTTCATGGGATTGGGAAACAGGCAACCACTCACCCAGGCAGCCAGCAAAGGCCAAGAAGGATCAGTGCGGTCCTCCATGTGTAGCGGATGTTTTCCACAAGCCGAGCAGCCAGCTTGGCCGCAGCTGTCCAAACCGCAGGCCCTGGGAGAAGACAGGGAGGTGGAGGAGGAGGGAGGACTGGGGAAAGAGGAAGGAGGCACAGGGGGGCAGTGGGGAGGGTGGCGGGCTTGGCAAAGGTCAGACAGGCTGAGGCAGCCGAGAGTGTGGGAACTGTCCGGGAAGGCATGTGCGAAATGCTCAGAGACGAAGTATCATCTTACAGCCAGACCGCCTGAGGGAGTGGAGTGCAGCGTGCCTGCATGTGTGTGTGTGTGTGTGCGCGTGTGTGTGTGGGTGCATTATGTCCTCTGCATGCCTCCCAGTATCTGAATGTGTGCAAGTGTACATTTGGGAGGCTACCATGAGTCTTGGGAAAAGAGGGTAAGCATTTTGATATGAAAAGATAGTGAGAAAAGAGGAGAGAATTGCACTGAAGCATGGAGAGAGAAGGAAATAACCCCTATTGCAAACACACACACACACAGCTGTGAACATTCCTGATGCTGAATAGGGTTGTCTTTGAGTGCGAGTCATGTCAGCACTAAAGACCGTGTGCAGGAGTATGTAGCACATCTGTGTAACATGATTTCATGTCAAAGGAGCACTGACTTTCCTAACCGCCCCGTCATAGAGGAATTAGCCTGCTGCACCATTAATATTGTTGTGGTTTGAAGTAATGCATGGCGTGTGCTCCTTAAATGTGTGTACATTATAAATTGCTGCGGAGAATCTCAGCGAGCTGCTCAAAGCTGCAGCAGTCAGATTCCCTCACGTTTTCGGGGAAACTGGCTTCATAATTGTCCGTGTTTGTCTGCAGCTGATGGTTTTAATGGAACACAGACATCCTTTGTTGAACTTTGGTTGCACTCAAAGATGGGATAATAAGTTTCCACACACAAATGCACATGTACAAACACCCTGGCAGTGGTAGTCTGGCAAGCCTGGCTTGGCTCTGCTGAACGAAAGACTCACACACCAAGCAGGTGAAGTGAAGCTTGATCCTGCTGTAGATGCCTCAACATGCATTCCTCCCTCTGCCCCCATCATACCCTCCAGTACCTTGTTTTTTTTCTTACACACACCCAGCCATCTTCTTCTTCTTAATGTCCCTGATCCACCATCTTAGAAAAACTCTAAAACAGTCAAACAAACCCTCACCTCTGTTGGATTTGTTTTCAGACGCAATCTCAACTTTCTGCGTGTGTGTGTGTGTGCCTTACTGTCATAACAGTAAGTGTGTGTGTATTTATACCACTAACTCCCACCTTTGTCTGCTCCTCCTACTCCCATTTTTCACAGGGCCAGGGCTTTGAAGAAGCCTAATCCTGGTTATTTGCTTTCCCATGCTTGTGTCAGGTCCCACTCTGAATTGACTGTGGAGAATCCACTCTAGTCTGCTGGCCGCTCCTTCTGTCCCTGATTTATCTGAATAGGATGTGGTCGATGGGCGTATATAAAGCAGGTTGAATGGTGGGTAAATATGATCTCACCGCTGCTCTTTTTATCCACAAGGCAACACTCTCACTGTTGCTCAAAAACTTTTATGTAGCCTGACATCCATTCAAGGCTTGTTGCATTCAGCACGGCTCAATGAGAGGTCCCCAAAGAGCGCCACGCTCACAATGGGGCCCGGTTCATTACAGTAAATAACAGTGGCAGCCGTCGTATTGTTTCCACAATGCAAGTTGATTTAGCCCACTTAAATGGGTAATTGTTTTAAGCCCAGTGGAGCTTCCTCACACGGGCCCTGGTGAGCATTGGGGAGTCTTTTTTTGGGGGGGGGGACATGTCATGTCAACATGATCCTTTGGAATAAAATTCTAAGAAATAAATGTGTAAAATTACAGAAATCTGTTACATAATTACTTTGATGTCGAATGAGGGAGGTCTTTATAGGAAAGGAAAGCTTTAAACAGTATAAAAGTGCAATTAAAAGTCCAAAATTTCTGTTCTCCTTAACATTTTTCAAAGTCATCCAGAGGGCCTGATTGGAGTTTTTGCCGGGTCAATTTTCAGCCCCCAGGCTTATGTTTTGACACCCCTGTTTTACGCTGTTTATTGAGGAGAAAGTTAAGGCCTGATGTGGGTTAATAGGACAGAAAGTGAGTTGTGTCGGCTAACAGGAGGTTAAGTGGTTTGATAAGAAAGTCTGTGGGGCTAGATGTTTCCTAAATATGGAAATTTATCCAGAATGCATGTACAACATGCCTAGATTATTTGTGTCATCATGCTGTAGTCACATACCTGCTCATTTCTATTTACATCCCGCATTATTGCACAAGACCGAAATTGTTTGTGTATCCCAGACAGCCAATCTCTCTCAGCATAGCTCTGCTGTGTTACGCACAAGTCATCCCTCTCCCACAGTCACGCAATGGCCGTGCCTGCCAAGGCCTCTGCGGCCTCCACAGAGCCGTTCCCAGGGGCCCTCTGAGCTCCAGCCTGTCCTGCTCCAGGCCGGCCGCAGCGCACCACGTTTATATCCTGTGTAATTGCAGACGTCAGTCTTAAAAGGAGGCCAGCGTCTGTCAAAATAGTTGTGTGTTCTCTTGAAGCGAGGCCTAAATCACATCAGCTCCTGCAGTCAGACCGTGTTTCCCATAACCCCCTGCATGTCTAGGCTGGAGGGAGGGCACCCTCCAGCCTAGACATGTGAAAATGACATGGATGTTCCACTATGAAACACTCAGCCACTACTTACCCAAAAACTGCAGCTAAAGTTTAGAAACCAAGTGATGCAGGATTTGGGGGGGCAGAAATATATATTTACTGATATTTATAAATATATTTGTGCTCATATTTCAAATGAGCAAGAGAGCAGTACTTGAAAAAGAAAGATTAATTGTTAGAATTGTTAGGGAACTTTGATAGCAGTGTACTACACAAACTGGTTAGCAGTCTACTGTAAAAACACCACTTGACTGTGCACCACCCTGTGCTGCAGACAGTGAGTAATGCAACAAATAGAATAGTTCTGTTTCTAAAATCTCCCGTGCATCATTTTTCCTCATTAATACCTTTTAAAAAGTATTAATACTGGCACATAGTTCTGTGCTAATAGTTCTGTGATAGGCTAATGTCAGCCAGCAATGACCCATATATCCATCAAGATCTTCTGGTGAGCACACATTATTCCTCTTGCATACCCCCAACCAAGCACGGGGCCTCCACTTGGTCCCACACCTTGTTCAGGCAGCCGTGAAATGGGGCCCTGTCTGGAAACTGTTGGCAGGCCTGGTGGAAATAGCAAAAGTGTGGTGCTTGTTAGCCCTGATGACGCTAGCTAGCTCTGCTGTCTCCGGGGAGCATGCTTGGCTGCTGCTGCTACTGCCAGGAGGCTGGGAAAGTAACAGTGAAATATAAACAGGTCTGAGGCCAAGGACTGAAACAAACACGGTATGCTTAACCTATTACATCACCATGACCTCATTATTTAAGAACAAGCTGATAAGTTGATCTGATTCCATATTGTTACAGTATCAGCAAGTATGACAACGTGGCCTAACTACAAGGTTACCCAACCCACTGACCTGCTCTGACCAGCGAAGCATAAATCACTTGACCTCCAGCGGGTCCCTCTGCTCCTACCCTTTTTCTCATCCCCTGTTGGGAAGCAGAGGCAGATCAAGGGGTGGGTGGGGTGATGGGTGGGATGGTGACAGGGGAGCATAAGGAAAGGGGAAAATTCCTGAGTGCTTAAATCCCTTCACATCCACCCTGAATTCAGAGAATCCAACTCATATTCTGCCCACACAAACTCACCCCTTGTGACACTCCCGGAATGCTAGAGCCTTTTTTTTCTCCACCAATTTAGATAATTACCGCAGCGGTCACGGTGCTCAGAACAGAGACCGTGACCCTGGGCGGTGCAAAGTGACAGGCTGTGTAGCCGAGGCGGCGCTCCGCTTTGTGCTGCCGAAACCAGACCTGCCGACAAATTCATCACTGACTTCTCTGCGGCAGCCCCTATCTTGTGGGTATAATGCCTGCCGACTGGTGTATTATGTCGCATTGGGAATACCTAACATTCCCATGGAATGCTGGGTGGATGTGCATTGTGTTAAATGTGAAATATTTTGGCCAGCTTTTTATTCACTGTCTTCTGCTTGGTGTATATTTCGATGACGGGAAGTTTGGAACATTTAATCCTTGATTTGCTCTTTTTGGTTGCTGGGTGGTTCTGATGTTTGTCAGACGGTGTCTGACACAGTGAAACGTGTTGTGCGTGATTCACAAAGCTGTGAGGACAGCAGCAATGACGTCAAACTTGGAAAACCACATATTTATAAAAATATAGGCCAATATATCATTATTTTCTTTGTGAAAACCAAAAAATATGAGGTAATTTCAAAATAAAAGCACTGTGCATTGGAATACCAAATTTTTCTTTCCACAACTTTCTGTCAAAATCTCTGAAAATGACTTAATACTCACATGCTAGCAAATACTGTCTTGTGAGTCCCTCAGAAACAGTTTGTCTATTCAGTCAGTTGTGTGCAGCCCTTGTATTATTCCTACACAGTGCTATGCTGTACTGTATGTGGTTGAACAGTTCTGTTTGGTTTTTCCTCCAGCTATAAACCCCCATAGTAGTTAGATGTATCTCTCACATCTTTGCTGGCTCATCAAGTTCTAAATAAGACAAGTCTGTTATTTGTTTGTACTTTTTACAGACAGCTGATGTCTTGCTTTTTTGCCCGCTGAAACCAGTTTTAATAAAGGTTATATAAAATGGAGAGACTTCATTGACTCCAAGGTGAATGTAGTCTGAATTTGGAGCTTGGACACTACAACAGAAAGAGAAAATTGATTAATATTGTGTGTTTTATAGAACCGGCCATGGATTACCACGGTGCTCACTCTCACAGACACTTTGATCAGACTCTAGACAGAGAGGCAGATAAAATGCAGGATAGATCTAAACCCAGATCAAGGCTGCGGTACACAGGAGGGCCGTGTGCTGTGTCAGTGATATCACCCCTACATCCAGTGGCACTGACGTTAACCTTATATTAGTCTTGACAACAGCCACCTGTAATAATCTTCAAAGCCAGTGGTGCTGGTATGTCTGGCGTCCAACCGACAGTCTTGCCTCCGACTCCGCGGCGAGACCATCTGTGTGAGGTTCAGGTTGCAGTCTGTCCAGTAAAGATCCCATTTCACTGCAGGTGTTCCTTCAAAGTGCTGGCTGGTGCACTTCTGGACTCAGACCCTGGCTCCTTCAAATGCCTGACTGGCTGCAAAGAGCCAGCCAGTGATTAAACTGCACGCGTGTGCCAGGGCATGATGGCGGGGCCTTTTCTGAAGCACATCTGAGCCTCGTGGCCAGAGGTGTCATCTAGGGGATTCACCGAAACTTCCCCGAGGGGCCTCCTCCTTCCTCTCCTCCTCCTACTCTTCCTTTTTTTTTGTTCCCCACTGCTTGTAATTGAAAATGTATTTATTGCAGGGCCAGAGGCTGGACTGGGGAGAGGGAGGCGCTGCAGCTTATGAAGATGTGGCTGAGGTGAGGGCCGCAGGGTTTGGCTCCTCTTCAGCACCACCAACTCACTCACACAGTCAATTTTTTCTTTTCCCTTTCTCTTTTTCGGGCCACTCTCTTTGTTTACTGCTCTCTCACGTACTTCTCCCCTCTCTGTTTGCTCGTCTTTTCTTTCAGCATTATGCCTTTCATTTTTGCCCTCCTGCCTCTTTTATCTTTTGTCTCTTTTTATCCTGTCCTTGATTGGGCATGTATGAGGTCCATTTCAAATGCAAATGGTGCCGCTTGGATTGATACAAGTTTTGTGCTGCCAGTAGCAATTTGTTCAAAGGAACGTTGTTGTTTTTTTCCGTTTTAAATCGCATTCTGTCTTGCTGCTGAGTGTCTGTGAAGTTTTTCCTTACTGAAATACACAAACTCCAATAAAAATGAGAGTTAGGTGATTAGGAAGAAACTGAAACCTATTTCATATTATGCACTGCTTTATAGTTGATATGAGGATTTCTAGGTTTAATTTCTGTTTATTTGTACTTCTGATTTTGCCTGATTAACCTTATTTTTGTATAAACATGAAATAAACCAGAGGCAGGACTTTGGATGCTACCTAGTTTTTATCTTGATTCCAAGAAACCTGCTTATTAAGAGCTCAACAACCCAACACAGAAGCCAGGAGAAATGATTTTGGGGGGTTTAAGTGTAGGAATTAATGTCATCTGTAAAAACTTTACTCAACATCTATCAGTATTTTCTGGGGAAAACAATATAAAAGCTGCAAATTCAAATCTCTTAATTTGCCGTCTTGTCACTTGGCTCGTGCCTTTGTGTCTTGTATGATATGATATGATACAAAATACTTTATTTATCCATAATCCTTTTATCACAGCGTTATGTGGATTGGGATTGTTTAAAACACCTTATGGACTGCTGCACGGCTGAAATAAATAAATATCCAAGATGTTTATATGAAAGACTTTGTCCCTGGTGGCTTGTGTGCAGCAATACTGTGATCTTTGGTAGCCCGAGCACTCCAGTCTCCTGCTCCAAATTACACCAGAGAATAGCTGCAAGACAGAAATGACCTTTCCCTAAGCAGACCACTTGAGGGGCCCTCATAAAGCGTGATTATGTTTTACGAGTTCCTCTCTCATTCCCAGGTCTGGTTCAGTGGGGAGAAAGCAGTGCAGCCACTGGGCCTCCCTGCTTTATCAGAGCTGTGGACGGGGAAGAAGGAGGGGAGTGAGAAGTAAATGAGGTGCTGGGAACTTTCTCTCCCAAATCCTTTTGGTATTTGGGCTCTAGGTAAAAAAAAAACATAATCTGAAGCATATGTCATATGGGCTCTGGTTTAGTGTGTGTCTTATAGATTATGCCCACAGCAGTGTTTCCTTCCTGAATTTGATATTTGCCGAGCTGGAAAACAGCATTTTACATTTGCAGCTCCTTCACTGTGTTTCCACCTCCTCCTGTTCAATAGCACAGTAAACTCTGACTCATAGATATCCGCTGTTTTATATTAAACTGATTTTGAGCGCTGTGTTTCTGTGAGTGTTATCATATTGTGTGTAAAGAGTGAAACAAGCAGCGGGTGGGCAGGCTGCTGCGGCATCATCGGTAATGTAAGCTGACGTGGTCAAGATGGAGCAGAGCTGGAAGGTGAAGTGTCTGATTTGCCAGTCGCTCTACGTTCTAACCCACACCTGTGGTCATGAGAGCTGGGTAATGGCTGAGAGGGTGAGGTGGCGAATATATGTGGCATATATAATATATGTTTCCTCCAGTGGGTGAAGAGTCAGTTGAGGTGGTACAGACTTTTGCTTCTGGAGGCACATCCACCAAGGGGGAGTCCAAGTATTCACTGGTGAGATTATATATCTCATCTTGCCTAGGAGCTCCTTGGGATCTTCAAGCAGGAGCTGGAAAGCGTTGCTGGAGAGAAGGATATTTGTAACGATTGTTGAGTATGCTGCCACTGTGATGCCATAAGCTTCAGATGGATGGATGGGTGAAAAGTCATTTTGTTCTTACTCTACAGATTCCAGATATAGATTTTAAAATGTACCCTCTTCTGGCTGAAGGTATCCTCAAGGTTTTTTACTTTTGTGGTTGCTAGTGGGCCTCATTTTCTCTCCTTCCCTACATCTTTCTATTCTTCCACGCTATCAACAAAACACTGACCAGTTTTTTTCTAAACAAAATTATAGCAAGGTTTTGGGGAGAGGGACTTGGAGGGCTAATGTTGCGTGATGGCCAGAGCGTAACTTGAAATCACCCACACAGAGTTTCAGTAGCCCTTGGCTGTGAACAGCTATCACTGCCTCCAAGATACAAAGGCTTAAGAAAGAGCACTGCTGAAATGAGCAGTCTGGCCCTTGATACGCTGATGAAATTACATTTTAGTGCAGCACCTTGAAAGCACAATGGCCACCTAAAAAAAATAAAAATAAAAAAAATCCCCCCTGCAGGCACGTGATTGGTAGCTCGCCGCAGCATGACCGTGGCGTTTCTAAAATAAGATAGAGCCAGCACCACGATGAAATGATGGCCACTAACATTGTCTGCATAGCAATTCTTTGACTTCCCTATGACGAATCCCAGTAACACAGACACTTGGCAGACCAAAGTGGGACGCTTTGCGCTATAGAGGGCTTCTGCACATGAGAAGCCAAAGGGAACCTTTAAAACGAAGCAAGATGTAATGCAGCTTTTTTATGCTCATTCTGGGCCTGTGATAGCTGCAGCGGCATGGATTTGTATCCCAGCTACACTGAAAGGACCGCTGAACTGGATGGAGCTTTAAAGTGAAGCAAGAAAGCTCTGGAAAATCGGCCCTCAAAGGCACATTTCAACTGGAAAGCATTTCTTTTAAGCTGTCACTCCTTGGTAGTTGACAATCCTATTATGGCACCAACTTATTGTAATTAAGAAGGAGAGGAGATATATGGGCACAAACACATTCATCGCACCATCTAAGATACAAAGAACCTTGTTGTTGCGCCGTGTTTGGGGGGCAAACGAAGTGCTAAGCGGCCAGATCACCTTATTTGCATTGACATTTGAGTGATGTAAACAGTATCCAGAAGCCAAATTTCTTTTCTCTCTCTCATGCGCCGTCCTCCATCCCTTCACTCACGGGCACCACTTTAAAGAGACGTAATGGAAAATAGGTTTTATGGCTTTTCTTCTCTCCATTTTCAAAGGTCAGAGAAATGGGAGCTTCAAAAGAAAAATCCTGAGGTGGTAACTATCCCTCACCTCATCAACCCCTCTGCTGAAGTCTAAACACATTTTGCAATGAATTGATGGCCAAAGCTCAATATAAAGCAGCTAGGAAAGGATTGTGAGTGGCAAGTCCTTATGCTGCTATTTATTTGTGTGATAATAAGAGGATTGTGTTCCTTTCTTCTCTGCTCGCTCCACAAAGAGCAGCTTTTGAAGCAGGGACAGATGATAGCCGGAGTCATCTAGGGAGTGCCGTTGGCTGCCCTTGTGGTAACTGAGAGATACCCAAAAATTTATGACTGATGACAGAAATACAAAGCCCCATGTGCCCTGTGGGTAAAAACAAAAACCAAACGTGCACATGTGGTTATTGTGCAAATGTTCTCTGTGGGTGCAATGAAGCCTGATCTTTGAACTCGCCACTTCTGTGTTTCTTTAAAACAATAAGAATATTTTTTGAATGAGAATGAAATAAACCAACTTTCAAAACGGGTGTTACAGAGTTTATCTTTTTATTTAATGTGTAAAAATAAGGGCTCGAGTCACGATCTTCTAACATGCGTATCTTTGAGCATGATCTCTGTAACTTCTCTGATCTCCATCAGCAGCCCCTCCTGTCTTGTGTTACAAATGGAGGTGCTGAGAGGGTCATCGTATCAAGGGCCAGACCGCTGACATACAAATACATATAGTCCTTCAGTGATTCTCCACAGGTCCATCCGCTGTGCGTCAGGGTTTTCAATCATCATCCGAGAGCCTCTCTGCACAGCTGTGTCGCAAAACCTCCCTAACATCATCATTTGTCAGCGATGGACTGGCTGTGCTATCTTTATTCATTCATACAAATATAAATCACTTTTCTGTGATTTTCTTTCTTTCTTTTTTGGCAATTACACCCAAAGGCTTGTTGGACCTGGTTGTTTTTTTTTACCTCATTCATTGTCCTGTTGACATCATTATATGATGTGTGTTGATGTGTATTTTTATTTGGCCAGTCTCACATTTCACAGTGAAAAGTGATCTCGGACAAGATTTGAGAGGCAGCACAGTTTAAACTTTAAATATTTACAATAATTTATCAGTTTTTCTTATAGGAACCCCAAATTTTTGTTAATCATCAAAAGCTTGACACGTTTATTTCATTAGACTAGCTTTGCATGACTTAGGGTTCAAAATAATCCATATTTGTCTAATACAGTGTCTTGTGCTGGATTTGGTTTGGTGTTTAGCTGCGCGGAGTGAAGGATTCTGGGTGAGTAACATACACAGACCTGCTTGCGTGCAGTCCTCTGAAAAACCATTAGCTCGTGGATGATGGTGGATGATTCGGTCTCGGAAGTCGGATGTTGTAAAAACTACATTTTGGAAGAAAATTATTACTTGTGTCATTAGAAATACAGAATAATAATCTTGTTTTTCACACCACTCCAGCATTTGTATCAATAGAGCCTGAATACACAAATACACAACAGTAGCAACACAGATAAAAAGTTTTACAGTTTTACTCCTGTTTACGTCCTGATGCATGGGCAATCAACAAGGTAAGTACATCCCAAAGGTTGATTCTGTTCATCTGGACATTTTCAGTGGGAGAAAGTTTGATCAGTGTTTTGATCAATGGTCATGACAATTTGCATATAAATGACCAAGGATCTGACCTCACAGTCCATTGTTCAATCAATTCAATCTCCTGTTTATGCTCACTGCAGCCATCTTGAATTGTTAACTCAAGATTAGTGGGGCTGCTCCGACTTTCGAAGTGGGAAATCTGAGTTGATGGGGTGTTCCAGATGAAAATTTCAACAAGGAACTCGGAAATTCCAGCTTGCGACTTTCTGTGGAATGCACCATAAGCAAAGGTCGAATGCTGAACAGAAATGGGGGCCACAGTATAGGTCACCACAAAGTGTGAAGTACCAAAAAAAAAAAAAACCAACAACAGAAAAACAACCAACACTTTTGTTTTCAATATTCAGTTTCACTTCAGCTCTTTTTATGTTACACCTTTGCATATTCTCACTGCTAAACAGTGGGCTCAAGATGACCATGATAGCATCCGAGACCCAAGCTCCCGGGAGGGATTCTTCATTTTGTTTTGCTACTTGATTAGATGGACCCGATAAGCATAAAAAGCATCACTTTTGAAGAGAAAGGAATATAAGGACAGTGTGTTTATTTTACAGCATCATAGAATAAAGTCAAAGAAGCTGAATGAAGTATACAGTGCAGAAAAGCCAAAATGCAATGTCCCCATATGAGGAGCCAGGGTCTGAGGAGGTCAAAGATACCCTTCCTCTATAATGGCACACAGATCAAGAGTAGAAAAAAACTGTTTCAAACCAGTCTGAATCCCGAGCTTCAGGTCCCCCAGGGTCTCCTGTACATGCGCTGACCTCGTTATTTGAAACTTTAGTCATTATTCTGAGCATGAATATGAACGTGTACACCTTTGTAAGGGTAAATATGACTTTAACCCTCACGTCATACTTTAAAAAAGAGTAAGTATAATAGGTAAAGCTTAAGCTTGGAACCTCTCCAGAAGCGGTGTACACCCTGCACGGATCAGCGGTCTATCACAGGACTAACACAGAGAGACAGACAAGCACACATTCTCACATCCACACCTACAGCCAATTCTTCTGGTTTGTTGAGCCAATGATAGCTCTTTAGCCAATAAGCCTCAAGTGTCCTAAGGGTCCTGCTGTCAGGAGGCTGGAATGTGTAGCAGTGCCTCTACACATGTGCATGAACACGCACTCAAAAAAACACAAACACACAGGTAGTATTTCTCACCAGGAGGCTACGTATCTGGCCCAGCTCCCCCTCTGTCTTGGAGACTTTGGTCTCAGTGATTTACACCGTGTGTGAAAGAGGAGCGGCTGGCTGTGCCTTATTGCAGAGCACCACGAGGGAAGTAGAAGTGGCCCGTAATGAATTGGTGTTAATGAGCTGTTAACTCAGCTCCAGCCCAAAGCGCGGCAGTAACCCCTGCCTCCTGGCTTCCAACACTACACAAATATATATACAGTCTCACACCTTCACACAAAGTGGAATTCATATGTTTGCCGAGAAAGAAAGTAGTCGCATCATCTCTCCCCCGCCACCACTCGCCATCACAGAAAAACTCACATGCACAAATGCTCACGTTCACACAATTCCAGCACGTACTCAGTCAATCAGCATCTCACTCTTTAGCTAAACGGGCCCCTGGCTCAGAGGCAGTAAATCTTCCTCACGCTGACATGTTCTTGCGGATGGCGTACACCCAGCTGGGTTGCTGAGCAGATCAGAGTCAAATAACATTTGCAAATAATTCTCACTGTTTGTTTTTCCCTAATGGAGTGCCAGGTGCGGGGCTTTACCACATTTCACATAAGGTCAAGTGTCAGACACAAGCAGTAAAGTATTTAAACTTATTTTTTGAAGTCGTATCCTGTGTTCTCTGGAAATCTCTAGTTCGCTTTGGTTCTGTGCAAGTCCAGCATGTATCTCCTGTTATAATGATCATCTTCATTTTGTGACATTTACTTGAGAATATTATGTTTTATCATACGTTTACTTAAGAATCACCACTTCAGCTTTTTTGCATTTTTGTCATCACGCATGTACATTTACTCCGTCTGTGGCCAGCACTGATATATATTTGTACAAATACCTGATGGCATGCCATCTCATGAAGGCTTAGGTACTTTGGTGGCATTGTTAAAACATTTTGCCTCCCACATTTTCCAGTAAGAGGATAGCAGTGCATCTACTCTGTGTTCATAAGACTTTACGAATGATGTAACCAGGCCTGAAAAGAACAGTGTGCGCCATTCGTCGTCTGTTTATGTCTGCACTAACACAATCTCGATGGATTCCTTTAAATTTTACATGGTAATTAAATGATTTTGACTCTGGGAGCTGGTGGCTGTTGAGACAGGATCCCAGCCTGCCCTCTGCCAGGAGGACAAAGGCTCTGTCTCTGCACCAGCACAACGCTGACTGTGTGCAAATCATCCCAGTGCTGATGCTGAGCCAGATAAGCCTGCTCTACACTTCCTCACACTGTGTCTGCACACACATGCACGCTCATCGTTCTGCCACCCGCTGCCTGCTTCTGCTGTGAGAAGTATGAGGGGGGAAAAAGGAGATTTCACTCACCTGAGGGTGTTTGTATGTTTGCAGCTTAATATGTGAGTGTGAGAGCATTCTGCAGCTCTGAGTGTGCATGTGTACGTTAAATGCGTGCCCCTGCTTTCAGCCTGTTGGAGGCCTATTAATGGAGGATGCTGTTAAGTGATTTTGGAGGCTTCACTGGAGATTAAGGGGAAGGAAGAAAGATGGCTGCCTGCAAGGTGCTTTAATAGTCCCTAACAGCGTTAGTGCTTTATAGCTAGCAGCTGGTCCAGGTGTTATCCTCTGCCTGAGCGCACATGCATACATGTGCGCATACACACCTCCTGCCTCATTAAGGTCTGTCCTAACAGGAGGGCTCTGCGGTTTAGGACCGAGTCTGACGCAGTGTGTATTTCCAGCCCATGTGAACATGCTTTAAACTGCTAGCTGCTTGCCTGGAAGGGAAGAAAGAGAGGAAAGGAAGCGCTGATTGGGTTGGTTGTCATGTTCAGGCATTTAAATTGCCATTTGTTGTGGCATATAAAATAGCTCCAGAAACAACTGCTACGTTTGTAGTTTCTCTTCCCAGCATTAGGCAGAGCTTTACAGCCCAGTGTTTACAGTCATCACAAACAACAAATTTGTGCTCCTTGTGAAAGTGACCTTTAACTGTTTTGGCTCCAATTTTTCCCCTACCTTTGTTCTAAAATTGGATGTAATGCATTAGCAGGAGTATTTGATCAAACAGTACTGGGAACAGTTTCGGGGTAAGTACCCACAAAGAGGCTCTATAAAACCTGGACTTCAGGGGTTATGCTATGTTGTTTACACTTTTTGTGATTTGAGTAAATAAATATGCGCTTACATCTGGACCAATCACAGCACACCTACAAGACTGCAATAACCTCACTTAACCAAAGTTCCCTTTATCCTGAGAAGGACCTTACTCCATAATAAGAGCTTATAAACTGAGTTTGAAGAACAGCACTTGACTCCAGTTATTGCAGTGTGTGCAAAGAAAAAAGGGATGCTGCTCCCACAGTTACTAGAACTGTGAAAAAATTCCTGTTCTATGAATTTATGATTTTTACACCATTTACACGTCACAACTGGAATTACACTCAATAAAAGTTGGACTCGACTGTTGCTGTGCCAAACAAAACAAAAAAATTCTCTTTAAATAATCTCCTATGAAGTGAAAAAAAATCCTGGTGAGTCAGTGTAACTGGTGCAGTTTGAAGAAGCACTGAGTAGATGTGTATTACAGGCGAGCTTTTTACTGACTGGACCCTAAGATGGTAGGAACACTGGGGGGAGAGCTCCACATGCAATAATTGTAATTTGGCTATAAGTAGCTTAACCAACGAGGGTAAGGAAAGGGGGCGGCATGCTGGAAATAAGGAGCACCGAGGGGGAAGAAATACAAGAGATTATTGGTCTGCAGGGCACATTCTGTCCTACTCTCTTCACCCCCCACTATGACGTCCGCCTCCACTCACCAAAGCCAACATTCACCTCAGGTCAGCCATATGTAATGTTACCGGACCTTTACTGGCACAGATTTACAGAACAAAGCTGCACTTCCCATTCATGTCTCACGCTCTCTCCCCAGGTGTACTAATGAACATTACAGACTGGTTCACTGAGAAGCTAAAGACGCTATCCGCCGGGATTCACACTCTCCCCCCCCTGCGGTCTCCAAACAGGGTGGCAAACCTCAGAGAAAGTGTTTTCTTTCTGAAATCCTTTCACTTTTTGGAGTGTCCATCCTGTTGTTGCCCAGGCCACAGGAAATGGGATGCCTCATTCAAGCGCGCATTCCCTTTTTTCATCCCATATGCCACTGATCTGGTGTTTTTTCAATGTGAATGGGGAAATAATGAAGCAGCATTTTTTCAATTTTGACTTCAATTATGTGTTGGCAAGCCAGACAGCAATGCATGTTGTATCTGCTTGGAAACCATGTCATGGTCTCTCATTCACGGCAGCTGGTCTTCTGTTATCCACTCAAGTGTCTTTCAGTAGGAAGGTGACAGAATAGGATGGCAACGGGAATAATTACACACATGGAATAAAAAGTGCATGCACATATATGTAGACATTCAGTAAACTAATAGATCTTAATAGAAATAATTATAATAATCTTTATTTATGGAACTCACTTCTTCTTATGATGCAAAATTCTTTACACAAGGAATAGAACAAGAAGATCATCCAGTTTAAAGTCAATGAAAGAATAACACAATAATATAACACCATCTCAAGTGCAAGGCGATGTGAAATGAAGACATTTGGAGTTGTGTGCTCCCAACAATTTTGAGCATCTTAACTGATTATTTTTTTATGTATAATTTATTCCCTGAGTGAAAAAAAAATGCTGAGTGTGAACCATGAGCGCTCTGTCTGCTCAGACAGTTTCAGGACTTTGGCTTTGATCTCGGCATGACTGCGTCTGTTTGTGTCACTTCTAAAACTTATGACAGGAAGTCTAACCAGGGTTATACATATGAGTGAGTTTTCAGGATGTGGGTTTTCTGGGGGATTTAGATCTCAGATGATACAGTTAGCCACAGTCTGTCTTTGTTTGTCGGTAGCCCCGTCTCCTTTGATGGTTTGCAAATGTGTCTTCGCATTCAGACGTGAAACTATACGCTCATCCTGCTGAAGTTGAAAGCCGTTGATGAAATCACAATATTAGTGTAAGATGACCAAAACCATGTGTCGGTGAAGAAACAGAAGTCTGGCAGGTCTGTATGCAGTGGCGGTGTAATATAAGCACTTGAGAGCTATTTATGGGTTACTGTACATTGTGATTTGACGAAGAGTCTGTATAAAGGAGACGCATGGTTTGGCGAAGCCCTTGCAGACGTGCAGGAACATGACATAGTTGCTCTCTCATATTCTCACAGACCACAAAGAGGCAGCATTAATGATAAGCACCTGGATTACCACAAGCTCCTAGTTAGGTCCAATTGGCAGTAACAGATAAATTGAGATGAGCGGGAGTTAGACGCAGGGGCCTCGGTGAATAAACCCTTTTTACATCGGGATGCAAAAGAGAGCCCAAAAAGAAAGATGAAGAGATCCTTTATGCTGGCAGTGTGTTCACATGAGAGGAGACCACACGCTTCGGAGAGAATGAGACAGAAAAAGAGAGAGAAGGACAGTGTCTTTCCCAGACAACCCACGAGGATCCAATACACTCCCACGCGTCTGGGCTTGTGTGTGGCCTCCGCAAACACACACACACACACACAAGCTACATGGGTCCATGTTCATCCCCTCCTTGTAACATCAACCCTTCGCTTTTTCAATCCGGGCCACACTCTCCGCCGACTTTGATGCATTTTTTTGCTTGATGTGTACGACAATAATCTTTTTCACCCCTCCAAAGGAGCGGGCCATGTGAAGAAAGGCCCTTCTCTCGAAGCTTTGCTTCATCTTTTGCCCCGGCTCTCCAGCGAGACAAAATCGTTTCACCGGGACCACAGTGTGGTTCAACTGCAGCTGAAAAGAGACGGGGACCAAATCCCTCTCATGCACAACAAAACAACACTGTAGCCTTTTCAGTGTGACTGCCCACAAGGAAAGGACCCTTTCTGTCTGTGGCCGACACTGTGTCTGTCTATCCGTTGCCTCCTCACAGATGTTGACACTGTTTGTTGCGGGTTAAGATACTCTCTAAAGACTATTGTGTCTCTTGTATCTTCTCTGTTATTGAGTTTTTCCACTCTTTCCAGGCGAAGGCCGGACATAGATGGGGGGTAAAGCCGTGAAAAACCTCCGGATGGCAGTCAGCGCTCCAGGGGGCCTTTCTGCCCAGAGAGACCCCACCAAAGGGCTTCTTTGTGGGTAGCAGCAGGCAGCCACCGCGGGCTGTATGCTGGAAGTATTGTGTTGCTCGATAGACCCAAGTCCCTCTCCAGATCAGGGTCAAAGGTTAGCCCCCCTGTGGGCTGCTCCATACCTGCCCTGTCCCCCCCAACCCCTCCACTCTCACAGGCCTCTAGAGACACAGCCACATACAATGGAAACTAGTCAGCACGCTACTAAGGAGACTCTTAAGATTGAGAGGTAACAGAGCGGAGAGACTAATTCAGTCCACTCTCCACTTTTCGATGAATAGGTAATTCGATTAACGGGCTCATGAGAGGGAATAACGAGCAAAGCGGGTCAGAGGCTCCGCTCTGTGATTTACAAGGCCACATCTCAGCACCTCGGCAGGATAAAAATCTTATCGCGGGCTCACAACAAAAGCCCTTTGATGACATCTCAGCTTTCAGCATTGTTGATGGGGGTGTGAGTCATAAGAAGGTGCGTGCATATGCGCGGATATGTAAGTAAGCATGCCTTTGGAGGCAAACATTTGGATCTGTGCTGAGCTAGATATCACCCCTATCACCTTATTTTGACACCCCTGTGCATCCAGGGAATGTTTGCTTTCAGGCCTCTGCTCTGTCAGCACCTCAAACTAATCATGAGATGTGAAATTCGAGTTTCTGACAAGCTCATCTTGTTTTTGTCATTGATTCATGGGTCTGACTCACGTGTTCAGCCTTATTGAATAAAATTATTAATTACTTGAGTATATTTCTACTAATTTACTCAAACTTAGCCAGTTATGTGCAAAACACAGAGTGAGAATTCAAATCAGTACAAACAGAAGACATTCAGATAATTATCATTAATAAACCTAATCACAGCAGATCAAAGGCACCTGAAATGCCTTTTATTTGATCACTTTCTTCTCAGCTGTTATCACTTAACACACTTGTGTCATTCAGGGAAGCCGCTGAATAGAGATTGGGTTTTTTTGTTTGTTTACGGAGGTTTTTCTTCTGAACAGAGACGGTAATTCAGCTGTATAGCACCAATGTATGACTTGGTGCTGTCAGTAGTGATATAAGACTGTGAAGGGGCATCTCTGACCCCATATTAACAGTACATTAACCCTCTCCCTAGGTGAGGCCAGTACATCTTTTAAAAATCTGACCCCGGTCCCTTCAAACTACTGCAGGGGTCCCACAGTCACCACTCTCCCCTCTAAACTCTGAAAGATGCCATGTATTGTGCATTCTAAGCACAAACACATTGGCTCTCACTAGACGCCCAAGGCTGCAGGATCGGTGCTTTAGTGTCCCATTTAAGTGTCATCCCAGAGTGGAGGTTGACCAGCAGCTGCAGGTAGCTTTCATGGTCCCCCGGGCAGGCAGGCTGTTTCTCCTGGTGCCCTGCTGCTAGAAATTTGTCGTCCCCCTCTGAGCGTCTCTTTGGGAGTGTCAACCACGGGCCCCTGATGGGAGATTTGTTGATATGATAACTCGATTAGGCTCCAGGATTGATGACATTTTGGCAGAGAGCCAGTCAGCAGCACCGAGGGAGGCACTGCGTCATCTCTTTAACCTCTATTCACAAGGCAGCAATTAGGAGGTAGTAATTGGAGAATTAGCTATGTTGCTACATGTAGTCCTCACTTTCTAGAAGTCAAGCAGCTGAATACTTGTGCAACTGGCACTTTTACATGGAATATTTTTGCGTCACTCTTTTTAATTCATTGTGCTGTGCGTCATTTCTCCCAACCGTGGGCCTTCTGAAAATACAAAGTGATATTTAGTTACTGAAGAGAAAGGTTGGCCATGGTCACTGCCTTTTCTTATTCCTCTCTGACGCCTTTCTTTATGTGACTCTGTGCCGCCAGCTCAGTAGAGATAATTCAATTAACGCGGCCAAGGCCTGCATTTCAAAACCTTTTCATCGGAGAGATTTGCATCATAAAACTCTGTGGCACAGCTGAAGGTCCTGTGACATTTTTTATGCTTTTAAATCTGCAAAAAACATATATATATGTTCTTTTCAGACAAGGCCTTTACCTCAAAAATGACATGTCCTCTTTGTTTTATTATGTAAATTCTTCATAACTGTACAATGTCAGAGTCTGATGGGATTGAAAAGGTGTGCATGTGTGTCACCTTTACGTTAAGCTTGCTGAAATCACAGCCGACAGGTAAGAAAGTGAGAAAAATAAAGAATGTTTCACATTTAAACAGCTGATAAAAATTCATGTTCAGCGCTGAAATTAAAGCCAATCTGAACCTGGTTCTTGCACTGTTACACTGAGTCTAACTGAATACAAAAATAAGCCTATCTAATCGGTCACTGCAAAGGTGATTGTGTGCAGTTACGTAGTGAAACGTGTGTTTTTATTTCCTGTTCTCGTCCAGCAGCTTCTGTAAGGTTTTTCCAGTGTTTTACAGTTACAGGAGCAGCATCTCAGAGGTTGGGCTCAGGAAGATCACGCAGACCCTTTCTCTTCTCATCCAATCAGGTTTGTGTGGCAAGTCAACTTTGCTGACCCTGACCTGTCACGCACCGTGGGTTTAGTCTGACGTATTCAAGGTGTAGCCATCTGTGCTCACATCCCCAACCTCTGGTTTCTGTGTGGACAAGTCCTCTGTGTCCAGGCCCACTGGACTGGAAAAGTTGCTTACAGTGGACTGTTTGTTTGGCTAAGCCCAGGAGAAAGGTTGGACGGAGGAGTAGCAGGGCTCCTGGAGGACACTTGCGTTTTCTCTTTTTTTCTTTTCCTTGGTTAACCGAGCTCCAGAGGGCACCTATGATTTAACTTGGAACACAATGACCTTTGACCTCTTTGTGTGTTTCTGATTGTTTGATTGCTTTTGTGCAGCGCTAACTCTTTATTTTGTTTTTTTTACTGCAACAGATATTCAGATCTCAAGTGTCAACATATAGTTCACAGGTCAAAACAGACCCAACAAAGGGTCCAACCAGCAAATGGGCTCCAACCCACTTGCGGGCATTTCCAAATCTTAAAATTGTGTATTTCTATTTATTTACTTTTTTACTGACTTTTTGTGGCCATATTGCCACAGTTACAGTTAAGAACTGACTGCATTATCAGTTCTCATGGTCCAAACTGTGTAATTTAATCCAAACTAGAGATCTCAGTAGTTGTTACCAACATGCTGCCATACCAGCCTTCATAACACTCCAAGCAAGGTGGCTAAGACGAGGGGCAATACCAACGGCAGCAGACGGGCTTAATATGGAAATGCTGAGACAGATTTTTGAAAGTGCAGTCATCATGTTGCTGGTTTCAAAATTTCCTTAACTCACTTTTGTGATTTGATTGACATTTAAATGTATTTTCATGGTGGCGTATAGGAATCATTTAAAGAACACAATGTGATGGCAACATCTTGTAACCAAGACATTTCAAGAGGTTACAACACATTCACAATGATAATGACACGTGTCTGCGCAATAAACCATCCAAAATACACCAGGCAGCCACAACATTAAAACCACTTGCCAATGCTGCGAAAATCCTCCTCATCTCACCAAAGAGCTCTGATTTATTGGTCCTCTTGGGATCAAACTTGCTCTGGTTCATCTCGTGGACGCTAGATAAGATTGCGGATACTCTGGGGGCCATTGGAACACCTTTGACTCTGTCACTGAGCAGTTTTTGCCATGCAGCGTGGCACAATGTCCTGCTGGCAGCTGCCCTTGGGGAGCACTGTTACCTAGGTGTGTACAAATGAAAGTAATATCCACATAAATGCTAGTACCCAAAGTTTTGGAGCAGAGCAACGCAAGGTAATGAAATGATAAATATTCACTTCATCGGTCAGTGCTCAGCTTTGTGTTGTAGTAGAATAAGTATTCAGGGCCTTTTAGTAAAGTAAAAGTTAATAGCATAATTTACACGCAAGTTATCAAAACGCACTTTTTAAGCACACCACCCGCAATAACATGTCATTATGATGACCAGTGCATTAATGTGTAAGCTATATATTTATGTTGTATTTGGCTGAGGAGTAACTACTTACTTCTTCATGTCTTTAGGTTTAATCACTAAAATATTGTGATATAAGAGACACAGATCTAAAGTTTGCTACGTAAAATCTTAATCTGCAAATTAGCCGGTACAGCTGTGAGAATAATACCAAATAGCACAAATACTTCATGCAGTACTAAAATATTGCACTTTACCCCTGCACCAAGCACCGGGGTGTTTGGAGTGCAGCCTCTAGTTGTTTACGTGTTTTTGTTTTTTCCAAAGGACCAAACCAGCTATATGAGCGCAGAGGTGACGTATGATTACCTTCGACAATCCAACTTCTGAGCACAACACGCGCAAGTGCACATCCGCCAGTCTTTCATTTTTTCAGTCATACGCATGCCTGAAGTTCCCCCCCAAACAGCCGCAGCGTTTACTGTCAGCCCGCTGACATGTGAATGACACTTGAGGTAGACCATGAAATTGACAAACGACGTTTGCAGGGAAATCAGTGACGTCTGCGTGGTTTGAATCATATCTGACGATCAGTGTACAAAACAACAGCTTAACCAGCTAAACCGAGTACCAAAGCCCTAACAGATGGTGCGCAAGTGTCCACACACACACACACACACACACACACACACACACACACACACACACACACACACACACACACACACACACACACACAGCCAGGGTGTTCTCAAAGAGTGATGTGTCATCCTGTAGTAATGACACCGCAAATAAGACGAGATGGCTCAGACGCTGAATGTGCATCCCATTTACTCATTCGTTGTATTCATTATTCCTCTACTCCACGCAGCTTGTTTTGAGTGACTGAATATTTTGTTCCGCTCTGACATTCATTGAGCAAAACAGCGCGCAATGGTGCTGGTGATATATTTGATGAAATGCAGTACATGATGCTTCTTGGGTGGTACTTGACTACCAGAGACTTGGCCAGGCTGTGTATAAAATATCACCCTTAGTTGTAAAATACTGCCATCTAGTGGACATAAGTCTGCACAAACGTTTAATGCTGAAGAAAATTCCATCCAAAGGCTTTTATTTTATTTTATTGCCTTCTGCAATTCATCACTGTAACGCTAAAACTGAAACTTACTCACTGCTGCAGTAAAAATATGCAAATGTTTCCGCCTTAATTCTGGATAGAAATGCATAAAAGTCATGCTTGTTTTTAAGGTCTGAATTTAGGAATACACATTTTGCCTACAGAGCTGCCCATTACTTTTCATGGCACAGATTCAACAAGGTGCTGGAAACATTCCTCAGAAATTCTTGTCCATAACGTCATGATAGCATCACACAGTTGTTGCCAATTTGTCAGCTGCACATCCATGATGTAAATTGTCCATTCTATGGTGGCTATGAAGGCCGCAGAAGATCACAGTGTTTATGTTCAAGAAACCAGTTGAGAATAAATGATGCTCACTTGGTAATAATGGGCCCAAAGTGTGCCAAGAAAATATCCCCCACATATTACACCACTATACCAACAGGCAGGATTATTCCATGCATTTATGTTGTTCACATTAAATTCTGATGTCCTGCTGAAATCAAGACTTGTCAGACAGGGCAGCATTTATCAGCTATGGATATAAAATTATAAAATTATACCAGTTGGAGGGAGAGGGGTTGAGTTGGACATCAGTGAGCACCTTACCAAAGCTGAAAGGAGATGATTTATGCAGCAAAAAAGTATATAGTGGCGCTATAATGGCTATATTCAGTTTGGATTCTTGCCCTATGGTTATGTGATGTGCTGGGGGTGAAGGAAGCCTGAAAATTTTGAGAACCACTGTATTATATGGGACACACATAACAAGTGACAGATTTTCTTTCTGGCTTTTGATTTTGTCTTTGTAAATGTGAGCATATCCAACTTAGATGTTCACCTGATGCAAAGGCTTATAGGTTTCCTGCATCTTTGTCTCTCATGCTCACTGGTCAAATTCTTCTTCTTTTTTCTTTATCAATCCTGCCATTCCATGTTCAAAGTCACTTAAGGAACACGCCATCAGTCTGCCAGCAGCATAATAACAATAATGTCAGAGTGTCTTACACTGTCCTTTGGCCTACATTTTGGGGTTTCTAGAGTGCAGTTAGATAAACCAGTTGCTGAAGCAGAAAGAAAGCAGATCTGCCTGCCTATGTGTTTGGCCTGTCGGCTTGGGGACCAACATGAAACATGAAATCCACCAGGGGGCAGTGAAGCCCAATGTCCAAGTAAAACTGTATCCACTGGAAGTGACAGATGATGAATAGATGTTAACCACATAGCGTGGTGTGAGAAACACATGTGTATATGTATATATTAAATGTGTCATTTTTAGCACATTACTACTAGTACCAATAATTCATTAAAAGGCTGTTTAAGAGTTCATTTTAAATTTGCAGTTTTGTTATACAGATTTAAATTTCATAGATTTTATTCACTAGCCACAATGTGTCAACTCAACCGTCCACGTGTTGTAAATTTATTGCTTTTTTGATGGCCGAGGCACTTTGACATAAGAGTAGGACTTTTCTTCTTCGTCTTCTTTACTTTTTATGATTTCAGGCTTTGACAGTGATACTCCTGCCTCCTCAAGAGTGTTCTTGATTTGTTAAATGTTCTAAGGTTTTTTATCTTAATCATGGAAATAATTCTGTCATCATCCATCTGTGGTCTTTCGGGATTTTTGCTGTTACTGAGCTAGTGCACAATTTTTCTTCACACACCAGACTTTTTGCCATGTTTCTGATAGGTTTTTTCTTTTCTTTTGTTTTTTTAGCCTAATTATGGTCTCCTTCGCTTGCATTAACTTCTGTTTGCACCTCATATTGAAAGTTTTGATGAAAAGATACCAAATAACTCACCTGCCCATTGCGCTGCTTATCAGTAACCTTGTACCCTGAAAAACAGCCTCTAAAAAATGGGGAACTATCTAAAATGAATGGCCGTTAATCCTAAACAGTCGATCCAATAATTTTGCTAAACTCTTTGAATTAAAGTTGAAGTCTTCACTTCAATCCCATATTGACTGTTTAAAATCCACCGTGGTGGTGCACAGAGAGATGTAAACCTACCACAGTTCAGCTTCATTTAGTTCTGCACTTGCCTATTCAATGAAACCAGATACACACTCACATGTTTAGTACATTGTTACTTTATATTTAGGCTAATAATATCAATAGAATTTTTTTTCCCTCAGCATGGGATCACCACTCCCTCACCTCGCTGGCTTTGTTAAAAACACTGATCAAATCCTCCTTGACATCTAATACCCATCATACCAGATCTGGTCTATTCTGCACTGTTTAAAACTGGGGCAATATAATGTTACTTCCCTGAATCATCTCTGCAGTTCTGCTTTTGTTTTTCAGAAAGCTATGACAAAGAGCAAAGTCTGTTTTAAAGCTCTGCACTGCAGAGCCTGGACCATTTTTGGTTTGGGTCAGTTGCTGCTGTTGGGAGCCATACTCTTTGGTGAGCAACTTACACATTTAAATAAATAATAATATACAATTCTAACCCTCTTTTGAGGAGGTACTGTGCACCACAGCATATTTTGTGATGTGAAACACTTTTATAGTTATTATATAATTGTTTTCTGTGTGACTTTATCAGTTTCTCTCATCCTTTTGGAGTCATTTTGACCCATTCTTCCTTATATTGTTTCTTTGGTTCACTGAGGCTTGCAGACGCTTTCATAGGGTCCTAGAACCAGATTTCAGTCCAGTTGAGGTTTGGATTTTGTCAGGGCCATTGCAACACCCTGATTCTTTTTTATTTTTCTGCCATTCTGTTGTAGATTTTCTGCTGTGCTTGGAATCATTGTTGTGTTGCAAGATACCGTTTCAGCCAAGCTTTATCTGTCGGACAGATGGACTCCAGAATACTTTTGCGTACAGAGGAGTTCATCATGGTAGCTGCAAAACAAGCCCAAATCATCACCCCTCCACCACCGTACTTGACAGTTAATATGAGGCATTTGTGCTTATAGGCTGTGTTTGGTTTTCGCCGAAGATGTCACTGTGCATTATATATCTCAACTTTGGTCTCGTCTGTCTAAAGGACATTGTTCCTGAAGTCTTGTGGTTTGTTCAGGTGTAATTTTCCTAACCTAAGCTGTGCTGCCATGTTCTTTTCAGAGAGGAGAGGCTTTCTTCTGGCAACCCCTCCGAACAGATCATACGTGATTAGTCTTTTTCTAACTGTCGTGCACTTTAACATTTAACATGTTAACTGAAACTTGAGGAATATTAGATGTAGCTCTTGGGTATTTTGCACTTTCTCTGAGGTTTGCATGTTCTGACCTTGAGATGAATTTGCTGATGATCAGTTAATCAGGTACATTTAATTAGCAGCACCTAGCTTCACTCTTTGCCTTATTTCCTATGGAAACAGTAAGGGTGTACTTAGTTTTTACATGACTGTATTTCTAGCTGAAGGGTCAAACAAGGTGAGCTGTTTGATAATCGATGTATCCTAAACCACAAAATAAACTGTAAGTACCTTACTTAAAATGAGAAAAGCTGGAAAAAAGGAAGGAAATGATGCAGTTTTATAGAATTTAAATTTCTGCAATTATTCAGTAACTGTCTCCTAAAACAAAATGGGTCATTGTCATGCTATTCTTCTTTTCTTTGTTTTTTTTCTCCCATTATAATCTGGAATGTTAAAATCCATACTGTGTTAATTATAATATACCTAGTTTGTGGCTAACATTAAACATTTGTGGAGTAACAGGATCAGAGAAGTTTCTAAGTGATATTCTGCTAATTTAAAGTGCATTTAAACAAATTGTGTCATGTGTGGAAATCAGGGCCACGGAGAGGAATTGCCTCCACATCACTGGGTGACTCACCACTCCTGCAGAATTCTTCTTCAACAGGTCTGTCCTTACTTACCTCAAGGAAAACATAGGTCCATATTAGTTAGTATTAGCAAATCTTTACAGTTTAGAGTAAGGGTTTGTTTTCTAAAAGTGTTAAAACTGCAATGAAATGTTTTGTCTTCTCTGAAATGTGTCCAGAGCATTGCTGGCACCATTGCAGAGTCAATATGAAACCAATGTGACAGAGAATGACGTCCACAGAGCAAGACGAAGCTCTACACCTGCTGATGACTCAGTTTTGCCTCCAAACATCCTGAACGGCTCTCATCTGTCTTCTCTCAAAGCGCTTGCTCGTCCATGATAGTTCCTCTTCCTGTTCAGCTGCCTGAGGCTTTCTTGAGCAGCTCATCTTGGGCAGGCGTCTTGATGTATTCACAGGCGCTTTTTGTGGCTCCCTCTTTCCATTGCTTATAGATCCTAATACCTGGCTGTGACTCGCCTTTGTGCATATTTATCACGGTTCCCACTGGCTTGTGGGATACTTAGTTACTTGTAGTTGCCCAGTATATTCTGGCTCCTATCAACCACTTCAGCCCGGATCACCTCCCCTCTCTTTGTAACCATTCAGCCACACCTAACTTATGTGAACGACATCACATTATCCTCACTTCAAATCTTTGTGAGGTGGATCAGTAAGTTCTCATTCATGCCATACTTGAGAAACTTACAATGAATTTCTTCAGTTCAATGAATAGTTTAAAATCATTTTTAGCAAATTCACCTGTGACATTTCTCTCTGCTTACTTTGACATTGTTTTTTTAAGAAAGAAAATTTGAGAAAAAATATACACTGATTATGTTTGTTCTCAAATTCCTGTTAGTATTATTTTAAGATAAAATTCATACAGCCAAAAAAAACCCCTCATGAGCACAAACTTTGCACCCAGGTAAAACATTTATCCACAAGATGGCGGTAAAACAAAGACTATCTCGACTGACCTGAGCAGCGTGTCCCCTTTACTGCAAGTCATTGGCCTGCTCACATTCAACTCATGTCCTCTGTCTCTATTGAATAAATCCACTCCAACCCCCATAAAAACTCAATTTTTATATTGTGTTTGGAAGAAGAGAAATAAGAAAAACTCCAAAGTTTCTTATTACATGATTAAAAAAAACGAAAATAAAATCACAAGAAGAAATGTTGCAGGATAACTGTGTACTTTCAGAGGAAAAATACTTTTAAAGAGCAGCTGCGTTCAGAGTGCAGAAAGAGTGAAGTCTCATTGTTTATCACTGGGTTTATTATTACTAGAAAAAGCATCATGTTCTCGTGAAATGAGTGACCTGACTTGAGTCAGTAAGCTGGAATGAAAAGCTGTTGATTTCTTTCATTTTTAAGAAAATGTGTTGAAGAGTTACAGTGAGGCATGTAAAAAGAAGAGTAAATAAACAGGCTTATTTTCAATATCTAATAACCAGATGCACGCATTTGTCTATCCAGGTATGCTTTTACTGCATTTGCAGCGTGTTTTGCATCATTTTCCTGCTGAAACATGAAGCTGTTGCCAATCAGATGTTTTCTAAATTGTATTGAATGGTGGATCAAAATCTGATGGTACTTTCCTTTTTTCATAATTCCATTATTTTGACAAGACCCCCATGACAGAGCCTCCACTGTATTTTACTGGTGCCCTTGGTCCTCTGACCTCCTCCATGCATACTGATGATGATTTGACAAAAAAGCCTCTCAAATATGGCTTCATCATCCGTAAAGCATGTTGCACTGATTTTCAGTGCAGTTCTTGTGCAATTTGGCATTTGTTTTTTTCTTATTTCTCATTGGCATGACTTTCAACTGCTTTAATCTGTTGTAGATATTTTTAGATGTTCAGCGTCTTCTTCGGTCCTTCGCCTTTCCAGTTTCCTCAGACTAATCAAACTGTGTTATCACTGCCATTTTAGAAATTTAGAAAGGCTGATGACGTGAATGGCTCGAGACTTCTGCACAGAACTTTATCTGGAAATGAGGCTTCTTTCAACAATATGTAAAAAGTTTTTCAAGGGTGATAACAGTGCCATTTCTTGTTTTGAATTTTGCTTTGGACTTCATGTTATTGCAGTTCACCTGTGTCTCTGTGTCTCTCTCTCTGGTCAAAGTGGGCTTCCTGACCCCGAGTCTCTCCTTTTATGGTTTGAAAAGGTCAGTAGACTGACTCCAGCATACACAACAAACGTAGTGTGGGAACTGTCCAAAGTGTTGAAATGTACGCCTTGAATTTGCTGGGAGAGAAATGTTGGTGGTTGTGCTATAAGCATAAAAAGTAACAGTATTGTGTGTATTTTGTACATAACAGGTTTTAACTAAAAAAAAACACTTAAAGCTGTACTGTTCAGTTACACTGCAAAGACATGACGAAGCAAGTGCACCACCCACCTAATCAGTGTTCAGCTAGTCTAAAGGTCAAAGGCTGAAACCTCTGCATTGATTTTGGTCCAACTTTATAGTTTATTATCCATCAGTAAACAATCTCACACAAACTCAGCAGCTGAAGTTATTCCATTTGGATTTCAGTTAATGAACTCAATGGCATTTTAGGATGACGGCACCTTTTAATTTGAGGAACAAACGTGGGTGGATTAAAGGATTAGTCTGAAGTACTCATGAGCTTGTTGAAGTAGAGAGGAGTTTGAGTGTGAAAGTCATTTTTTGATCTCATAATGAAGTCAAATATTTCCAGAAATGGGCTGTTTTATCAAATGTGGGTCAGACAAATAAACTTTTGTGCTCTCTGTCATTTCTTTTTTTCCACTTAGATAAGAATTTATGACTCTGGAGAGAAGTCGAGACTGTTTTCCATGTGAATAGTGGGAATAAAGAAAGTGAAGTCTACACCCTGAGGTTTAAATATCCACCATTTACCCCACAATACTTCTAAGAAATTCTTAGAAAATAAAAAAAACTGTACTATTTTCCCCCTTTCATCCCCTCTGACTGCTGTTAAATGATATTCTAGGATAATTGGTAGTAATGTATTTCCAATATGTATTTCTGTCTAGTTATCCATTAAAGATTAACTTCATTATCAAGCCACTGTTGTTTGGTTATTGACGGTTAGCCACGCCCACTAAAAGGATCAGCCAGTACAAATGCGAGTAGATCCCCCCCCCCACCTCCTCCTCACACACACACACACCCCCTTCCCGCTGATGACCGTGAACAAGTTTCACCGGTTCACCCTCCGGCAATGGATTGACGATTCATGTAAATAAAACAGATCGACGCAGCTTAAATTGCGCAAGGATGGCGGACGAGGAGTCACCGAAGGACGAGGAGAGGGAGTTTCAGAAGGCTATAGCGAAAATTGGAGGTAGCGAGAGGATTTATTTGGTGAGTGATGTCTGCAGAAGTAAAGATTTGGACGGAGATGACGCCAAAATATTGCAGGAGTTCGTACGCGACATGTTTCACGACGGCAGTCTGGTGGCAAACGGTCATGGTGGCCCCCACTCAAGTCCGACGAGCGATCATGGCGGTAAAGCAAGTACAAACCACGTTTCCAGCGAGGCGGAGACTGGAAAGGGCAATGAAAATGATCTAACAGCGAGGCCCAAGGACTTGGAATTGGGAGAGGACAGAGAGAAAAAGAGACGACCAGCGGGTAGTAGCAATGCTCAGAGGACAGCAACGAGGAGGGCGAACATTCACAGCCTGAAGCGAGCGATAGACTCCCCTGTCATCATATTCATCTTCAGACAGACTTTCATCGGCCGAGCTCCAAACGAGGTGTGCTTAAAAGAGATCCTCAAGGATGTAAAGGCACGCACGAAACGCGCTACAATCGCTCGGCCAGCTCTGATTGGATTAATCCACACAACCGACGAGAGCGCCGAGACGCGCCGGTGCGCCCAGCTTCTGGAGCGTCTGATCCGCTCGGTGTTCCACAACCATGCATCAGAGGCGATATGGGTCGGCTGCTTCATCCCGAAGACAGACACCCTAATGCTCAGCATCAAGAAAAACGTCTGCAGAGTTATACATTCATCTCAAGCAGCAGGTGTACACACATTCCACTTGTAGCAAAACCTCAGAAAAGCTTATTTATTTCATGCAGTGTGTAGAAAAAAAAAAATGTTTTACTGTGACCATCTGCAACAACCGCACACACCCATGTCAGCAGGACACATGCTTGTAAACATGGAGTTTGAACCCTGGCACATTTAACCAGGCCAGCATGGGAATATTGTACAATGTACAGCATATTAGATCAGCAAGAGGCAAACAGCATAATTTGTCCAAGATATAATATGTTAACTATTATACCGAAGCCTCCACTAATCATAATATGATCGTTGTATGCTCACCAATGAGCACTACTTCAATTCAAGTCCATACAGGACATACTTTAATGTACTTTAATGAGAGCGCTCACTCTTGTGTAGGCCACTTCATGACACTCACAAGACCACACTGCACACATTTTTCTTCCCAGGCAGGGCTGCAAAGGCCAGGAAACAATGGGAGCATTCACAAAACGGTCGCCCCCTTAGAAAAGCTGCCGCATTGTTAAACGCTTCTTATCGCCTTTCAGATAATACTAGGGATGAAGGGAACCCAGTTTTCTGGCCATTGCAACGTTGGTTCAGCCAGAGGAGAAGAGAAGACCGAGGTTCAAGCAGCGAGCAAAGAGGTAGCTGCAAAGTAACTTCAGCAGAGAAATGCCTGAACTGCACCACAGACCTGCAGTCACTTATTTTCACTGCAAGTTCACAAGTTGTCTTTTTTCAGGTGACGCTGAAAGTGCAGAAGAGGGCATCCCTCTGAAAGCCTGTGCCTTGTCTACTGGACCAACTCTGAATGGAGATGCATCTGGAGGAGACGGCTAATGTAACCTGTGTGCTTTTTCGACTGTGAAAAGAGAAGCTGGCCTCAGTGCTTTGCTACAGTGTTACAATTTTTCTTTGTGATGCTCAGGGACCCACTTCTTATGAGCCAGCATACTTCTTGTCACGTCAAAGCCACCTAAACACTGTCAGGTTTGAAACATGCATTAGTTTGTTACGTGTTGAGAAAGCGTTAGACGGCTTACAGCATAAGTATTCTTATAAAATGATACAGGACTTGATTCCTGGCTCACTGTTTGTCAGGGAACTTGTGTATATCAAATACAGGGAATTAAAGAACAAAATCAACTGACATGATAAAAGCCTTAAAATGTGAAATCTCGCACAGTTTACCTGAATCCAGGTCACGTTCTCGCCTAGAAGCACTGCACTAATTTTCCGGAAAACCGTATTAATTGGATAACAGGGACCCTGGGTGCTTTACTTAAGATTTTATTTTTCATTTCATTAGGATTTTGTGTCTTAGAGACAACTTTTAGGACCACCAATATTTGTAACGAGATTTATGTCACTTGTATTTATGTAGCCTACTGACTTATTCATCCCTTTAAATAAACATCATTGGACTTGCCTGAGTGTTCACCTTTGTTTTAAAACACATACTCCTTACCTATTCTTTCAATAAAGTAAAAACTGCCTGGGTGACAACTAGTAGTCATCGAAAGCTGTATTGTCATACAACTTTTCATGAAAAACACGCCGCCCCTTGGCTTCCACGATCTTCATTTAATTGCCAGATGTGCTAATTTACTGTTTGTAAGCGACCTGCCTTGTCTTGACAGAAACGTAGAAGATATTGATGTGTCGGTCGCGAATGAAACGGCTCTTAGAGCCGACTCTTTGAAGTGAACGACGTGAGCAGACTCCTTATTGGGAACCGTGGAGTTTTTTTTTTTTTTTTTTTTTCTGTCACCACGGTAACAAGCTAACTGCGCTAACGCACTAGTTCCCACCAATTGAGCATTGCTTTTTTTTTTTTCTCTCACCCTCTCTCTCGCACTTTTTCTCCACTCCACTCCGCACACGAGCCTTGTGCAGTTGCAGATGATAAAGGATTCAGAAAGTTTATTCATGCAGGCCCATATGACAGAGAATGTGTATCTTCTTTTTGTTTTCATATTTTAATTTATATTTAATTGTGTTGTGGTTTGCAGTGTTTTGTGTTGTTTCACTTTAAAATTGTTTAAAAGGAAAAAGCTGAAAATTTAAATAGTTAAAAGTTGAAATCCTTTACAATAGTAATTCCTTTTGTGCATAATTTTATATTATGGTTAATAATAAATTAATTAAAGCAACAAAACAACCTGAAGAGTCGGTTGGGAGCCGAAAGCACCGGATCTTTTTTGTGAGTAGAGCCGAAAGATCCGGTTCTCTAAAAAGAGTCGGAAATCCCAACACTAGTAGAAGAGCTGCTGGGCTGGCAGGTCGCCATTTGAGGTGCCAGTGTAAAAATCGGATACATTCAACTACATTTACAAATTCCCCACATTTTTCCAAATAATATTTACGTTATCTTTATGTTAATTAGTTATAAAACTGGAATATGTTGGTCCAACTGATGAATCCAGCGTGAATTGTATACATTTTTTTACGTTTTTAATCAGGCATAGTTACAGCTGGCCAACCCGAGGGTCCTTCAGACAGGGACTTGCAGTGTTGAACAAAAAGAAGTTAGCAGCGGCTGCGTTCAGTTCGGTGGTTAAACATATCCAAATATTGCAAATCTTTTCTTTAACTTCCCCCAAATCACACGAAATTTCGCCGTCACACTAGGATACGCGGGACCGAGGAGGGACCGAAGAGCCAATCATGATAACATCTGCCGGTAAGTAGTTAAAGGTAGCTTTATTTTGTTAGCCGTTGCCATTGATTTAGCTGAGTCACACGGCTAGTACTTGGCAGCCCACCATAGACCGTTGATCACATATAAAATTACTAAAGTAGTTATAGTAAGGAGAAACACATTTCATTGTGGATTTCCCGTGCTTCAGAAATCTTTATAGATAAACATGTTCATTTTTTGCTTTCATCTGAGACGTAATTTCCGATGACGTTATGTGTTTGAATACATCCTAAATGCTGCTGTCATCTTAGTATTGCTATAAACAATCTTCAAATTGCCAGATTATGGGCTAACATTATATTTGATCCTCAATAAGCTTCTGTATCTCCTCAGACCGTATTGTAATGTAATGTATTCTTAGAATGTATTGTCTTTGATTTGCAAATGTATTTAGTATTTGAAATGACCGTTGGATCAAAAGAAAAGTATTTGGATTTTATGAAGTAAACATCCATTTAATAATTTATTTTGTTTTCTAGCTGGAATTATTTCTCTCCTTGATGAGGATGAGCCCCAGCTTAAGGTAAGAGTTGGCTGTAGGGTAGTCAATTGAATATTCGGGTAACGGGAGATTTTCATGTCTTGTTATCTCACCACAAGAGATACAGTTGCAGAGATAAAGTCTCTTGACTTTTATGAATTGTCAGTGTGGCCCATCAAGTTTTGGTCAATGTTTTATTTTTCTACGTGACATAAATGTAAACTCATTTGGTGTATGCAGTATTACATAAAAGTGAATACAAAGATGAATATTTAAACAACACGTCTGTTTTTCTTGCAGGAGTTTGCTCTGCACAAGCTAGATGCCATTGTGAATGACTTTTGGGCTGAGATTTCAGGATCCGTGGATAAGATGTAAGTAGCGAAGAGCTTATATTATAGTTATTACAGTACTGTAACATAAGTCAGCAGGAACTTAAGCTCATTGTTTATTTCTATGTCTGTTGTAGGGTTAAAGATTTAACTGACTTTCCCTGTAAATGCTGAGACACTGACAACAGTATTTACTCTCCCTCAAAGCTCCCTCATAGTTCAGTAATAAATGCAGAACTGAATGATTTTGATCATCTCTGATCTGATCTACAATTTACTCAATGGTGATTAGAAAAATGGCTCCTGACAGTTTTGTTTTATGTAACTCGTTGTTGTCTCCTCACAGTGAAGTCCTATATGAGGATGAGTCTTTCCGGAGTAGAGAATTTGCAGCCTTGGTGGCCTCCAAGGTTTTCTACCATCTTGGAGCCTTTGAAGAGTCTCTAAATTATGCTCTTGGTGCAGGAGATCTTTTCAGTGTCACAGATGACTCAGAATATGTGGAGACCATCATTGGTGAGTGGGGGGGGGGACTTCTTCTCACCAGTGCAAAGTAAAATAAAGATGTAATGTTGGACTTAAGGTTTATTCTCCGTTGCTTTCTAATGAAAAGTATGTATGAAATAAATATATTTACCTACATAACTTGTTATTTTTGTGGATGCAGCCAAATGCATCGACCATTACACCAAGCTGCGGGTGGAGAATACCGAGCTGCCAGAGGGCGAAGAGAAGAAAACCATAGACCCCCGTCTCGAGGGCATTGTCAACAAGATGTTCCTGCGTTGCCTTGACGATCACAAGTATAAACAGGCCATTGGCATCGCCCTGGAAACAAGACGTCTGGACATGTTTGAGAAAACCATCTTAGAATCAGTCAGTGCAGTTTTCTGCTAACTTGAGATTATTTTGGATCTTTACAACAAGTTTTAATAAGATTTATGCTTTGGTTACTGCTGTTGATTGTTCAAGGTTATTAACGTTTCATCTTAAGAATTTCTTTCTTTTCACTTCCCTTCCAGAATGATGTGAGTGGCCTCCTTGCCTACAGCTTGAAGGTGTGCATGTCCCTGATGCAGAACAAGAAGTTCCGTAACGACGTGCTGAGGGTGCTGGTCAAACTCTACATGAACCTGGAAAAACCCGATTTCATCAATGTCTGTCAGGTAACAATTGAATTGTTCAAACACCTGAGCCAAGGAAACTGGCGCGGGTGATCGTGCTTTCACTTCTTTTTTTTCCCTTCCAATGTTTTATCCATTGATTTGTTGTTTGTGACAGCATACACAAACACAGAAAAGAAATAAAAGGCTTTCAGGCACGAAAACATACGGAGGGAATTTAAGACGGTGCGACTCTCGAAGTTCTCAAACATGAAGAAAACCTGTCAAGAATATAACAAAAATATATTAAAAACATTTTTGCATCTTATGGGGCTGAGAAAAAAGTAAAGATCACAGCTTGTAAGAGTTAATATGGTATTATTGAAGAAAAGGCCCTCATCTCCTATTAAATCTCCCCTGAATATCTGGTTTACACATGCATAATTCTTCCAGTTGTAGAAAAGATAACGTCCTTAATCTAGTTTCGTAGAAGAGGTAGACTTCCAATTTATATGTTTCTTGGCAAGCACAATTCCTTGATACAGATGAATCTGGATGCCAGGTGAAAACCCAGGGGTTTCTACGGAGCATCCAAAGATTGCCATGTTATGGTTAGGTTTAATGTCTCTGGAGAAGGCTGCTGAAAGCCACTAAAATGACGTTATGAAAAATGAAAACTCCAAATGATAAGATCAAAATTTATATGTAATCACAATCTTCATGATTCCAGAGAGTTCACTTTCAGGCACGCATTATAGCAGGTATTTTCTGTTAGATAAGAATCTCTAACGATCAGTCAACCAAACCAACATCTGCCCTGAGTCATGCTCAGAGTTATTTGTGTGATTTTTAAAATAGTTGATAGTACTGCTGTATGTTGATCACATGTACAGCTTTAATTTAATAGATTTTCCAAAACTATTTCAAACTAACATCCCTCTCCACTTATCTCTCTCTCTCCCCACTCCAGTGCCTGATATTCCTGGATGATCCGCAGGCTGTGAGTGATATCCTGGAGAAGCTGGTGAAGGAGGACAACCTGCTAATGGCCTACCAGATCTGTTTTGACCTCTATGAGAGTGCCAGCCAGCAGTTTCTGTCCTCTGTCATTCAGAACCTGCGTACCGTTGGGACACCTATTCCTGCAGTCCCTGGTTCCACAAATACAGGCACTGTGCCCACGCCAGACAAAGAGAGGTAGGCAGGGACAAAGAGTGACTAATTCTGAAGCACTTTGTCTTGGTTCATGTTTATAGGTCTTGGGCTTTTTCAGAGATAGTGGCTCTGATTTAAGGCATTTCTCTGCAGAAGAGTTCTTTTAAAATGCTGTATGGTGGGAAAACCTTTTGACCCTTTGTCAGTGAGAATAAAGCCCACTAAGTTTCTGGTGGGCATCTTAAAGCTTCTGAAATGAACCAAACTAAAGTAAAGAAATACAAAAGATTGAGTTTGAATTGAGTCTAACACACACACGTCTTACAGACTGAAACTTGTTGTCTCTTGTATGTTTTATAGTGATGCAATGGAGACCGATGACAAAGCTGGCAGCTCACCTGCTGGAAAGCCTGCAGAAACGGTTAGCAGTTTGGATTTTTGGGGGTTTTAACTGCAGTATATCTTTAATAACTGGAGCCTGCACAACAAAGCATGTTCACCATAATCAGTACAGCTTAGTCATGTGATCTAGGCTAACAGTCACGCTAAGCAGTTTGTATACATGCACATAAAACTGGTTGTGTTGGCATCAGCTGGAAAAGTCTAGAGCCACACGGTTCTCACAGGAATAACAAAAAGTAATCCTGAAACATGATGAGGAATTCTAAAATATACTGCGAGTTAAAAGGAGTTTATTAGAGTCAGAATCGTGTTTGCCAAGTATATATATAGCAGTGTAGTCTAGTTAAGCATTCAAAGTCGAGAAGAAAAGTTCAAAGAAAAAATGCAGATTGCACATCATTAGTACTACCTTACTAAATATCAATACTAACTCAGTGTGGCCTTTAGCTGCAGTCTTGATAGTGTTATTGAATGCTGGGAGGGAGGAATGAATATAAAACTTCAAGTTAAAGTTGAAAGTAGAAAGAAGAAAATCAACTGGACAGTAGTTTTGGGGGGGGTTTTGGGGGGAGGGGGGTTAAATAAATACACTCTGATTTGCTGCCTTTAATATATCCTGTCACATTGTCCTTCTGTCTTTTTACAGAAAGATGAGTCCAAAGACCAGAATGCAAAGATGATCAAGATCCTGAGTGGGGAGATGGCCATTGAGCTTCACCTACAATTCTTAATCCGAAATAACAATACAGATCTAATGATTCTGAAAAACACAAAGGTAACGTTCGCTGCCAGTGTAATGTGCAGTTTTGAAAAAGATTGTTTACAACCAGATGAACTGCATTTTGCTTGAGGTCACTTAATGTGCCGTAGCGACCACTTCCTGAAACTCCCTGATTTTTGTGCCTCCTTTTACTCCAGGACGCGGTTCGAAATTCAGTGTGCCACACAGCTACGGTTATAGCCAACTCCTTCATGCACACAGGAACCACAAGTGACCAGTTCCTCAGGTAACTGTGCTGGGAGGATGATAAAACACTGAAAAGATTACAGAGGGATATTGATAAACGTGTTGTTTTCGAGTGACTATAACCCCAGTGTTTTTTGTTCTTGTAGAGAAAACTTAGAATGGCTGGCAAGAGCAACAAACTGGGCAAAATTCACAGCGACAGCAAGTCTGGGTGTCATCCACAAGGTAGAGTTCTGGCACAGTGATGGTAATACTAAGAAAACCAGACAGGATTTTGTTCTAATGTTATGCTTTTCTAATCTTACTGCCTGCTCAGAATGTTTTAGACAAAGATTAAAATGTTTCTAATGTTCAAAATGTTGAAAATGCTTTCTTTCAGGGTCATGAAAAAGAGGCGCTCCAGTTAATGGCCACCTACTTGCCCAAAGATACCTCCCCTGGCTCTGCCTACCAGGAAGGAGGCGGGCTGTATGCCCTGGGCCTCATTCATGCCAACCATGGCGGGGACATCATTGACTACCTGCTCAGTCAACTCAAGAACGCCAGCAATGATGTGAGTTTTTAGGTTTGGTTTCATGCTTGGTTGTCAGATAAATGTTACACTTGTGCCCCAGCTAAAGCTTTTTAGAGAGCAGGAGCTAGTTTAAGTCTCTGTGTCAGTTTTATGCTCTCACTGATGGTGTGCTTTCTGTTCCACGGTCACAGATTGTCCGTCATGGCGGTGCTCTTGGCCTGGGCTTGGCTGCATTGGGCACGGCTAGGCAGGATGTCTACGATCTGCTCAAGTCGAACCTCTACCAGGATGATGCTGTCACTGGTACGTAGGCCCCGTCAGTGAAGGGGCTTTTTGAATTTTAAAGCCCCAGTTTGCTTTTTACTGTTCTGCTTACTAATAATAATGTTTCTACAAATATGACAAAGAAAGATTTGGTTTTTTATTTTTGTTTGTTTTGAGCATCTTTGCTACGTCCCTTATTAGACTAGAACTTTCAGACATTTTAAATATGTGTTTTGTTATGTTTTTTAATTGTATGTGGACCAAAAAAAAGCAGGTTTTTTGTTTGTTTGTTTTTAATCCTGTGTGATGTGTTATGGAATTTTAATTAACAAAGCCTACAGACACAGTGAGCAGTAGGCCAACAACTTTTAATAATAAACACAAGCATGCTTGGAGAGAGCCGCCATCATGGGGCACTGACAGCAGTCTCTCTACCGATGAACAGCACAGCCCTGGTTTAAATACAGTCAGACAAAAGTACTTTCACAGCTGTTAACCCTCTCCAGAATGTGGGAGATTTTTTATAACCTTATCTCTTCTTACCGTGATTGCCCCTTGTCTCTTCCCCCATCCTCAAAAACACAGAACAAAAGGCTTCACACCTGTGGAATTTCCCCCGCTTTGTCACCCCCTTTCTCAGAGGCCTTGCTGTGTGTGTGCAATAAAGTTAGAGCTGAATGCTCTTCCACATGTTTATTGTTTATTTTTTTCTGCTTCTGCGACCTCCCAGGTGAAGCTGCAGGGTTGGCTCTTGGTCTCGTCATGCTGGGCTCCAAGTCGGCTCAGGCGATCGAGGACATGGTGGGCTACGCTCAGGAGACGCAGCACGAGAAGATCTTGCGTGGCCTGGCAGTAGGAATTGCCATGGTCATGTATGGACGTATGGAGGAGGCTGATGCCCTCATTGAAAGCCTCTGTAGAGACAAGGTATGACTAAAAAACACTCAAAAATCAAATTATGTACACCATCAGGTTGAAACTTCTGTCAAAAAAAGTGACAATTGTCTTTGCCATAGGGTCAACTTACCAATATCTAGAAAATAATAGAAGTTTGATTCTTTAATGGAAAGAATCTCAGTCTGCTTCATAAAGGTCACTACTCTCCGTAAAGCTCACAATTCACTGTGCCGATATTTGATGTATCAAATCCCGTCTGCACTTACTGAACCTCAGGTTGTGTGTATTTCCCATCACATGTGAGACTCTTCCTCTGTACTTTGTGCCAAGATCTAGATGTGGGAAATTACTCAAATTATGTTGATCTTAGTTGTGTATCCAGACACAGTCTTAAAGCTCTGCTTTCTTTCACTGTCTACGGTAGGACCCCATCCTGCGGCGCTCTGGTATGTACACTGTGGCAATGGCATACTGTGGCTCTGGGAACAACAAGGCCATCCGACGCCTGCTACATGTCGCTGTGAGTGCTTCCTTTTTTCCTTCTTTACAACACTGTCACTGAAGGGAGTGCAGGTTTATAATGATGGCACTGAAGCGGATGGAAGATCCACTAATGGCCGGCCTCATAATAGCTGCTAGTCATAATATTGTCAAAAGTATGATTGTTTATTTTCTCCCTTAATCTGTCTTTTTTTTCAAAGCTTTAGTAGCTGCTGTTATTAAACTAGTGCCAGTTATTTAAAGCACTGTATTCTTTCAGGGATGATCTTGCAAAACTCTTTGCTAACAGAAATCACTGCAGAGGTGTGAACCACTTTTGTCCTGCAGGTGGCACTTGGTGCTAACTGAATTTATTAGAGAGCTTAATAGTAGAGCATATTTCTTTTACTCTGAGTAGTAGGGGATGTGCATTTTTAAGATTAAATCAAGTCCCGTTTAATTGACTGCCTTTCTTTTGTCTATTAAGGTGAGTGATGTGAATGATGATGTCAGACGGGCTGCTGTCGAGTCCATTGGCTTCATCTTGTTCAGGTAAGCCAGACCCCATTCTTTAAACTATGAACGCTCTGTTTTGGTTTTTTCCACATGCACCAAAGGCCTTTCTCTTTAAAACCTCAATACTTGTGCCAAAATTCCAGCTTTATGCAAAACACAACCTTTGAACAAAGACATACTTATTTGAGCAGATCAAATCGTGCATCTGGTAAAAGGAGGGTATTCTGAAGGGTTTTCTAAATATCATTGTTATTACAAATGCTGCTTCTTTATATTAATCTTTTGAAGAGTTTAAAAAAGTTATATAATGACAACCAACCAGTGCTCAGTTTGCTGTCCGTCCGTTTATTTTAAACAGTTGCACAGTTATCTTTGTTTGCTGAGGGGAGGTAGAATTAAAGCTCGATGGTTTATGGTTGTTGATTTCAGTGTGTGTCACATCTGCCGCTAACTGGCTGTCTATCTTAAACGCAGCTGGCACACGAACAACAACCTCCACAAAGAGGCACGTGCATTATAGTAGAAACTCAGTGTGATTTTAGATGCTTGTTATATGTAAATTAATAAATAAAAATCATTACCTTAAAAAAAGACTTGCAGAATGCTTACGGCAAAAGAAAATGGCACAACTATAGCCATCCGTATTAAGGTTAATAGCATTAGCTGCCACAGTAACTTTATAAAGCCGATACCTGTGGATACTCTGGTGTCCCCCACAAACTAGAAGGAGAACAGGGAGTTTACCAGTTTTTCCATCATTACAAGCAGCTGATCTCTTGGTTACTTGTGGGAGTTTTATTTAGCTTTACTACAGTTAGCTTGTTTGGGATTTTAACTTGTGAAGTGAAGTGTTGTTGGTTGATTGGCTAACACAAACAAGTTAATGTAGCAGCTGGCAAATGAATGAAACCAGTGAATGTCATTTCCATGCAGATGTCCTGGAGCTTAGTTGGCTTTGACCAGTCAGGTTCTTGTTATTCACTACGTCACTACTGACACAGAAACAGTTTGGTTTTCTTTCTTTTTTGCTTCAGTTTTCCTGGCTGACCTTGTGTTTTTTATATTTTGTGTAATGAGTTGTCAAAATTTAGTTTAGTAGTAGTTACTGGTCTTCATGAATGATGTTCCTCTGTCAGACAATGACACCACTGAGGTCCTTATCACTTTAACTGTCTTCTCCAGTTATTTACAGGCATTTATCCCACTAACATCAGTGTTTACCCACCATAGAGCAGGGCTCGTGCTAAACAGACTGCCTGGCCACTTCACAAACATCAGGGTGTGCATTTTTAAGCCCAAAAAGGCCATGTGATATCCTGTGATCAATCGGCCGCTACATAAACCTTGTGTAAATTTTCTCTGTGTTTAGAAAGACTTGTGAACCAGAGCTATTTAGTTTGCCTGCTCTTCTCTGATTTCCCACCCTAATGCCTTAAGAATAACTGCATGCACTCCGCCTCACAAGAAGAGCCAGGTTTGAATGCCTTACGTTTCAGCTTTTTCATACTAAATCAGCAGAGTTCCAGTTTGTTTGTTTGTTTGTCTTTTGTTTAACAGTGACACAGTCTATACAGGAATATAACTAATTAGGATTTTAGTTTAGTTGAATGTTTTCCTGGATATTTTTAAACAGAGAAATCAGGAATTGCTCCTTAAATATGCTGTCGTTACAGTATTCGTATTTTTCTTTTTCAGTGTAAATAGCAGTGTTTTTATTGCCAAACTCTGTTATCTGCTTTGGTGTTTATGATTTGGGGAAAAGTGAATAGCCTTTTTTGTTTTGTTTTGTTTGTCTTACTGTGGCTGTTATGCTGTGTTTTGTTTTGCCCAGCCCTTATTTATGATAGAGGCCATTTTTTCTGATCACATTACAGTAACATATGAATGTGGAGATCAACAGCATAACACACAGATGGTTAGAATTTGGCCTTTTTATCAGGAACACAAGAAATATTTTATTAAACACATGTAGATTTCCATTTAAAGTGAACATTTTCTATGTACAGTCTTTTTAAGTGGACATCTTTTTAACATGTCAAAACAGCAGGCTGCGATCCACGTACGAGAGTGCTTTTCAAAGGTCCAGCAAATACATTAAGTATCGTTTCAAGAGTGCAAGGCGTTTATGTCTGTCTGTGTTGTCTTGACAAAATATAAGCATGTAGATGGTTTACAGCATATTTAGACAGCAAAAGTTGAAAGCATCAGAATAGGAAATGTACTGTATGCTGCATTCAGGGAGTTTCCAGGTCATCATGATGTCCTGAACTTTGTGGATGTAGTGTTCATAGTTGAAAATAGATCCTTGTGTAACTGATGTAAACAAACATTAGCGATCACTTACTAGTTTCTAAGTGAGGTCACCACCTTGAACCCTGGAGGGCAAAACAAGCTTTCCTTAGACTTCATGTGCTTTACTTTCACCAGAGTTATTAAACCAAAATGCCAGCTAATGTTCACAAGCCGCTCAGTTGTTTACAGCTGCTGGGCAAGTAAAGATAATGGCACTAAATGCTAACACACCTCTCCTGAGGCTGCCGTACAAAAACAGCTGCCAAATCCCACCAAAGGCTAAATTATATTACATTATTATAAGCTTAACAGATGAGTTTCACCTTCCAAACGTGGCATTAGCAACCCATCTCAATCAAAAATAGATAGACCTGCACCTACTGTTGTTTTTGTTTTGGGGTTTTTTGTGCTGGTGGCAGTGTAAGTGCACTGGAGGGATATTGTTACATATTGCAAATATTGTCAAATGGACTGCAGCTTGTGCAATGTACACTTTACAAGTATGGAAAAACATGCAGTATTTTAAATATCAGTGTTTTTGAAAGTTGATCTGGACATTTGCAGCTTGTAACATATTAAAAACGAGTTCTCTGGTGCTCTGATGCTCTGAGTTAGCCAGCATTTTGGTGTTTTGCCCTCTAGGTGTGCGCTACAAAAGATTACGAACAGTTTGGGGTTTGTTGTCTTGCCATTAAATGTATCCAATTGACAGAAACATCTGTTCGTGACAAGCCTTTGTCTTGAAAGAACTAAAATTTGCAACATAAATTTTATCCACTTTAAGTACCCTCCCCACCCCACCCCTGATTTATATTCATTTGCTTTGCGTGTCCATAGTCTATACACAGCTAACATGTTCCTCCTGCTTATCATCTTCATTTTCAGTCAGAAGTATTGTGTCTAGCACAACACCACTAGATGACTGTACAGGAGGTTGCCGACACCTCAGCGGACTTTGGTAGGCCACAGCTCCAATGCCGTTCTTCATTCCCCGTTTCATGAATAGCTTAGAGTTCTCTGCCATGGAAGATTTGATTGAAATCCTTGTTAGAGTCCACTCTGCAGTTGATGGCCTCAGATGTCCTCCTGACAGGTTACTGGCACAGCTCCTGTAATTACAGGTGATGTAACGTGTGAACGCCTGCCTGAAAGTTTTGTTGAATAGGGTGTAGACCAGCGGGTTAATACCTGATGACACGTAACCCACCCAAACAAAGATCTCCATGAGCCGGGCAATGACGTTGGGATCACACCCATTGCATAGCACTGAGGTGATATTTGTAATAAAGAAAGGGCACCACATGACTACAAACAGGAGGAAGACTATGCCCAGTACCTTGGATGCACGCTGCTCGTTGCTCAGAGTCTGCATGGACTTCTTGCCCATAGTTGACATCCTGCGAAAGGACTGTTCGTATGGCGTGTGAGCGATCGTGGTGCCTGCATTTGGCTTTTCCTGCGTCCGGGGAAGTCTGCTGTCCAGCACATTCATTTGCTCGGCTTCAGTTGAAGCCATAGACTGCTCCCTTTGAAAAACTGTGGACACCGCCGGAGAGCTAAAACGCTGAGTGACCTTTGACCTGAGCAAATAAACCTTTTTGCGCAACACATGGACAGTAAGTAGATAGATGACCATCATGATAGTCAAAGGGATGAAGAATGCTGATAAAGAGCCAAATATGATAAAATCCCAGAAGGTGGTTGGTTTCAGCAGGCACGTGTGGTTGCTGTTGAAGGTGATGTTGTTGGGAAGGTGGTAGTTCTTAAGGCCCCTAATAGGAATTGGAATTGCAATACCTAGAAAAACGACAACAACATTAAATACTGGGAAACACTGGTTATTACCACACTCATTGGATGAACAGCTTACTGGCTTGCATTTGTTTTTGTTTTTTTCTGCAAATGCAGTCATTTTTCATTTGAGAGAAAGAGCTGCTTTTACTGAAATGTGTCTCCAATAACAAGGCATGACTGATTGCAGCATCTTTGTGTTTACAAAATCTAGTAAACTAATCATTCCTGGCAAGTCGTCACCCCCCTCAAAATAAGCCATGGTGTACAGTAAGCTTTAAAAGTTTAAATAAAGCCACACCTGACAGCCAAAGTGAATGTTCCCTTAGTGGTGTGAGTACTGAGCTGTACTGTGCTGTAAAGGTGTTTTCATGTATTTAACGTAAGTTTTTGAGATGCAGCTGATTTTACCTTTTATTTTAAAACTTGGATGTGATTTAAAGTCACAGTGGACTTTAAATCACATCAGTGCTGTTTATATATATGTTGCTGTTTTATGTCATCTGGCATGCATTTCTGAGTGTAAACCAGGTCTTGTTGGGGCTTTTATGTTTTGAGTTTTGACTTTAAAGACTGCTGTAGAGCTGAAGGCTGAACTGACAAACTTACAAATGGATATGAGCCACACCAGTGCGATCTTGACCAGCGCTTTTGCTCTGGATTTGTACTGGCTGTGTTGAATCGGCTTCTTGATGGCAATGTAGCGATCCAGTGAAATGGCACAAAGGTGCATGATGGATGCAGTAGAAAAAAGCACATCAAGGAAGAGCCAGATGGGGCAGAGAAACTCAGGAAGAGGCCATCCAGAGTCTAAAGAGAAGATGAGATGGAAATTAGAGTTGGCAGATAGTTTAATATACTTGTGGTGTAACTCGTTTTCTTGCCAAAAAGAATGCGGTCATACTCTCTGCCCGTTAGGGTAGATATCAGACAATGGCAACGGGTTTGAAGTAGCACTCGTGCAAATGATTGCTGTTTGTTTATCTGTGAGGAATCACTTTACTGGAAAAAGGAGGGTTCGCCGAGTGTTTATGGAGCTCGGCGCTCTTTATGTAGATGTGGCAGAGACTGCGCTCAACAGTAGTGTTTATTTTGAGTTCTGGGTATAAAACTGGCAAGTAGTTGTTCTGGCTTTTGTCTCGTCATCCATTAACATAGTAAAAGACAGTTGTTGGAATTTTCCTGTGTTATGCCCGTCTCCTCCGCCTCCTTACTGCGCTGCTTTCTCGTACTCTGTTTTGATTAAGTTTGACGTGGAAGCTTTTCTCCCCCCAAATGACAAATGATTGACACTTTTGGAAAGTGTTTATTTGTTATATTAGTTTTACAATGTTACTAAAGCAATCCTGCCCTTGTAAGCTTATTTTTTTTTATAGTTTTTTGTTTTATGGTTGCCTTTGAAAACATCCTAGTTCCACCACGTGGCAGCCCATTAAAAACTTGGAGCATAAAGCAGAGCTCTCCTGTAGTTCCTAGTTATACAAGGCTCGTGTCAGCACCTCAAAGTCATTTGCAATGTTTTTTCTTTTCTTTTTTTGGTTTATAAGGATTACAAAACTGCTATTTGAACAGATGTGGGTGTCTAAGAGTCAACAGTGCAGGACTTTTATTAAAAAAATATGGGGATGAAGTGTTATTACTTAAAAAAGGATAAGAATAATTTGCATTTCTGGCAAGTATAAGAAAGAATGTGTTTATAGCACATTGCACAGTAGAAACAGCTACAATATCCACATCTCTTTAAAAAAAACAACAACATATAGAATAGAGGTGTTCAGAAAATCTAATGTATTAAATTACCACATTATTGGTTAGTAGAGAGCTGGCTTCTCACTTAGGCTTTTCTTTTTTCTTTTTTGGCTACAAGTTGGTTTATTTTAAGTTTACAAGAGTTTCTGTTCACATAGCTCATATTTTAAACAAGAGGACCTCTTACATTTTCCAGGTGTCTGTATACTTCTGCTCAGCAGATGTGGAAGAGTGGCTGAATACTAGAAACATTTTCTGGAAGGGTGTGTTGCATCATCTTTTCTTTAAAACCTATATATTTTAATTCAAAGTAAAGTAGGTTTCTCTGCCAGCTGCAGCCAGCTCTACCTGCCCTACTACTTTACTCCATGAGCAAGTCTGAACGGATGATCAAAGATAAAAGGAGGTTATAGCTGTTCAACTGGAGACACTTTGGTTAATAGAGAAATCAATTTTGTTTTATATGTGATTGGATCGCTAAAGGTAAAGGCCTAATAATTCTAGTGACATTGTATAGAGCTGAAAAGAAAAAGAAATGTAACTAACTAACGAACTTCAAAGGACTAGCTGTTAGCCTCTCTGCACCTTCCTCACCTGTTATTAGATTATAAGAAGGGGGATAAAGGTTAAAAAGATAAATTGGACTTCAACCACCTTCATCATTTGCACACGGCTACAAAGCAAACACCTCTGGACACCGGACCAGCACATCTCTAGCCTTAATTAACAATGATAACAGTCTTAATTTACACAACACACGCACAGCTTTATTAGTCTGTCAGCTTACGTGTGTTTTTATTGTTTCTGATTATTTCAAGCCCAGCACAGCTCATCGGCCCCACCTTACAGTTGTATCACTGATTTCACTGAAATATTTAGTTTAGTTGTGTTGACATTTATGGTATTAGTGTACCAATGTACTATAACCTTGTCTATGTGACTTTGTTTATTTCGCTAAAGGTTGTTGGCACAGCATGACTGTCCGCACCGTCGTTAGCTATCCTTCACACTAACACACTGTTTCTGTCTGTGTCCTCATGACCTCTTCCAGTTCACCTCAGCGCTTCATCTCTCTCTAAATAGGAGAGGATGACAGCTGCCTGGGTCTTAAAATATATTTCACAAAAGCAGAGCATATTTTAGGAGTCTGTTTTTTGTTTTTGTAGACCTTTGTAACCTTTTAGCAGATAGAAATACTGCTGGAAAAATTAAAGAAATACATTTTAATCACGGTTGGTGTTTTCTCTCAGTTACGTGACTGGACTAGTTCTTAGGACTAAATATTTTCGGCCTAGATAAATTGCTTTAGAGGTTGCCGTATTGAAGTGATGGTTTGAACAAAGAAAAAAGAAATCAATACCCTTTCAGTTTCTTTTATGTTTCAAAGCCAGCTGCTTTTAGCTCAATACCCAGGTTTTTCATGGATCAGAATGGGCCTTTCGGTGTCTACTGAAGCGCGCATACAAAAATGAATGATATGAAAGGACAAAATCTGCACAGGCTTGTTGAACAGAAATCTGTGAGTTTTGTTGTTATATGTGGCTGTTTGATAAATTAAACTGTTTATTATGCTTGATGATGAACCCAAAATAAGTGTGGTATAAAATACTAATTTTACTGATGATTTCTCCTTTGGCTGTGACTAAAACTTCTTTGGAGGGTTTACTGGGTGAATTTTGGGCTCAGTGTGCTCAATTATAGCAATGTGAAAGGGGATTAAGCTTCCTGGTAGACTGATGAACAGGCTTTATGTTTCTAATGTGGAGAGTGATGTAAAACCCTTATAGCTGGTATCCTTTTCAATCCAGCGATCCAGTCAGAATTTAAATAGCATGTTTCCAGACACAGATTTGTTACAGAAATAGATGCAATGGCAGATTAATTGTAAAGCCCTTCTTTAATTAGATTCTGCATTAAGGTAAGCGCTTAAGCAGCATCTCTGAGCAGTCTTACTTGTGCAGCTTTCAGTGTGACACATCCACATCTGCGCTCTTGTGTGTTAGGCATAATTATAATCCAGCTCATTATCTTTCAATTGAACTAATGGAGAATAATGCGTAGCTTTGCCATAGCTCTGTATTTTGATGATACAAGTCTAAATCAGTTCCTGTGCAGCTGTATTTGCACAACACTATTAATGGAATTAATGGAAAAATGGCTTTCCATTGGTAATAGTCCCAGAGGCAAGTCGTTCAGTCCAAGCTGTGGATCTGGCACCAAACCTTTGCCAGAGAAAGTAGACTGTTCACCGTCCACTATCTCTTGTTCTATTTCATCTAGAATAATTTGTTTAGAGATAGTCTTGATTGGATCTAATACTGCCTCTCAAATTGTTTTTCTCCTCTTCTGTTATCCTCAAGTCTTCTGGTCGTTATGCAGATATTAACGCCTAATGAAGGTTTAATACAAGTTTGCTGTGAATTAGGGGGCATCCTTCATTAAATCACTTCGGTCACGCTTGAACTCACTTTAAAAAATTGTTTTCAAAATTTGTTGGTGGTTTGGACATCAATTTTCAGTGTTCTTCTGGATATTATGACAGATTATGATCTGTCGGGGCGATCGTGGCTCAAGAGTTGGGAGTTCGCCTTGTAATCGGTTCGAGCCCCGGCTTGGACAGTCTCGGTCGTTGTGTCCTTGGGCAAGACACTTCACCCGTTGCCTACTGGTGGTGGTCAGAGGGCCGGTGGCGCCAGTGTCTGTGTGTGTGAATGGGTGACTGGATGTGTAAAGCGCTATACAAATACAGGCCATTTACTATATTAAAGAAAGAAATATAATCATTCCAATGGTGCTTTGTTCAGAGTCACACCTTAGACATGGGTGAGGTACTGTTGGCAGTTGTTTGCTGGGGGAGCGTCTGGAGTTTAAATACTCTTTATTTTGTAAGCATAATAAAAAAATATTATTATTATTATTATTTTTTTAAATAAATGTAAACGACCTTTTAAAAGGGAAAAAATAAGAAATGTTATGCTTGGGTTTCTAGGATTTTTACCTGTGCAGCTTTAATGCTACCCATATAATGTAAAAAAGCATATGCAGTATATGTGCAATGAAGCTGTCAAAGCCAAAGCTCCGTGCTAAACTTACTGTAGAGAACAGTGACCAATGCAATGGGCATCACTAGGAGTCCCACCAGCAGATCGGCTACAGCAAGTGACATTAGAAAGTAGTTGGTAGCATTCTGCAGCTTTTTCTCCAGCGACACAGCGAGAATGACCAGGATGTTTCCTCCGATCGTGGGGATGATGACCATGACAATGAGCAAGGCAGCCCATTTCAGCTGAAGCTCAGACACTTTGCCTGCGTGTGAGCTGTTAGCCTCGAGCTGTGCCATGGCTGGCTGAGACAGGGTGCTGCTGAGCATACAGCGGGCTTGAGTGTAGGTCGGGGCTCTAATCTTTCTGGTCTGGGAGACTCGGTCAGCATGGTCACTGGGTCCCACAGGCAAGGGCACAGGGTAGGGTGAGACAGTTCAGGGGCGGCACACAAGATCCTGCATCCCGTAAAAGCCAAACGAAGATGATCTTTGTTCTTATAAAATCCAAAGCTGGCAATAATCCCAACACGATTAGTAGCTCCACAGTGCGATGTTCCGCAAGTGAGCAGGGGTCCTCACTTTCCCAGGCAGCTGACACTCTTGACATCCACTTCAAAGAAGAAATAGGTCTGTTAAAGGGGTAGTGATTAGTCATTTTCTTTACCCGAATAATGACAAAATGCAGCAATGGTAAGTAATAAATAGAGCAAAGACAGTCAGATCATGAGTTATGTGAATGCCAAGCTGGGAAAACAAAGTGATGGCTTAAAAGCTTTTCAGATTTCTTCTGTTATACAGTTAAAGGTTAATAAAAGATGCAAGTTGTTTGTACACAGTGTTTCAGCTGATATTTGTTGATTAAAATTAGTAGATGAATGTGTAGGATTTTGAATTTATATACCTTCCAAAGCAGTGGTTTAAATGATGTCGAAACCCATTTTCAAATAAAAAAAAATAAACTAGTATTGTGATAGTTTTGCAAAAGTTTCTTACCTGTTTCCCAAGGTAATGTTAGCTGTCCTTCTCCTTTTGTGTTTTCAGCTCTTTAAGTCTTTTCCCAAACCTTTACGTCTTAACGCTGTTGAACACTAAAACAGTATTCTGAGCTGGGAAAAGAGAGCCGCTTGACACCCCGTGCATTTCACTCTTTGCACACCTTGTAAGGTGGGACAGCTTGGTCTCTTTTAATGTCTCCTATCTCATCTTTAAATTTCTTCCCTTCCCATAGAAGAATGTGACAGAGAACGCCCTCCCTCAGCAGCGAATCCTAAATCTGTCTTAGTCTGAAGCGGTCCGTGATGTGGAATTTATTCGCTTCCACATGTTGGAGGAACTTCCAGTCTCGCCGCGCGTCACCTACCGCGATCACAGGTTTAAAACTTTCAGATGTTGTTGCTCCTCTGCTGCTCACCCGTTCTCACTCGTTGCCTCTCGTCTGCAGCCTGCGATCAGCTCACGCTCGCTCTCTCTCGTCCCCTCCCTCCCCCTTCTGCTTGCAAGTGACTCAGACTCTATACAAAACAGATGAATGTCTTCATGATGGCAACATGCCAGTTGTTCTGGGAGGTAATTTCCTTCAACACCGCCGTCCTACTGTTTATATTTGTCACTTTCTGTTCACTCCTCTGCTCGAAGAAGAGGGGAGGTAGGAGCACTGTATGGGGGGAACCTTTTGTCTAGAGGTACATGCTTGAAAATGTACTTATACTACATAGCTGTTAAAGCCTTTTGTCCTCAGTCAGCTCACATTGAGAAAATCTCAGGAAACCTTTTTTAATAGATGATATAGATTTTAAGAAATTATCCCCTGTTTATGTATATTTTTGTTTTCTCTATAGATTTTTTTTGCTTGTAGTCATGATGTTGCTTTGATTTTTTTGCTTTTAAAAGCAGATTTATTTATTTATTTATTTTTTAAGTGAGAAGTTCAGAGTGTACCCTTGGATATTTTAGATGATGCATGCCCCTTGTTTCTGTCAAGGTGGCAGTACATGCATAAGATAATCTGCTCTCTTTTACTTTGCTTATCCTTTAATGAAGTTTAATCTCTTCAGTCCCAGAAGTTTAAAATTTTTTAAATGCTTAAATCATCACATCAGGTGTAGCACTGTGATTAGAGGCAGCATCTATCTCTCCAACAGCTGCTTTTACCCAAACATGTTTTCAGTATGATAACTAATCTTATTTCTTGGGATCTGCATGTTTGCCAACTTTTAAACTGCTGCAACATTAAAGGAAATAAAAACATTATGTACCATTAGACGTGACACTTTTTTTTTTCTCCCAGTTTAAGCAGTTTAACAAGTTAACAGTCTGCCCTTTGGCAGCTGCTTATCACTTATTATTATAGCAGTATACTCACACGTGTTTGTTTTGTTTACTCTTTGGATGAATTTTGATTACCTTTTAGCGTAAACTATAAAAGCCACATGACCTCTTTTCTAAAATTAACATTGTCCAGGTGTTTTTCGTGATGTATTTTACGACTGCTTCCTGTAACAGACTGGAAGCAACCGAATGTGATCTGCAGTCATACAGCAAGACCACATCAATGACTGCCAGTCACATTTCATGCAGAGAAATTACATGTTTTAAGATTTTTTTTTTCTTTGCTCTACACCTGCAACTTTGACTTTGAGTGGAGTCATAAACTTGGTGCTCGGTTTTTTGTCTCTTTCCTTTGAGTTAATTCTGAGGTTTTTAAGTCCATCACGCATTACCAGGATATTGAACTTGAAGTCGAATTCCAGGCGTCACAGCTTCACAGGCTTTCATGTGAAACAAATGCTGAATATTGATTTCTTCTCTCCATCTCACTTCTTCTATTTTGATGGTGGTTAAAGGTAATCTTTTACTGAAAAAAGCTGAAAAGGCTTCAGATTGAGCTATTCAGATAACCAATCGCCAAAGTTTTCTCAAGGTGTGCTTCAAGCTATTGTGCAGTCAGTTTCAAAAAAGCATCATAAATATTTTTATTTAACCTAAATGCTTATTCTGGGTGAGCCCTTTACAGTTTGGCTCTCACCCAAATGTAGATTGAAGGTCACCGTCCGTCGGTCTACAGGAATAGAAAAAAACCCTCTGGAGGTGACACTGAAATCTGATCCAAATCTCTCAGTGATTGCCACTTGTGATCTCGCTAAATCCTAATATAATGGTCGAGCTGAGCTTTTAATTCCAGACAGACCAGTGCAGATTACTCACTGCGGACATGCCTCCATATTGATGGACAGTTTAAGAGTTTGTGGCTTTTTGTGTGTGTGTGTTAATCTTATTATGACATATTTTTCTGAAGGGGCAACTTATTAATTCCAAGGTGGAGTTTTTCCAGTCTATAGTGTTTTCTACTTCTGTTGAATAGGTTATATATTCTGTCCATTAACGCAACTGTTTTTAATGATGAGTAAAAAGACTGATTCAAACATTTCTTTCTATGCTTTATAGTTGTAAGGCTCATAACGAGGTGATTATAGCTTCAGTTGTTGGACCCAGTGTAGTTCATCCAGTCAGTAGTGAAGTAAGTCATCTTTGTGAAGCTTCCAAGACTGTTTTTACTGAACTTATACCATAATTTTCATATAATTTGTGAACACATTTGTAGAATAATTCGGCATATAGACAAACACAGTTTAAAGCCTTTTTTTTTTTTTTTTTTTAAACGAACTAGAATCCAATAAGCACCACTGTTTCATTCTCCTGCTTTTCTATTTGTTCTGTGGATCATTGAGCTTTTAGTGTTATGTGAGAAACAGGGACCGCCTCTTTATTTCCACTATAGCATTGCTGGGTCAGTTAGTTAAACGTGGCCGTTCTCTGTGATCCTTGAGTCACTGATTGGCATCTGTTTGCAGTTTAAAGCAGACCAACTCTTCATGCAAAACTCTGCGTGATCTCACCAATCAGCCTACCAATTCAAGCCCGGGCAGAGCCGTTGTTATCACAAGGGAATTATCAGATAATGTTCAACATCATGTTTTTGTTTTTTCCCTCCTCTTTTGTGCGTTTGCGTGTGCCCGTGCATATTTTGCTTCAAAGTGATTTTTGTTTAGTTTTTGTTTTTTTTTTAACTAAGAGAATTTTTACTCAGAAAACAATAACGACTGTCACCCGCTGAGCTAAATTTTGATATGATCTTGCAGGTTGTGCCTATATGACTAAAGCGGTGCTGGTAAATATGTGTTTAATTAGCACATTCCTTCACATTTGTAGGAATTTGTAATGTTTTTACCATGTGGTTAATATTGTACAATTTACCCAAACCATTTGGTTAGGATGTCCTGTGTGTGTGTGTGTGTGTGTGTTTGTGTGTTGTGTGTGTGTGTGTGTGTGTGTGTGTGTGTACATCAATTTTTTTTAATCAAAGTGAGAACCAAATGTAAAGATTTGGGGAAGTTTGTGAGAGTTTCTGATTGTTTAATTTTTCTTTGATAAATCACAGCATCCAGAAAGCTGTGATTAGTCCAACAGCAATCTGAACTGATTAATGACATTTGTCTGTGATTAACTTCAAGTGCCTCTTCTTTCTACCCCTTTGTGTCTCCAGGACCCCAGAGCAGTGTCCCAGTGTGGTTTCTCTCTTGTCAGAAAGTTACAACCCTCATGTACGCTGTGGGGCTGCCATGGCTCTGGGCATCTGCTGTGCAGGGACAGGCAACAAGGTCAGTGTCTTTTCCTTCTTCTGCTCCAAAAATCTTTTCTGTCTTGTTTCTGAGCAGCTGCTATCAACACGTACTGCAATACTTCAAAATAAAAAACTGGCAGGAAACATTGGATTTTGCTAGCCGGACTTGCACTAGAATATAGACTAATATGTTATCAACAACATGTTGTTTTTTTTAAAAAGAGGAAAATATCTTACAATGGTGTCGCTGGTTTTCTCTTTACTTGAGGTTAATAGAGGACTTCAACCTTTTAAAAATTGTCCAGTCTTCCAGCTGTGTTTTGTGAACTATGTTGATTTAAGCATACTAGACCTGAACTTTTTCTCTCTTTTAAATATGTCTTTACAAAGCACTTCCTCCTCCTGGAGTTGGTAATCACAGCTAGAATTAATTTTTTTTTTTAAACTATGTGTCAAAGAAAAGCTTACATAGCATTTCCTTTACCACAAACGCAGCATTACACCTGCTGACTTCATTTGTCCCGTGCGGCTTCTTTCTTCTCTTGGCGTAATGTGCATCAGCGATGCAAAGATTATCTATGCTGAATGAACAGTTTCTCTTTAAATTGATAGCTTCCCTGTGGGGCTGGGGTGAGTGAGTACAGACTGACGTCTGTAACCTCTGCAGGAGCATCTACAAGAGGTTGTCTGCTTTCTTATTTCACACAGAATGATGGCATAAGACGAAATGCTAAAATTTATGGCATTGTCAAAAAACTAATTACACCAAGATCATGGGAGAAGACTGCATTTGAACTTCATCTGTTTCAAGAGTGCAGTAATGTCCTGCCACAATTTCCTTACACTGCTTTGTAGATACTCCTATTCAGCACAGAGGGAAAAGGGTTAATTGCAGATGAGTTAGCATGCATTTTGTTTGGCTTCTCCAAAAAGAGGGAGGGAAGAGGACAGAAGACAGGAGTGCTGTCGCTCCCTGAGATGTTGGCTGCTCAGTCTTGGGTGACGCAGCCACAGCAGAATGATAGCATCCTCTTTGCACCCTCTTCCTCACTGAGACTCGAGCGTTAAGGAGAATATTTTGGACCAAGTCAGCCCAGAGGCGTGCTGCAGGAGTGATCGGCTCCGAAGCTCCACCGCTTGGTTTTTCCCTCGAATAAGAACTCGAGTACGTTAGAGGAGTGATGATGTTGTGACCAAAGAACTGGGTCACCTATTTAGAGGATGCACATTTCTTTGCTGTCATTTACAGCTTGGAGTTTGATGATATTTACTGGGCTGCTGCTCCTGATCTGTTTATATACTTGAAGGAGGAGATATGAACTGGAAAGTTGAGGAATGTTTTAACCGAGGCTGTTTGTGATTTTCTTTAAAAAAAAGAAAAAGTTCACTTTGTTTGGTGGACCTGATGGAAACACCGTTCACCAAAAAAATGTGTGGAAATGTAATCTTAACACCAAGCAGACTAACGAGACCTGTCATGTGATACTGTTTTATAAGTGTGTAATAAACTGGAAGTTAGACCGTGCTCTGCGTTGCTCTATTTATTTGCACAAGCCTGCAGACAGTTATTAGCAGAGCTCAAATGAATCTAATTTAAAGACTGAGCCACACTGGAGCTCAAACATGAAGAAAACCCTGGAAATGGATTAACGTGATCTTAAGTAACCAGTCCGCTGCACTTGATTGGATCTGACAGTAAATACTTTTAATTACCCCGCCTCCACCCCACCACTATGTCCTTCCAAGAACATATCACGGGCAGGATGTGGTGGACTAGTGTTGGCTTTCCACTCTTAACATATCATCCTGGTGCACGAGTGTCTCACCCAGCTGAGCTGAAGACATTCATGAAACATGGTTTATTTTACCTCCACTGTCATCATCCTAGTTTGTTTCTCTTTCCTCGGTGGAGCTGACGCCTCCTTCTGAGCCTGCTGGTGTAGGTTACAGTCATTTCTGTTCAGGAGAAACAAAAGTATCAATGATAGACTGTCTGAAAAACACAGGGGAGAGCAGAAAGGAGGAGGCAGCGAGGTAGTCCTGCCTCACTCATTCATTCACAGTAATCATGGGAGGAGACTGATTGTTGGACAGTTGTCAAGGACAACCAGATATGAATGACACTAATGTCATTAATTTGTGAGGTCTGGTTGCCTCTGTTGATAATTGCCTCTCCCGTATTTGACCAAACAGAAATATCCCTGTTGCACTGATCTTTCCTGTTGGGATTTTTTTCCCTTTTTCATAATAAAATACGTTTAAAGTTTAAAATAAAAAGTTGCATGCATTTTTTCCAAAAGAAATCAGAGAGGTGATTTTATTGTTGTTGGGTTTTTTCTGGAAAAGAAAGAAATACTGCATAAATAATGTCACAGAAGTTCTCTAAATTGTTTTAGGAAACGTGGCTCATTTTTTCCTTGTAAATATTTGATGTCATCTACTAGCGTGTTAACAAAATCACTGTATTTACTCCTCTTTGTGAAAAATGATGTACTTCAAGTTTACGGCACAAAAATTTGCTGATTGTTTGGGCTTTAACAGATAAATGAGGCGTTTTCAGCCTGATGACCTAAAACTTACAGTGAGGTTCTACAGATCATTCTGTGCAAGAGACTGAATTATAAAAGACCTTCAAGATTATGAAGGCTCGGTCCATTGATTTTTGAAAATTGCCTTATTATTTTATAGAAGCAAAACCGTCACATCTGTCTTAACAGTCTAATCTTCAGTACCAATCTTCGAGAAATGCTTAAAGCTCCTCTAAGAACATTTTATCATTTAAATCATGAATTTGAGTTAAATATGAACGAATAATTTCCAGGCCTGCAGTTTGAAAAAAGTGAAAATGTTGTATATTTAAACCAATGTTTCCTACTCTTCTGTGTTTCTTGTCACAGGAGGCCATCAATCTCTTGGAGCCCATGACCAACGACCCTGTAAATTACGTGAGACAAGGCGCCCTCATCGCCTCTGCCCTCATCATGGTCCAACAGACTGAAGTCACCTGTCCCAAGGTAAGTGAGCAGGCGTAATAGGCAGGACCAGCATTCAGTGAGACTGTCTGCACTCTTCAGTATAACTATAAAACAGAGGAACTTCCTTTTGGATGTAAAATGTACACGAGTAGAAAAACAAAACTGCTCTGTTATTGCACGTCGGTCTTGGCTGATTCATAATGCGATACCAATGAGACAGAGGTTTTGTTGAATAAACCGTGAGAAGGAAGAAAGGTGGGAAGACTTGACTGAAAGCAGAAAGTATTAGTATTGTGAATGCAGAAGGAATAAGGTCTGTGCCATGGAAGACTGAAGAGTGACTAGTCCCAGCATAACTGCACGCACTCACCCTTGAATCACCGCATACTTTGTCATAGACGGTTAAGAAATACCAGATGCATTTTCAAAGAGTCTTCATCTGCACAGCAAAGGTCTATAAGCCTCGAGGCAGTATGCAGAATTTTGCAAGAGGTAGTTGTTTATTTCTTTTTTTAGCAGCTGAATATCTATGACCCCACCCCCCCCAACACAACCTCCTACCATTGTAATTTCCAGTTCTGCTGTGGAGTTGTAGACAGGCCAATAGTTTGCGGGTGGTAAAATTAGGCCAAATATGTTGAAAGCAACCCAGCAGAGCATTGACTTAGCTTATTTGCAAAAACAAAACTTTATGTTCTTGATGTTGGAACTCTGACAGGTACATCATCATCACCGCAGGTGTCACAAAGCTGATGTGCTGTTAATATTCTGCAGATACTGAGTGAACCTGATAAATGCGTTAAAGCCTGCGACGGCTGCGTTTAAAATCTTTGCTCTTTCCTTTATATGTTGAGCACCTCCTGCTTTATTGCAGTGTATTTTTAAATTAATTTTCCTAATTTCATCTTGACTCTAGGTGAACCAGTTCAGGCAACTTTACGCAAAGGTGATCAACGACAAGCACGATGACGTCATGGCCAAGTTCGGCGCCATCGTGGCCCAGGGAATCCTCGATGCAGGTCGGTCTCCAAACAGAGTTGCTGTGGGTTTATCCATGTCAGTCACTGAGTGAGAGAATGAATGGGTATGCAGTCCCGCCTGCCTTACATGCCTTCACCACTTAGTGGAGTACAAAAAGATGTGTAATTCTTAATTACACGGTAAAACAAGTGAACGGCTCTAAATGTTAGGTGGGTTTGTGGTTTTGTGTGCGCCTTAATTGGAGTTCCTTTGCACTCGAGCAAACAGTAACCCCCTCCTTTGGCTGACCACCCGTGCATTGCGTTTCTGGAACAGATCATGCTAAAGGTGCATTAGCGCCTGGCAGCCCGTACCTCAGCTCCGCTCTGCTCGCAGCCATATGGCCTGTCGGTCTCCCTGCGGTAATTATTGTTTGTCTGATAGTCTCTGTGTTTGTGTGTCTGTGCGGCTGTTTGTAGACACAAGCAAGCAGCTTGTGTGTGCGCGCGCGCGTGTGTGTGTGAGGTCCTACAGAGCTGCATATCATCACATGGAGAACTCATATGTATGCAAAAAGAAAACCCCAGTGTAAGGGTTTCATCTAAATACAAGCATGTGTGTGTTAATAGCAGGGAAACACACTGAAATACACTCTCAGGTGTTGCATTCTTCACAAAGTGAACCCGAGCACCTTTACATGACACTTTTTTCTTTTCTTCATTAAGCACAGCATTGGCTCGCTGTTAACTCGACCCCTCTTGCTCTCTGATTAACGATCATTTTGTTCTGGGTAGATTATCCATGTTGATGACCGACAGGATTTCCATCATGCTTCAGATCAGGCGCAATAAATTCAGGCCAGGATGTCCCTGCATGAGACCAAAACCCCTGATTCTTCCCACCCTCAGCTCTCTTTCCTGCACAAGCTGCTTAGCCCTGTTTTCAGTGCAGAATATACACTACTCCCGTTTGAATGTCAGACATGCTCAGGCTCATGCGGTACGAACGTTTAAGTATTCTGGTCCTTCCAGGGCCTTGGGAGTGTTTGAGGTGCAGGGGTAATTGTATTTAATTTGACTGGCGGAAGCGATTAGAGCTCAGTTTCATGATAACTGGTGCTCATTACCCTGAAAGCCGTCAGTCTCCTGCTTTCCTTCTCTCACTTTGCATCCACGTCTTTTCCTCCCGCCTGTATTTTCAGGCTTTCTCCCAGTATTTGATGCAGTCTGAATCAAGTGTAATTAGCTTTCGCATTCTTATGTAAAAAAAGAAAAAACAAGAAGAAAAACCAAATCATGCCACGTCTTGTTGTTTTTATTCGATGGAGCTGTTTCTTCACACTCAAACATGCAGGCCGGCTGTTGATGTAGTCACGTTACACCTTTTTAAGGGATCGCAGTGGATCTGCGCACCTCCCTCACCTACTCCTTGGAATGAAAATTGGCCCACCAAAGTGAGAGTTGGCGAAAACAGCGGGTGGGGGAGAACCTGTTACTGAAGTGCACTCAAGCTCTTCTAAGTATTTAAGAGACTCTCAAGCACACGCTCGTGGTGCGTTGAGCTAGCCTCGTTACTCATTCTGGCCAACGTTGAGCCCGTGGGACTGGAATGTCTCGTACACCGGCTCAGATTTGAAGATAAGGCCCCGTAATTAAATCATCCGAGTGACCTCAGGTTAGAGTCGCTGCAGGAGAAGAGGGCAGCAGATGATTTAAGTGCTATTGTTTAGGCTGATATTACTTTTAGTTGGAAGGGCTACTCCCTAGTAACCTTGTCATTAAAAAGAAGAAGTGGTTTTCTCTTTATCTCTATAGAAATGATGAATTCATCCTGGTTGCGCTTCCTCTTCCTCCTCTTTCTGTCTTCTGCCATCCCTCCCTTCTGTTTATCCAAGAATTGCTTGGGTGGGCTGTTATTCTTTTGCTCTTTCAAGTTACACCCTTGACCCCTGTTAATCACCCTTCTAGCCATCTTCATAGATAAAAATAAAATACGATATAAATGGATGTCTTTTTGTTGAAGTCAGCAGAACATCTTGATATTTTTGAACCTTCAAGCTGAGATACACTGCCTGCACAAAGAAAAAAATTTAAAATAATTATATAATATTTCCTTTCAGTGTTTCTTTCTTTTTTGTTGCCAAGTTCTTGTGTTATTGATGGGAGAGTAGCACCTCTGAAATGTCCTCCAGAACAATGCAAAAGATTCTCAGTGGGGTTAAGTTGTGGGCTCTGTGGAAACCGGTCCATGAAACCTGGCGTGAGGAAAATCTGGTCATTCACCATATTCGGACAGTCAGGTGACCTTGTTTTTCACCACACAATGCTGCTGTTTAGTCTTTGCATTTTACGTGACCCTGCTAGAACAAATCGCATCTTTCCCACCTCCTTGGGCGATGTCTTCCAACATGGCTGTTTAATAAATGAGAAGCTACTTGCTGCATGAGATAATAATCATTGTAGTAATTACTCAGGGGAAGGCTCTTAACTCTTTGCTTTTATTATTTGGTGAACGTTAAACTGAGCTGTGTATAAACTGTAACTGCTCAGATGTAGATGGAAAAGGCATTTGGGATCTTTTCAGGATGGCAGACACACCTCTTTGGATGTAGATCACTTATTAATGCCATGTCCAGCTCAAATCTGATGATAATGAAATGAGGCCTGTCATGCAGGATGCTTTAGACAATGCATTCCTGGATGTAATTGTCTTGCCATGCACATCCTCATATTTTATATTCTGCCCTGAGATCAACGGATCACACAGAATGAAGCCAGAAGGACAAAGCTCCTTTGGGTGGTGAACATCCTGGTCTGTACCCCTGTTAACCTCTTACTCCCTGATTACTCTGCCAAGTCTCAAATAATGTGTTTCACTATCAACTGTAACTGTGTCACATGAAAGAAAAAAGCTGTTTTCGCCATCAGCATTCTGGTTATTGTTCAAAGCACAGTTTCCTTTTCTTTTCCGTTTTCCCCTCGACTTAGCCCGTGACCTGGGTTTCAGTCTGTTTATGTTAGGTGTTGACGGCCAGCGGCGCTCAGCATTTCATTTGTATCATTGCGGCTTGCTTGAGGTTTGCTGCTTTTCAGTGCTCTCCTTGTTTTCAGACCTTCAGATATTATGCAAGAGCCTGTAATTTAGACAAGAGCTCCCTCTCATCAGTGGTTAGCACATAAAGCAGAAGTAGGTTCAATAATAAATGAGTGTGTCCTTTATGTTGTGGGCACCGACAAACGGGGTCTTTTTGGAAATGTACGACTGATAATTTTGGAATTAGCACTAGGCTATGATGGTAGCAAATTATATCCAGTGCTGCGGACCATGTTATCTTTGGCCCATAAGAAACATTAGAGATGATTGTAAACACGTGGGTCCGTCTGAAGATCAAAAAAGAACCAGCAGCTTAAAAACGTATTAACTCCAACATAGAGAAACATCGGAGTCCAGACCAGCTAAATCAGTGTTAACATAATCAGGGGTTCTTCCTTAGGGGGTCAAAGGTGACAGAAAATTTGAGAACCTGCCATCATGGTCTTTAAGCCTTTCTTGTCTCATTTTACTGAAATGCTCTCTAACCTTTGTGCTTTCTGTCGTCCAGGTGGACGTAACGTGTCCATCTTCCTGCAGTCCAGGACGGGTCACACTCACATGCCGTCAGTGGTCGGCCTGCTGGTCTTCACTCAGTTCTGGTTCTGGTTCCCTCTTTCCCACTTCCTGTCCTTGGCCTTCACACCAACCGCTATAATCGGCCTCAACAAAGACCTCAAGGTACCGAAGCATTTTATTATTTACAAGCCTCAACCACAACATGTTTAAAGTGTGCTATGGTGTCTGGTAGATTAGTCCCACCTATGTGTTTATTATGTGTTTATAGGTGAGCCTTGTTTTGTATGTAGGAAACAGCAACAGGAGGTCTAAGATATGGCTGCTGAGCTTGTATTTATTGCTGCATGTCGTGCAGGAAATATTTAGCCTCTCGTCTTGGGAACAACTGTAACCAGCAGCCGACTCTTAACAAGGCTCTCCTGACTTTTTGCCTGTTCTGGCCGCCTGCCACTCGCACTCTGGTGCCAAAGGATCAGCGTGACATATTGTGGCGTTAAACTGGTATTAGATGAGCTTAAGCTCTTCTGTCCTACCCGAATCAGCAGCACCTGACACCTGGGACACTGACACCCTTTTGAGGTTTTGTGAATTCCCAACGTTACAAAGCACTAGAGAATATACTCGGTGTAAATCCCTGAATAACCAGGGCCGGGGACAGCGGGGTTTAACAGACTCGCCGCACCCCGGAAAGGTTTGTCAGGTCGAGTTCTGCTGCACAGCACAAGCCTTCACAGACGTTGAGCCTTGCCATCGGTGAAAGGAACATCCTTGTCACTTGCCCTGTGTTTTTTAAAGGCTGCAGGGGTGCTCTGTTGGACCATCGAGACAGTTTAAATCATTTAGTTTCAGTGAGCTGTTATAATGTGAAGGCTTACACTGAACAGAAGGGACCTGGTGCTGCTGTCGCTGGAGATCCTCTTTAATGTTTGTCTAGGTAAATCCGACAGAGCAGTTCTTCATTTTCACTTAAGTTCAGTCTGCAGCTATTAGGAGGAAAGCACTGTCACAAGCAACCCCCTCTTGTGTAACTGGTCAAGTATTCAAATGGGTTCAGACCGAGCTAATGTAAGCCAGGCTTTCTCCAGCTTCAACCTCTCTGCAAGCATTTTTTTTCAGGTAACAGAGGATTCCCTTGCTTAAAGGCGTCTGTTTTGAAGTAACTGAAGGAATAGGAAGTGCCAAGTCCTTGAGCATCATTCAGGAAGGATTATAAAATACAGCCTGTAATAGATGACGCTAAGTGGCTGTCTCTTAGAGGGTGCTTCAAACAGGTGCTCTGTACTGTAGCGAGAACGTCAGTCAGCTCATTTTCAGTTACACTGTGAACATATGAAACATGTTTACAAAGTTTTTTTTATTCTCCTCTCTCTTTTTCAGATGCCTAAGGTGCAGTACCGCTCCAACTGTAAGCCCTCCACCTTCGCCTACCCACCAGCTCTGGAGGTTCCCAAAGAGAAGGAGAAGGAGAAGGTGAGCACTGAGGCGCCGCAGCACATCAGCTTGTTTTGCTTTCCCTTTTTCTGAAATTATTAGTTCAGGAAAGCTGATCCCGCTCCGTATTGATTTGCAAATAATTTCGAACCCTCCCTGTAAAGACTCATCATTTTCCTGCCCGTCGTGTTTATTATTGTAGAATCTCTGGCCTTTTTTTTTTTTTTTCTCAGTTGCTCATTTCACAATCCAATCCTGCCCTTGGAGAATGTAATGAAAGACATTTATTTTGTGGTTCACTAGTTTTGTACATTTTAAGCCATGTTTGTAGAAGGTCTTAATGTCTGTGGTAACGTCTGACGTCGTGGAAATGTCTGTGCTCGCTCGCTCTCTCTCTCTCGCTCTCTCTCTCGCTCTCTCTCTCTCTCTCATGCCAGGTATCCACCGCTGTTCTCTCCATCACAGCCAAAGCCAAGAAGAAGGAGAAGGAAAAGAAAGAGAAGGAGGAGGAGAAGATGGAAGTGGTGAGTGGGGAAAACAACCCAACTTTCCTGACTCATTGCTAATAATCATATTGTGTTTTTTTTTCCTTTTTCATTTTTATTTTTTAAGGTTTTTCTTTTTTTTGTAGTTGTTTTGATTATTATTGGAGAAAGCAGCTTTACCTCCAGGAACAGAAAAATCCAATAAAATCGAACCGTAACCACGCTGAGGTTGCTTTTCTTAAATGATGGTTGTTGGTACTCAGGTCCTTCATTTCTGCAGTTGAAGTTAAAGCATTTATTATATTTTATAATCGTGAAACTCTTCAGCTGTAGCGAGATGTGCTCCACCCGCTGTCCACCTGTTTAGCTGCTTGTTAAAAAGCTAATCAGCCAATCAGATGGCTTGTAGACATGGTTAAGATTAAAATGCTGAAGTTCAAACCAACCATCAGAATGAGGAAGAAAATGATTTAAGTGACTTTGAATGTGGCGTAGTTGTTGTGCCAGGCAGGCTGGTCTGAAGCTTATTTACAGAATCTATTTGGATTTTTCTACTCAAACATCTTTAGGTTTTATAGATGATTCTGGAAAAAGTGAAAATGCCTTGTTTATGTTGGAGGAGAAAGGCCAGAGTGGAGCTGATAGGAAGGCAATAAACTCATTACAGCTGAGGCATGCAGAAGAGCATCTCTCAACACACCACACGTTGACCCTTGAAGCAGATAGGCTGCAGCAGCAGAAGACCGCACCAGGTCCTACTGTCAGCCAGGAGCAGCAAACTGAGGCCACTGGGGCTGGTCAAGTTTAAAATTAAAAATATGGCCTAGACTGAGTCTCAATTTCTGCTGCCTCATTCAAATGGTAGGATCAGAATTAGTTGTAAACAACATGAAAGCTTAGCCAAGATACTGAACTCCAGGTTGCTCTCCAATATTTTCATCAGAGTGCGACTGTTAGAAAGCATTTAGGTGCAGGAAAAAGTGCTTGTAATGACGGGGGGATTGAGGCATGGTGTGTGAAGCACTGTTCTACTTGAGCACTCAGTTATGCCAACAGTTCAGGTTGGTGCTGGTGGTGTAAGGGTGTGGGGGATATTTTCTTGTCACACTTCAGGCCCCTTACTACCAACTGAGCATCATTTAAACACCATACCTGAATGTTGTTGCTAACCGTGTCTATTGTTTTATGACCACAGTTTGTCCATCTGGTTCCAGCAGGATAATGCTCAGAAAGATCCAGTCATCTCAAACTGGTTTCTTAGACATAACGCTGATCCCACTGTACACAACTGGACTGCAGCATCTATGCGGTGCTATGATGTCAGCATGAACAAAAATCTATGAAAAACCAAGCACCTTGTTGAATCTTTGCCACCAAGAATTAGGCAGCTGTGAAGGAACGAGGAGTCCAGCCTGGTCCTTGTAAGGTGTACCTACTAAAGTGGCCAGTGTCTGTCTTTGCTTTTCGCCTTTGGCTTCAGTCACCACGCAGCAGTCCATCTTTTCTACTAGTGTGTTTTTCGCTCTTAGAGTATTTGTGCTTTTTTTCTCCTGTAGCTTTTGTTGTCATCAAACAAATGAAAACTTCCCTGTTAGTCAAATCAAATGACAGCTGTATGAAAAATGAATGGAGTAGCGCAGCATACACCCAGTTGTTTCTTTTCTTAAAGTCTCTTGAGCTTTTCACTCATCCACAGCCAGCGTTCAGACACCCCTGTCAGTAAAGAGCCAGTATGACTTTCATTGGGATTTTCTCTGAGTGTAGGCCGTGTGTTTGATCCTCTCTGCCACGCTATATCTCAGCTCTGGTGCTGAGAGACGAGCCTGGAAACGTCCTACGCGCTCACATCTCAGGCTTTTGATTTTATTTGGCTTAACTCGAAGATGGCGGTTGAAGGAAAGGTACCCACTAAAACTGGGGTCAGACGGTTCATTTGCTTATTCATAATCCATCAGTACTCGTTGTGCCTCATTCGTAGTTTTCCAGCATTTGCTGAGCAGCCCGACAATTCATTTGCCATCAGCGGTGCCAGAGCAGGAAGAGCAGGCTGATTCACAGAAATGGAAAGATGGAGGGGGGAGGGTAGAATTTATTACCCATGACACCTCAATAATGTCCAATTCACAGTAGAAAGAAATTATTCCGAGTCAGGGACTAGATCTGTTCAGACAAAGCAGTAAATGAATATACTGTAAGTACTTCTAGTGGCCCTGATCCTCATTCTTCCTTCGCAGGAGGTCCAAGAAGGTGAGAAAGAGAAGAAGGATGAAGAGAAGAAAAAGGAGGTGGAGCCAAATTTCCAGCTCCTGGAGAACCCAGCCAGAGTGATGCCAGCTCAGCTCAAAGTCCTCACGATGCCAGAGACCTGCCGCTACCAGCCCTTCAAACCGGTAACTCAAAATCCACCAGATGTGGACCGAGATCCACATTTTCTGTTTTTTATGAACTTGATTGTTCAGATTTTACATGACATGCTTCAGAAAACAAACAAAACAAATCGAGTTAAGGTCAAAGCCCCTTCGGTCCGTCACTCCTGTTAATATCTGAGTGATTTGGTTTTAGGCCCCTCTCAGAAAATATGAACATAGTTTCTTTTACTGATAAAGTCAGCAAAGTCATTATTTTCATGTACAGATTTCACCAAAATTTAATCCAGTATAACAACATGAGGTCTCCACCACAACACAGCACCCAAATAGATTGTTGAATGTACTCATTCTGCTCATTTTTTATTGTTTACAGCATCGGTGCTTCTGTGACGTCTCAGATGTCCCCTGAGTCTCAGCATTTACACGTGATATTTCTAAATGAGTGCTAAGCATCAGAGAGCAGAATTTAACAGTGTAACAGTATCTCTGATTATTTTCCTCTAATATAAATCTTTCAAATTAAGATCCAGGCCGCGGGTTGATTTTGGCCTCGTTCGATTAAAAAGTGCAGAATCTCCCCCGTCCAGGCCCATAAACCCGAGCGCTGCGGTTCTCCTGTAAACGCTGACAGTTTTCCACAGTAAACGGCAGGACAGCGTGCACTCACCCCAGTCCTGTAAAGAGGAAGTACTGTTTGATTTTTCTGTCCAGCGAGCGAAGCTCTGTGTACTACACTGTACATGTGTCCCTGCTTGTCTAAGGTTTTGGTAATGCTGCTTTCCTTTTAAGGGTTTGTTTTAGGTTCCAAAAGCAGGTTTAGGAAGTGAAGGGAGGTTTACAGGACTTATCTTGAAATCTGCTCAGTGTTAAGAGGCTTATTATATGGAGATTAATACAAGACTTCCTGTCTTTGGGTCTCTGTTTGGCTTGTGTGTAATCTTTTACTTTTTTGGGCGCATATGTAAACCTTTAATTTGAATTATGCAAATCCTCAAAAGTATTGCTTATTTAGAAATACTTCTAATATACCTACACTTCTGTTATAGATGTACTGTTACACTAAAAGTAAATATTTCATTAAATGTGTCTTGAAGAGAATTTAAAATACATTTCTGTGTCTGACCCTCTGTTTGAAACTGGATGCACATCTGTAATATGGACTTGCATACATAACTGTGGGACTCTGTCATGTACTGGGCTCCTGCGTTTAAAGACAAAAAATATGTAAAAGTGTATTAAGTACATATAATGCACCACATGGACAAAAGTACTGGGTCACATGTATGGTCATGGAAGCCGATGCCATGAAGCTCCAAGCACGCAGTTTTTGAGCGGCCGGGAATCAAACCACCAACCTTACCCCAAATGCTAGCTGAGATTTGGAGCTCTGCATGTATTCGGTGGCTCTGCTCGTTGCCATGGTAGCCTCCTATTTGAGTTTTTAGTTTCACTGAGCTTGACCCATTTTTTAATCTTTACTAAGAGCTGTGACCCAATATTTTTGTCCATAAAGTGTATACAAACCTTAAACCTGTTACTCCAGACTTGTGCTAATTTCCCTCCGTATGTCACCAGCTCCATACAGGCGGGATCATCATCATGAAGGACACCAGCGAGGAGGAGGAGGAGCTGGTGGAGCCCGTCTCAGCTCACGGCCCAAAAATTGAAGAGGAAGAGCAGGAGCCTGAGCCGCCCGAGCCTTTCGAGTACATTGACGAGTAGAAACGCTCCCGAAGTGACGGTATGCTGATCATTTCTGAACTTTGGAACTTTTCGAGCGTTAAAGAATGACTGACAAAGGTGGCTTTAAATGATTTTAAGAGGCAACGCCTGTCCATGCAGTGAGCTAACAGCTGACATAGACCAGCCCCAAACCCTCCAGTGGGTTTTTAAGTCATGTTTCTTTTTGGCATAAGCAGACGCAGAGATCACAACAGCATTAGTTTAACAGCTAGCAAATCAAATGCAGCTGCTCAGAGTAAAAAAAAAGTTAAAACTACAGTTAATTTTGTCACTGCTCTCTAGACAACTTTCTGGCTTTGGCACACTCCCACATAGCTGTCTGAGTGTTTTCGTAGGAAGTAACGTTGTGTGATAATAACACACAACGTAGGTCTGCGTTTCTGTCAAAGTATCGCAGAGTTTCACCCATCGCTGCCCGAGGAATGTAAACATCACCGCCTCCTTCCTCAGAGGGCAAACCCCCTCGCTGCACTACCCAGTGAACCTTGGACGCCTAATGATCACTTGCTGCTTGTTGTGTTAGTGTTGGATTGGCTGCAGGAGTGTGCGCGATTTAGTGCGATGAGACCGATGAGGTGTCACTGACCAAATTAGGGCCTCTGTGCGTATTATGTCATGTCCCGTATGAGGTCTGAGAGCTGTGAAAGATTAAACGCTGCAGAGATCCTTGTCAGGCCGTCCTTGTTGATACGTGCAAAGTCAATGTCTACTTTAACTGGAAGTAGGTGTTGTGATGTTGCTGGTGCTGCACTGGGGCTTTTTTCCCCTGCTGCCTGCAGTGAGCTTTGGTCACCATTTCTCCCAGAACTGTGTTATAGATGTTCGACTGGCTCACCAGCGTGGTCCGTCACTAGCATACTTCTCCAGAAGTATGTGGAGATTGGTCTTGGCCTAATCTCTGTAGCATTCCTTTCTTCCCAATGCCGATGACATGTCCCACCTATCAAAGCTAAGGCAAAGTTGCTGGTTGACTCAGTGATGTGGTCCTGACGTTGGAGTTCTGGTATGGAGCGAAGGGCTACATCCATGGACACAAGCGTGTGAGGGCGAGGCAAACACAGGTGCCTGTTTGGTGACTTAAAGTCCAGTTTCCTCCTATTAAAAGGGAGTTTTTCCTTCCCTCAGTCGCCTAGTGCTTGCTCATAGGGGGGCATCTGATTGTAGGGTTTTTATTTTACAACATAAAGCATCTTGGGGCAGCCGTTGTTGTGATTTGGCGTTATATAAATAAATTGAAAGCCTACTAGGAGTAAGCCTTGAAGCTCTCTTCTAAACTGAGTGGTTTCTGTCATATTTCAGACCTGCTTAAAGAACAAAATGACTGAGTTTGAATCAGAGGTTTGCAGGAAAACCCAGAAACTGTTCTAATGGTGGTCAAACCACATCTTGGATAAAAGCTGAGGTGTCGAAACTCGTCTTTAAGGGTACAGGGAGGTCATCGAATGTCGTACACCTAAAGGCCATCTCAAGTGTAGCTTTCTCCCTCAGGAACGTTTGCTTCCACGTGTTTGTCGTCATTCTGAAATTCCTCATTTGAATAGGCACGCTCCGATTGGGTCCGGTCCTCCACACATCTGTCTCACAGATGTTTTATATCATATACTATTGTTGCTGACAGTGTGTTGAGCCCACCACATATTATTTATCATCAATCTCATCAACTCTCCACACTGAATACAGTTGTTCTGAACCCAAATGTAAAGGATACGCTGCTTATTGTGCATTTATCCCTCACGACAAGCACCGGAGCTGTTCAGTGATGTGAACATTCACATGTTGTAAACACGAGAATCTTTTCAGTCTGCGTGTGATATGATTGCAGCTCCACGGGGAGAGCGCCGGGCAGTGGTGTCATTTCTTACTGCTTCTATGGATTAAATGACTTCAGCTCAATTAATAAAGCCCTGAATTGTCTTTGATTGTCTAACGTTGTTTTATTAATCAAAGGACGGGGGCGGGGCATTATTGTGACGTACTGGTAATGGCTTTTTTTCCTTCCTCCTCAGGCATCAGAAGAGAGATCCCAGCATGTTGGTTCAGCGTCTCCCCTCCACATCCATGTATCCATCCACCTCTCCGCTCGACTGCTTCTTTGACACGTTCCTTTCCTGTTCCAGCTCCTCATTTGCCACCCGAGGAATGTTTTACATTCTCGTATTGTATAATTTTCAGTCCTTACAATAAAAATAACATATATATCAAATGCTGGAGCGGGTGTGTTTATTTGAGCCTGTATTTCACTCGGGGCTTGGGTCTAGGGACTTGCTAATCCCATACATTAAAACTGGTTTACATTTTGTGCACTCAGCAGCTGCTGCTACAGTCTGTCTGCTGTGCAAATGGTTAAACGCGAGCTGGGGGTGAGCAAGTGTGCTTTCAGGAAAAAATTAGCTGCTGCCTTATTTTGTATGATAGTGTTTAGCAGGGAAGGCAAAACTGTAAGTCAGACTATGTTTGTCCCAGGATCAGTTACAAGCACAGAAAAGTTTGAGTGATCAGTGACCTCGTCAGACTCGCTCTACACTCAAACAAACACGGATTCATGCAGCTCTGATTTACACTGTGTTGAGCATTTACTGCCTCGGTGAAAATCGCTATGAGTAATTGATAAATCTGCAGGGCATGTGATGTGAGAGGAGGTAGTCGCTGCTTCTAAAAATGTCCATAATCAAGTGCATAAATTTATGAACCTCATTTGGTTCTTTTTAAAAGTGTGTGTGTGGAAAGTAGGACTGCTGTGCTGCTGTGAGTACAAAATATGCAGCAGTCCAGTTATGAGTCAGTGACATTCAGTCCACAAAGCTTTCAAAACCTGCAACAATCAGTTTTGCAGCAGCATTGAAAAGAGAATTTTAGCTCAATCTGTTGATGTATTAAACATATTTGGGTAAAACTTTATAATACGGCTGCGACTAAGGGTGTAATTCCCCTGTTATTATATTGAATTTCAGTTCATTTTATTTGAAATTGCGAGATAATTCTATTTAGATACAAATATTTAAAGGTTGTACACTAGAATAAGGAGGTAACAAGTCAGGTTCTACAGGAAATTGTCATTAAATTTAAGTACTGCATAGTTTCCTGGCAATTTAGCAGAAAAACCAACAATACTTCATCTTATCTTTTTAGCATGCTGTACCGTTAAGGTGTGGGCTGTGTTATGGAGTGGCTGGACCCTGTCTAACTTCTGGGTATTTTCGGGGAAATATTTAAGTACAGTGTAAGTAAGAAAGGACAACTGAATAAAAGAAAACCCACCATGCACATCATCGACTATTAAATAACGATGTAAAAAATCATGGTCAAGTCACTTCATAATATAGCCCCGCCCCAAAACATACAGCATACTTACAATGTAGAATGGAGGAATATTGTTCTTCCACAAAATCACCAGGTAATTATGCACTACTTAAAATGTGTTACGCCATACATACTTACAGTAACTTACAATTACTTGCAGTATAATTTGTCACCTTTCCTGTAAAATACCTGGAAATTAGGCAAGATTAGGACACTCCATAATATGGCCCACACCCAAGAAGTACAGCGTACTTACAATGTAAGAAATTACCAGGATGTCACGCAGTACTTAGAATTACTTATAGTATTCTAATGTAATACTTTCACATGTACTTTCAAATAAAATGCATTGAAGTCTTGGCTAGTAATGCCCTTAGTCATGCGCCGTATTATAAAGTGTTGCCCCACTGGTTTATGTCGCCTAATAACACTTTTTCGTTGGGTTTATTTTTTTTGTTTGTTTTAAATTAAATCAGTGTAACTGCTTGATTGTTTGACAAACCTGAAATTTTGTGTGTCCCTAAACATCTGTAACAATCGCACTGATCCATGGATCAGCTGCTAACCTCGGGAATGCTCCGCTGACACAGGAACAGCAGGATATCAGAGTCGTGTGTTGAAAATCCGTTCCTTTCCACAGCCCAGAGACTTGGAGACAGTCGGTGGTGTTTATGAAAAGAGAAAGACAAGATGCACCATCAATCAAGTACAGAGTCCTTTAATTATATTCCCTCAGGAAATCTCATTCAGATGGCTGAAATAGAAATGTAGAACAAACATCTGTTAGACATTTCCAGCCTCACGTGTTTATTCTTGGACTCTGCTAAAGTAGCTTTACACGATTCACAGTTCAGAATAATCATTATTTATACTCTGCCTCAGTGCAGCCGCTGAAACAAGCTGTGTTAGCTCCTCTCCCTTTAAGCAAACATTTTTCTTATTGGCTGCCCCTCACAAACAGAAGGTTTGAGCAGCAGGTGGGTGGAGCTTTGTGTCTGAGGTGACCACATATTTTGTTTAGTTTTTTTTAAACTGTCAGAGTTTAGAGAGCCATTTTCTCTTAATTACAAGTTATTATTGTTTTTTGGGAACCCCGGAAACAACAGACAGCAGCGCTCACTCAATGACAAGTCATCGCATTTCATTCCTTTTTCATCAAACACTTATTTTTCACCCGTGTTGTTCTTCATATTGAATACATCAACCAAAAACCATTAAATAAAAAACTTCCAGTTTGTGCAGCTGTCTTCCTAGGCAGACTCGAGACTAGAGAAAACACTATTAGGTACAAGTGTGCAGCTGATTGTTGATCCATATATCTAATCAGCCAATCATGTGGCAGTACTGCAGTTTAGGAATGTAGACATGGTCAAGATGACCTGCTGAAGCTCAAACTGAGCATCACAGTGGGGAAGAAATGAGATTTAAATGATTGTAAACATGGCTGGTCTGAATCTACTGGGATTTTCCCACGCAGCCATCTCTAGTGTTTACAGAGAACCATCTGAAAAAGAGAAAACATCCAGTGAGCGGCAGTTCTCTGCCTTGTTGATGCCAGAGGTCAGCTGGGAAAGCAAGAGTAACTCAAATAACCACTCATTACAACCAAAATATGCAGAAGGGCATCTCTGAGTCTACAGCAGCAGAAGACCATGCCACGTGCCACTGTCCTGTCAGCTAAGAACAGGAACCTGAGGCTACAGTTCACACAGGTTCACCAAAATGGGACAACAGAAGACTGGGAACTGATCTGAGGACTGCAAAATTCAGATGACACGTTTTGGCCCAGTGGTAGCAACTAAATGCCACAACCCACCTGAGACCTGTGGCTGCCCATCCCTTTATTGTCACAGTGTATCTTTTACACTAATGGCCTCCACAGTCACCAGATATCAATGCAATCGAGCACCTTTGGGATGTGTAGCCGACAAAGTTTCCAGCTCCACGTTGGGTCTGTGAGGCAGGTCTGAAGAGTGCTAACACTGTGTACTTAATAAAGAGGCCACTGAGTTTATATTTCATTTTAAGGTTCCTTTTGTTCTCTAACACAGATCAAGTTTGTGATCTTTAACTGTCCAGTTTCACCAGTGTGATTGTGTTTGGTAAATGAAGCTTTGTGTGGAAAGTGGTTTGGGAATCCTCTGGGAAATGATAGCGCAGGCAGTTGTTTTCTGCATGAAGTCTGTTGGAAATCCACTCTTTTGACTCGGAGTGTGTAAGACTGGTGGAGGGGAAAAAGTGTATCCAGATATGATTTGCTGCTTGTCCACTCCCATCAGAGCCTATGTACATTCTGGCGAGACATTTAGTCTAATCAGTTCCTCCTCTCACATTCCCAGATACTTTGTCACAGGAGGCTGTTTAACAAGTTTCCACACGGTTTCTCAATCTTTCCTCGCACTGAGGTCTAACTTTGACCTTAACCACCAAATCCATCATCGCCGTCGCTCAGCATGCGAGCTGGATGCAGAGCTCGACCTGCTCCATCACATCCACAGCTTTCTATTAGAGGATGGCGTTCCTGAAGATGCGGTACAAGGAGAGAACGATTAGTCACACTGCACACTCTTCCCCCACTTTTCCACCCCCAACCTCTTTTTTTTCCAGCAAAGACGAGATGAGGTCTGCTGCTGCGTTCACTTCCCGTATGTCCTGGTGAAGCACAGGTGGGATGAGATTTATGTCAGTTTGTGGATGGAACATATGCCCCTCTTCAATGCCACACTTCATTCTTCTCATACTTTTTCTTTGATGCAGGCACTTCCTCCTCATTCCTCAGGTTCTTTCCCTTAAAATCTAACAGCCGATTCAAATCATTTTCTCACCTACACGGGAATACTCTGAAGCTTCCCGTCATCGTTAGCTGTTCCCGATGGAAATGTTCCTGACTTTTCAAAGTGCTGGAAGTCAGTAAAAAGCATGAAAACGTGCCTGCTGTGAGGGACACAAAGCCCACGCTCTCATCAGGACATTAGCAGATCTTCAAATAAGGTAAGGGCAGCCTCAGAAGAACTACAAAACATGCCATCATTTATTTAATAAAAACGAAGGCAAAACACAGATGTTTATGTGACGCTTCTTCGAGTGACTCTTCACAATCATTCCGTAGTTTCCCAACATTTCCCACAAATTCAGTAATGTTCAGAAAACTACTTAAGTGTGGGTGCAGAAGAATAAGGACGTAACAAATGGCTGTTTTAATGAAAATTAGAAATATTATATCATGATTTTAGTTTTAGTTTATGAAGGCCTCTGAGGGATTTTGAAAAAAGGCAAATCATTTTCTTCTTCCCACATTATGATTAGGAGGTGCAGGCTGTATTATAAAGTATTCAAACCTCCCGTCTTACATTGTATTCACATCAGATCAGAGAAATTCTATTAATCCCAGAGGGGAAATTGATTTGTCATAGCAGCATGCATGCAGCAGAAGTATAAAAACAAGTGTCGCAATAGAGATACAGATAGATTCATTTACTATTAACTCTAATGTTTATGAGATATTAGCAGGTATCAGGTGCTTCAGCCGCCCCAAAGCTCTGATTCTAGAATCGCCCCTGGCAGGTATTACAGGTGTAATACTTAATAATTGAAAAAATATATACAAGATATTCAAAAACTGCAAGCTAAGAATGGGAGGTTATACACTCTATAATACAGCTCTAACACTGCTGTGTAATTACAGTGTGAGAAGGAGAACATTGTTTGTTCTCTCCACTTAAATAAATAAATAAAAAAGTTTAAGACGACTTGAAAAATGGCACAAAAAACAAACATATTTTGCATGTTTGAATCTTAACAAGACTCCAAGTAGAGCTTCAACATGCAACAAGAAGAAAAGGGAGTGAGACATAAAAACATGATTATGCAATTTATTGAAAACAAGCTTAAACTGAAACAAGCTGTTTGACAGCTGATCAAAATTTTAGGACCACACCTCAAAAACACCCTGTAAAGCCCCCAAAACAGAAATCAAAGTTCCAAACATGAACTCAGTAATGAACAGCTCCTCCGTTATTGTAGATCACTTTAAAAATTCGTTGCGGCAGTGGGAACATTTCTCCAAGTGGTGAATTGGATTTAGATCAGGGGAACATGCGGGATGGTCCAAAAGAGTGATGTTATTCTCCTGGAAGAAGTCCTTTGTCCTGCAGGCATTGTGTACTGTAGCGCTGTCCTGGTGAAAAACCCAGTCGCTACCACACAGACGAGGGCCCTCAGTCACGAGGATGCTCTCTGCAACATCTGGACACAGCCAGCAGCTGTTTGACGCCCCTGCACCTCCTGAAAGCTCCATTGTTCCACTGAAAGAAAAAGGACCCCAGACCACTATGGTGCCCCCTCCACTGTGGAGCATAGAAAACACCTCAGGTGGGATCTGCTTGTCCTGTCAGTAACGTTGGAAACCATCAGGACCATCAAGGTTACATTTTTTCTCATCAAAGAATAAAACTTTCTTCCACCTTTCAATGTCACGTTTGGTGCTCTCTTGTCCAAACGGTCGGTTCTGTGGCATTCAAGGAGACGAGGCCTTTGAAGACGATGGTTGCGGGGCTGCAGTCAGCTCCAGTAACGGCCTTAATTTGGGTCGAGGATCGTCTTGACGGCTCAGTGCTGGTGAAATTTTTTTGGGTCTTCCACTTGACGTTTTTGTTCCCTTTAAGATCATGTAAGAAATTCCAAGTAACTCTTACTGCGTCCTACCTCAGCAGCGATGGCGTGCAGTTCAACAACCCGACTACATTTAAAAAGGGAACATTTTCAATAAATTGCATGCTCAAAAAATGTTTTATCTCACTCCCATTTCTTGTTGAAGCTCGACTTGGAACCTTGTTAAGATCCAACCATGCAAAATATGATTTTTTTGCTATTTTTCAAGCGGTCTTAAACTTAAACTGGGCTGTACTTATTATATTATATTACATTTCTTTTACTTGAAACTAAAACCAGTCATTGTGAGGCTCAAACCTTTGGCTTTGTGCTTACAAAACAACAACAACAAAAATTTCCTCTGACCTCTGGGAAAGTGTGGAATAAAGTCTGGAGCTCTGAATTCCTCGATGAGTACAACTACAAAGAACCATACAAGGAAAAAGTGATCCCCATTCATGCAGTCCAAGTTAATGTCTGTCAGCGAACTGGTAAACCAGCTGCTGAGGAAGAGGAGCAGAGTGAGCTGACTGAGCATGAAGTCACCGTCTGTGGATGCAGCGATGGTGACTGCTGATGAAAGGATGCAGGGTTAGCAAGCTGTTAAAGCAAACAAGCAGACCCACCGGAGAGAGCTCGTCGGTCTGGTCTGTGAGCGGACGGGACCGAGGTACCACACAGTTCTTGGCTGGACTAAATGGCCAGCGAGTGATGTGCCGGTGGTCCATGATGGCGTTCCGGATGTTCACACTGGACAAACCTGGGATGTTGTGGATTTTGGCCTCAGCGGCCTGCAGCTCATAAATGTCCTTCTATCTCTGATGGTGCAAGCGAAAGACCTCCAACAATGATAATCGCAGCTGGCTTTCATAAACAGTGTAACTGTGTTGTGCCTGCTTATTTATTCCATTGCCTAATGTCGGTTTGAAGAGAAAAGGGAAAATTGTAAATCAATGCTAGGGTTTAAAAATTAAGCCAGAAGCAGCCAGTCATCAATTAATCAACGGAAAATTAAATTCTGTCACCTAACTGATCATAAATATCTCTGATTTGAAGGTTTAATTCTTTTTTAAAACAAAAATCATCAGTGAACGGGAAATTTTTGCAAAGGATTTAACTTTGGACATTAAAGAACTGCGTCTGAAGTATGCACTGATCTGCAAATTGTAAAATTGTAAACATGAACCGTATAAAGTAACGGTATGTGTTAGACTGACAGCACATGAATGCCAAAAACACAACTGCTTTGCAATGACATGAGCAGCGTTCTCCACCTCGGCTGTTATCGTTTCTGATAAATTAAATCAGGGTTTTCTTCCTTCTTTAGGTTTGATGTCCTTTTACAAAACACCTGGTTGTTGTTCAGTTCAGCCATGTTGTCCATATTGATGTGTTGTTTGTGTCTCTGTTAATGATTGTGCCGGGGTTTTTTAATATTGCAATATTTCTTCTTTGTTCCCCTCCTTATTTCAACCAAATACTTTGTTTATGATTCATTCTTCAGATTACTACTTTTGTTTGACTTTGATGATTACATTTAATTCATTAATTACATTTTTTGGCTTTAAATTAAATACATTTTTGAACAGTAAAAAGCTACAATGCCATAATACAGTATTTGCCCCCTTCCTGATTTTTTTTTCTGTATTTGTCATATTTACTTATAAAACATCTTTAAAAAATTTAAATGATCATTTTATTTATTAAGGGGAAAAAACTACAACACATCAAAAAGTAACACATCATGCCACAATCTAAAGAAACAAAGCCACAAAGCCATTTCTGATGCTTTAGGACTCCAGCAAACCACAATGAGAGATATTATCTGCAAATGGAAAAACTTGGAATAGTGGTGAACCTTCCCGGGAGTGTCCAGCCTAAATTACTCCAAGAGTGCATCAACGACACAATCAGGAAGTCACAAAATAACCCAGAACAAATCCTAAAGAACTGCAGGTCTCAATCTCAAGCACAGACCTTATGTGCTAAAGTAGAAGTACAGATACTAGTGTTAGAAATACTCCAGTAACAGGTGAAGTACTGATTCCCCTTCTTTACTCAAGTAAAAGTGAAAAAGTACAGGTTCTGAAATCTACTCTAAATAATAACACAAAGTTAGCATACCTCAGTTTGTTTTGCAGCACATGAATAAAAAAAATTACTTCACATCATGTGCAGATAATATCAATCAATCAATACTTTATTTATATAGCACATTTAAAAGACCAGAGGTACTCCAAAGTGCTTCTCAATAATAAAATATGAAATAAAATTAAATATGGGTACAGATACATTTCCAGACAAATCAAAGCACTAATTAACCCGTGAGTGCTGTGTTAAAAGAAACATTTCACATCTAGTGTAAAGGTTAGGTAAAATCAACGCAGAGATATCAACAAACCCAGTAACTTTAAAATTACATACAAATGCAATAAAAGTACAACGTGTACATGCGATAAATCACTAACTAATCTAAAATGCAAGATCAATTAAATATGTTTTCAATCGTGTTTTAAAAGACTGAATCAATCCTGATGAGCGAATATCAGCTGGGAGACTGTTCCAGAGGTTCGGTGCAGCAATGGCAAAGGTACGATTTTCAGCCGGGACCGAGGTTGCACCAAGAGCATTTGACTCGATGGTCGAAATGCTCTCCTGGAAGTTACAGGCTGAGAAGTTCAGTTAAATAGCACGGCGCAACATTATTTACGATTTTGAATGTAAGCAATAAAATCTTAAAATCAATCCGATATTTGATGGGCAGCCAGTCAGCAAGGATCGGGGTAATGGAATCAAACCTTCTAGTAGCAGTTAAAAGGCGTGCCGCTGTTGTAGTTTATGAAGGGCAGATTGGAGGCCCAGGTAAAGGGAGTTGCAGTTGAGGTAACAAAGCGGGGCAAACGACAACCGACAAATATCTGACTTTTAAAAATAGGACTTACATGTACACGAAGTTCAGATATTTATTTAAAAATGTAGTGAGTCACAAAAATAAATACTCAAGTAAAGTACAGATACCTGAAAATTGTACTTAAGTACAGTAACAAATCGAATAGAATAGAATAATCTAATGATCTATAGGGATTATTATAGGGATAATCAAGGGGAAATTTGGTTCTAACAGCAGCAAAAAACACACATATATATATACAAACATATATACAAACAGAACAGGACACAGGACAGAAACACACACAATTTTTACATCATGGACATTAGTTACCAAATCAGACTACTGTGCAGTTATTAAAATGAAAGTACAGATAAGTGGTAAACCCAGGGTGTAGTGTGCAAACAGAGCAGGACACTGAAAAATGTTTAAATAGTTAAGAACATTTAGAATAATCAGAAAAGTACAGATTGTGTATTGTACCTGTGCATTAAAAAGTAAACGTGTAACTTCCAATAAGTTAGTATATAAACTGAGAAAAGTAATGTGCAAGTTATAATAGTAGTAGTTGTTCGGTTGATTAGTGCAAGTTACAGCGCTGATGTAAACATCTATGTTTGTTGGGAGCAGTTCTGATTGTACAGTCTGACAGCTGCAGGGAGGAAGGACCTGCGGAAACGCTCCTTCATGCATCGAGGATGCAGCAGTCTGTCACTGAAGGAGCTCTGCAGTTCAGCAACATTTACATGCATGGGGTGGGAGACTCTGTCCATCAGAGATGTTATTTTGGCCAGAGTCCTTCTGTCTCCCACCACCTGCACTGGGTCCAGGGTGCATCCCAGAACAGAGCTGGCCTTCCTGATGAGTTTATCCAACCTCTTCCTCTCAGCTGCCGATAAACTGCTGCTCCAACATACCACACTGTAAAAAATGACAGATGCCACCACAGAGTCATAGAAAGTCTTTAGAAACGCTCAGTCGCCTCAGCAGGTGGAGTCTGCTCTGATCCTTCCTGTAAAGAGCATCAGTGTTGTGGCTACAGTCCAGTTTATTATTCAGGTGAACACCCAAGAGTCCAATATCTCACTGTCCACTCCCTGGATGTTCACCGGTAACAAAGTATTTGTACTTTGTTTCACCCCTCCTCTGTTAAGGTCAGAGTTCATTATTCAACTACAAAAGAGAAAATAGGCAAAAATGGCGTCCGTGGGAGAAATCCAAGGAGAAAACCACTGCTGACCAAAAAAAGGACAAAGGTTTGTCTCATATTTGCCACAAAAATACCTCGATGATCTCCCAAGACTTTGGGGGAAATATTCTGTGGACTGATGAGACAAAAGTTGGTGTTTTGGAAGGTCTGAGTCTCATCATAAAGTCCCAGCATAAAACTAACACAGCATTTCAGAAAAGGCCCATGGATGTAGTAGCGTGATGGTCTCGTGCTGCTTTGCTGCTTTAGGACGACGTGCCATAACTGATGTAACCATGAATTTTGCTCTCTGCAACATTTAGCCCTGAAACTCAAGCACACTGCAGCAGGATTGTGATTCACAACACACCAGCAAGTCCACCTCCGAATGGTTCATTCCTCTTTAATAGAATAGAATAGAATAGAATTCAACTTTATTGTCATTGCACATGCACAGGTACAGGGCAACGAAATGCCGTTTGCATCCATCCAGAAGTGCTTTAGAGATATAGATATATTACAATATATATAGATATGTAAGTATATTACAGAAATGGGTCTATTACGGTATGTTATAATGTACACGGTATGAAGTATGTTGTGAATATTCTATAAGTATGTACAGGCTGTAGTGAGTAACTGACTAATAACTGACATCATCATTTTTACTCAGTACATTTGTATTTAATCAGATTATCTTTGTGTAATATTAAACCCTGTTTGATAATGTGAAGCATGGATGTGTGACAAATGTGCAAAAAAAAAAAACTAAGAAATTATGAAAGGCTTTCATAGCACCATATGTGCAGTTGAGCAATTTCACAAAATTGCATAATTTTTCAGTGTCAGCTACAGAAACAGGCCGTGCTTGATAAGAGCTCACCTAAGTGCTAGAGTGCTGGAGTTTACAAGAAATCTTGTGTAAGAAGTGCAGTTGGCATGAACCACGACTCAGCGCAGAAAGACCGACTGAGCAAATTAACAGGTTGCTGCACAGGATACCCGTGTGGGTACAGCAAGTTCTGGGTCTCGTTGTCACGTGCCATGCCCGATCCACTAAAGTTTACCGTGTTGATACTCGTTTGGCCCTGCTGGACCCCAATAGGTGACTCATGTCAAAACAGTTTCAAGAGTTATACAATGCTCTCCAACATGGCTGGAAACCGTCAGCAACAGCTGGGCAGGACAAGTAGCAAGTCTCGGCTCTGCATTTCATCCCTGAGCAACACTTCACTGATTAATCACCCTCTCCGAGCACACTTTCCACAGCTGATGAGAACTGCATGAAGCTCCGGATCCTGATCTGCTGAGGTGGGGTTACCCCCACTCGTAACATGGGCTTTCCTCCCAACAAATACTCTGATATCAGGGAAGCAGACACATCACAGTGTGTGTGTTTATATGTTTACAGAATCAACAGGCCTCGACCCTTTTTCATGGATTGGTCTTTAATCTAATGGATTAAACAATAAATGTACTGTGATGTTGCTCTCCAATGGCTCGGGATTTACTGCAAAGACAGTACAAGAAGCATGGATTCATTAAGGTCCTGATTTTGGATTTTTCTTGCAGTGAATTTTGTTTAAATATCCGCACCAGTACCTGTTTACTGGGAAGAGCTTGGTTACTTTGCTCCCAGCTGCTTTTGGGAATTCAATGAGTATCTGGCCTCTTTCCTCCCACTGCCTAAACACTCACAGGCTGAGCACCCTTGCACCGAGTTCCCTGCAGCTGTCCTCTGGGTGTCAGAACAGCTGGATACCAGACCTGACGGTGATGGTGGTGCTGCGCTAGCAGCAGCAGGCGGCTCGTATTCCCCAGCTGCTGGAAAGCCCGACTGCTCACTGTGCCGTCTCTGGGGAAGCTTCACTCAGGATAAAAAAGAAAACTGAACTGAACATAATAGGAAGGAAAAAAAATCGAGCGGAGGCAGCCGGGTCAGCTCACTCTGGGAACGCAGGCTGTGGAGACATAACCTAAACAAGCACAAGCTCTGGAGAGTGGAGCGCAGACCTGCAGGCCGGTGAGGGTGGTGCATGGTACAGCACATCACTGCACATTGTCTCACACCTCAGACACCACCACCTCCTCCTCACCCATCCACCCCCTGCCCCCCTTTGGTCATTCAGAGGCGGTGGAGGATTTCGCGGTATGACCATGTGCTTATAACACTGAGCCTATTCATGCCGTCTGCTCATTCATCATCAGCATTTAGGGAATACAGGCAGGACTGTTTGGATTCTCAGCACAAGGCCGCTCAAAATATGAAACCTGAACCCCCCCGTCTGTTCAGTGTGAGCACGGGTGGAGTAAACATTTAGTGCTCATGCCTGAGGATTTGGAGACCACAATTGTTCTGTGCAGCACTGAAGTATTTCTGGCGGAACGATGGCTTTCCTTCAGCCTACTTCAGTTTGAGAAGCTTTCTTTTCTCAGAGGCTGCCAAGACGCATCTCTCAAACATTTTATCCTTCCAGGCAGCTTCACTGTTCAGAAACACAAAAGAATAAATGCGATCTACGTGACTTTTCCAGCCTCATGCTTCTTATTTTTCTGGTCTGTTTCCCAGAGATTTTATAAACCAGAGGTGGAGCCGAAGTGTTGCAACAGTCACCGCAGACTGAAATCAAGTCACTAGAAAAACTTAAGTAGAACAATTTCTTTGTGTGCATTGTTTCCACTGGGACATAATTTAAGAGCGCAACAAGACATTAAACATCTGAAGACTTGATCCCAGTGTCCACACTCACAGATCTGTCTGTTGTACATTGGATACTTTATCAGGTACACCTTGATGCTGTGTATTTGTAGCATAGATTCAACAAGGTGCTGCAGACATTTCTCAGAGATTTTGCTCCATAGCATCACACAGTCGCTGCAGATTTCAGATCATGCACCAGAAGCCTTTGATACAAGGCAAGATAGATCCATACTGTACTTTAATGTTGTATACACCACGTTCTGATCTAAATATCACAGCAGAAATCTTCTAACATTCTACTTTGGTTAGTCTGTGTAAATTTTAGCCACAGATTCCCATCCTTAGCTAACAGGAGTACCACCAGGCGTGGTCTTCTGCTGCTGTAGACCATTTCTGTGCATTTGGAGATGCTCTTCTGCAGATCTCAGCTGATTTGAGTGGATACGTTACAGTTGCCTTCCTGTCAGCTTGAAGCAATCTGGTCATTCTCCTCAGACCTCTGGTATCAACAAGGCATTCTCACTCAGAGAACAGGATGTTTTCTCTTTTTCAGACTGTGCTCTGTAAACCCTGGAGATGGTTGTGTGTAAAAATCCCATCAGACGAGCAAGCCTTTCCCATTCGGATGCTCAGTTTAAACTTCAGGAGCTCATCTTAACCATGCCTAAATGCACCGTGTTGCTACCATGTGACTGAGCGATCAGATATTTGAGCACCCTGATGATGCTGCTGCTTCTTTCCTGTTCATCGTCCTCTTGTTCCACAGCAAAAGCTCAAAAGTGATGTGATGGAAAGGAAAAACAGCTCAAAGAAGCAGCCTCAATAGTCAGTTGTTATTGTCATTAAAGTGTCAGATAGAAGAGACGCAATCACAGCCTATTGCTTAATTCAACACTTTGGGGATTTTTTGCATTGGAACTGAATGACTCACTCTACTGGCGTTTTCCACTTGTTTCAACAAAATAAGGCTTCAGTCACCACTGGTCCTGGTGACTTGTTAACATGAATATCTTCACAGGTTCAGTCCCTGGCAGCGTTGATGGCTCTTGGCCTTCTTAGCGTTTGTTCACATGGTGTTTTTATAGAGGGTAACGTCTCCAGCGGCGGCTCTTCATTTCCCCACAGGCGAGCAGACCGCAGACTTCCTGGAAAAGGCTCAGTGGCACGTTTGCAGATCAGTGAGCCTTGCACATAGGCAGGCATTAGGTGACCTTTAAAATCAAGTTATGTTTGTTAACTGCAACAAGTAGATGGATTAAGCATCTCTTGACGGCTTAATGGGAAAACACACAATGCTAAAATCTCCATCCACATAGCTGTGAGCTAGTATATTAGAGGTAAGGCCCTATGATCCCCTATGACAGACCTTCCCAAAGTGGGGGGCGCAGAGCCATTGAAGGGGGGGGGGGGGGGGGTATGAAGGAGAAAAGGAAAAGGAGTAGCCAGCACGGGGCTCCCACACAAATGCAAAGCAGGAGATGAAGCATCGCTGAATATGTTTCCAAACCAACTTCATTCTAAGCCTAGAAAATCTGGTGAAGCAAATCTTCCCTTTGGCTTCACCTTCACAAGTGCTGAGGTAGGTCTCCCTGCAGGATTGGTTTTCCCTGTGTAGGGAGCAGCGCTGGGCTGTTTGAATCACGGACAAACAGGATCCCACATTCTTGATTTTCTACTCCTGACATTTTGGAGATGTTAGCGCTTTATACAGTAAAGTTACAGCGGGATAATATCAGGCTGATCCTGCCAGGATTTGTTCCCTCGGTTCAAATCACGGACAAACAGCATCCCACAGCTGTTTATGTTTTTAAACCCATTTTGGACAGAGAGACATTTTTGAAAAATGTATTGACAGCAATGTTGATTATTATTACACAGGAACAAAAGAACTACACGTAAAATAATCACACCTCTGCCTTTGTAAATGAAGGGACAGTAACTGCATGTGTGTGTAAGCATGTAAACACTGCAGACAGAGACAAAATACTGTTAATCTGACTATCTGCCATTCTGCAATTCATCTCATGTAAACAATAACGTGGCGCACAGCGTGGCGTGAAAAAGGGCACATACCTTTGACGTTGCATGACGAACTCTGTATTCCTCGTCCACACATAAACCCAAAAAAGGGGGTTTTAAAAATCTCCGTTTTCGGTGATTCGAAACGCTGTTTACGTGTGAACGAAACAGCTGCGTTTTCAAAATCACCCGTGTAGGTGCGGACGTAAAAGAGTTAGTAGTTTATTTTCTTACTACCTGAAATTTATTGCAGATTACTTGTATTTGCTTAATTGTTTACTAAATGTTTGAGGTGTGAAATAAACGCAATGGAGCAAAATATGGGCGTGTGTGGTTGGAGGAGGTTTTTGTGCGTGTGCATGCGCGAGGGGGAGGGGATATTTTTCTTGTAAAACAAAGGGGGGCCCAGCAAAAAAAGTTTGGGAACCACTGCCCTATGAGCGCTCTCGGCTGGAAAGGAAAACTCCCTTTCCAGAGGAAAAAACCTCCCAGGTTCAGGGAGGAGCAGCCTCTGGGGGTTGAAGGGAAAGAGGAGAGGGTGAAAAGAGATAAGATAGAGACAAAACCCACAGTATGAGAGAGAGGATAGAGTTTAATGACATGCAGCAGGGATTTATAAATATACAGGAAGCTATCAACTGGGATTTTCCCACACTACCATCTCTGGGGTTTATCATCTAACCAAGCAGCAGTTCTCTGGGTGAAAATGCATCGCTGGCGCCAGAGGCCAAAGGAGGGTGGCCGGACTGCTTTGAGCTGACTCAAATAAGTCCTATTTTCCTTTAGTTTGCTGTGGTGGTGTGTTTATACCAGGACATTGTGGGTTTACAGAGACAGAGAGTGGGTGTGGGTAGGTAAACCAATTCAGAGCCACCTAAAAGAATGTTGTCTATACAAGAGATGAGTGGGAGGGGTGCTAATAAGAGGTGAGATGCAAAAGGGTCTGGTCAGTGATTATGGGGTACCAGGCTACAAGCTGACCATCTCCATCCCTTTATGTCCCAACTTCCCGCCCTCATCCCAAACCGGTCACAGCAGATGGCCCCGCCCCTCCCTGAGCCTGGTTCTTCCAGAGGTTTCTTCCTGTTAAAAGGGAGTTTTTCCTTTCCCCTGTCACCAAGAGCTTTCTCCCAGGGGCTCGTCTGATTGTTGGGTTTTCTCTGTATTATTGTAGGGTCTCTACTTTACAATATAAAGCGCTTTGAGATGACTGTTGTTGTGATTTGGCTTTATATCAGTTGAATCAATTGTAATTGAATCAAATCTATTGATGGCTGCTTCCAGCAGGATAACGTGCCATGTCACCAATCTCATTAATCACAAACTGCTTTCTTGAACAACACAGTGAGTTTGTACTCAAATGGCCTCCACAGTCACCAGATCTCAGACCAGTAGAGCCCCTTTAAAATGTGGCAGAACAGGAGATTCACATCATGGATGTGGAGCCAAGAAATCTGCAGCCACTGTGTGATGCCATCATGTTAATGCACCCTACTGAATCTTTACTGTAAATACTTGTCTTTACTGAGTGCACCTGTGCTATAGCTGTGCAGTGGTAGATTTTAATCCTGAAGAAGCTGCATAAAAAAAAAATGTACAGCTTGGAAACAACAGAAATGTCACCTGCAGCACAGAGTTACAGCCACTATCCACATCCACCTAGTCTAGCATGACTTCCAGGTAGGAATAAGAGTTTTGTGAGGCTTCTACTCCTTTCTGAAAATTAACTGCAAGGTTCACAATGCCCACTTTGGGAATATGATTCACAAATAAAGCCTGCTGCAGTCTCCTCCTACTCCGCAGCGACAGCCGAACAGCATATTTCTATCATTCACCACCGTTTCACCCTGCGTTATAAAAGGTGTAGGAGTTTCTCTGCACAGCAGGCTGATCCTTTAGAAGAATCAGGACAGCTGAAGCGAGGTGAACCTGGGTCAGCGGCAATATTGAAAGGGACTCGTGCACTTTGTTCCTCAGAGATGTTTAACCGAAGAGTGTCTGGTACAGTGGAGTTAAATGATGGTGGTGCAGACACTACTGAAGAAGCAGGAACATTAGTTTGCAGCAGACTAAACACATAGGTTTCCCTATCTCACACACACTCACACACACACACGGGTACGCCTATAAATCATCTGAAGTGGTGGGCATGACTGGCCTGCACGCCTTTCATTTAAAGCAGCTGCAGAAATAAACGTGCTGTAATTATTAAAGGTGGACCGAGACAGTAATGGACTTGTGTTGAGATTGGCACCCGGATGGATTTATGACTTCACTGAAGGGGCAACTGACAGCATGAAGTCTTTATGTGCTCTGAATTTAGGTGATAAAGTAACCAAACACACTGAGACTCGTGTGAGGATTAAAGCCTTCAAATCTGGTGCAAATTAATAAAGTTAATAAACTAAGAGACTCAGACCTGCACAAAGACCATCTGAGCTGCTTTTTCAGGTCAAGTGTTTAACCTCTGAGTAAACACCCAGAGCAGCCCTCCCTCTGCTGGACAGACAGATTAGACCCTTTATTTTGATTTTCCAGGGAAAACCAAATCAACTCGGTTTTTCAGTTAAGAGACTGAAGAGAGAAGAGAAATCACGATAGCTGCGTCTCTTACCATCAAAGGAACATCGACAGATGTTTATTAACAAGCTGTATCATAAACAGAGAAAATTATTTTAGGATTTTTGCCGTTTTCAACATATTCGTCGTCTTTTGAAATTCTTGTTTCTTTGACACTTGTTTTTTGTAAAAAATAAATAAATAACCGAAATCCAGCATTTGAAAATCAGAAAATTAGCATGTGTGATTATTTTTGTCATTGACTGGCACCCGCATTCAGCGTGAAGTACAAAGCAGCTGCAAATAAGCTGAAATTATACATCAGAAGACAAACGAGTCAAAGCCTCAGGGCCCCAGCTCTCCAAAATCAGTTTTAGACCCCCTTCATTATCTTGTAATCAAGCTGTCTCAAATCACAGATTATCCTCTTTACAGGAAGCAAAGTATAATAGGCCAAAGCAAAGACAGCGTCACGATAACGAGCGTACAACAGCCGAGAGGAGCGTCTCTGTCGTGCTCTTTAAGAGTCCCTGAGAAGGAAGAAAAGTCCTTTGGGCTTGAAGTATTGTTGTTATTTATTACATTTGTCTGTTTAAACTTTTTAAGGACATCTTCAATCACTTTATAGGTCCCTTACTAGTACTGGTTTGGACCTGCTTCTGTTTCTGAGCTGCTGTAATTCATCACGGCAGAGATTTGACAAGGTGCTGGAAACATCCCTCTCAGGTTTTGATCGATGTTGACATGATGGCTTCACACAGTTGCTGTAAATTCATAAGGAGAATCTCCGGTTCATTTGAAATCACTGTAATGTTATGGGGTGGTGTGTTATCCAGCCAGAAGGAGCCATGGGACACGCGGTCTTAACAGCTGGACGTGTTTAGCAACAACACTGAGGAAGGATGTAGGATTTAAACTATTCTCAGCTGGTACTCAGAAGCCCAGTGTGCTAAAACTACTTGTTGTTCCTAGAGTATTTAAAAGTAGAATGGGAGGCAGAGCCTTCAGTTTTCAGGCCCCTCTTCTGTGGAACCAGCTTCCAGTTTGGATTCAGGAGACAGACACTATCTCTACTTTAAGATTAGGCTTCAAACTTTCCTTTTTGCTAAAGCATATAGTTAGGGCTGGACCAGGTGACCCTGAATCCTCCCTTAGTTATGCTGCAATAGACGTAGGCTGCCGGGGGATTCCCATGATGCATTGAGTTTTTCCTTTCCAGTCACCTTTCTCACTCACTATGTGTTAACAGACCTCTCTGCATTGAATCATATCTGTTATTAACCTCTGTCTCTCTTCCACAGCATGTCTTTATCCTGTCTTCCTTCTCTCACCCCAACCAATCACAGCAGATGGCCCCGCCCCTCCCTGAGCCTGGTTCTGCTGGAGGTTTCTTCCTGTTAAAAGGGAGTTTTTCCTTCCCACTGTCGCCAAAGTGCTTGCTCATAGGGGGTCATATGATTGTTGGGTTTTTCTCTGTATCTATGAAGCGCCTTGAGGCGACTTTTGTTGTGATTTGGCGCTATATAAATAAAATTGAATTAAATTTAATTTAAAAAAAAAAAAATGCCCCACAGTACTAACACCACGAGCAGGGGCCTGAACTGACGACACGAGTAGGATGGATCAGTGCTTTGCATGACCCTACCATATGAATATTGTGTAAATGGTAGCCTCACTCTCCTCTTGTTAGCCGACAGGAGCGGCATCTGGTGTGGTCTTCTGCTGCTTAAGCCCATCGGCTTCACAGTTTAACCATATTGTGTTCAGAGATGCTCTTCTGCATATCTTAAATGTAAGAAGTGGCTATTGAGATTGCTGTTGCCTTTCTAGAGCCATCTACTACCACTGACTGGATACTTTTTCAGACCGTCCCCTGTAAAACCCCAGAGATGGTTGTGCAGAAAAATCCCAGCAGATCAGCAGTTTCTGACACACTTGGACCAGCCCCCCCGTCACCAACAACCGTGAGTGGAATTTAGGATTGTTGTCTAGTTTGATTTTAAAAGGAAAGATTTTTCTTTCTTCATGAGCAGGCTGTGAGTTAAGAAAACCTCTCTGTCGTACAATAACCTGTTAACAGTGTCAAACGGCTGTTTGATGATTTTAATGAAGTCAAATGAAGAACTCAAAGTAAAAGAACCAACACTGAGCTGAATCCTCAAGTCTGTATGTATTGAAATCCTTCCATATTACAGGTATAACGTACAGTACATGTATATTGGTGTACAGACAGGCAATTTAAAAAAGGGGGCTAAAATTATTGAACGATACAAAGAACAGCATATACAAAAGCTTATTTAATGATTCAAGTACCTTTAACTTTATACTTCAGTCCTCTGGAGAATTCAAAAGCATCTGTACAAAATGTACAAGAATTGTATCCCAAGTTTCATCAGCCCCAGGTTTCCTCTGCGATTAACATCTGACTGTATGTCGTGTAACTTCCAAAGTGAAGTGCAGGAGAAGCGAGGAACACAGAAACTAACAGTACAAAACTTCCATCAGTGAAGTTGCAGAAGTCGAATTTGAAGATTCCACTGAACTCACCCGGAGGCGTCTAAACTGGATCCATCAGGTTAATGTCTCAGCTCAACACACGAGAGGACGGAAACAACAAATGTCTCACAGCAGGTGCATTACTCACTAACACATCCGGTTACTCTGCATCGCTCTGAGTTTACAGGTCTGTCATTTTCAAAACATTCCCAAAAACCTGCTAACAAATTTCATTGAAGGGTCGGTGTAGTTTGCTCCTAATTAGCTATGAGAGACGGTGTGCACCATTTACATGTCTGAGTAAACCTCGGCCTCTGTGCTTCAGCGACAGCCGTTCAGTGGATCTATATTTAATCTCGTCTTCTGTATAGTTAGAGGCAGGAAACAGCACAGTGCTGAATTCAGCTGGTCTGAACACGCACACAGCAGATTAATTGGACAGAAAAGCACTGATATTGCTTATAGATTCATCCATGAAATAAGAAGATGCTCATTTTCAGAATTTTTAGTTTTCTGCTGCTTTTTAGTTACGCTGTCAGGGGCAAATGTGTACTTCCCAATGAGTTGCCGAGCGGTTTCTGGCAGTTGTGAGTTGAAATTGACCACAAATGCGTATTATATAAAGTTGCTTTGGTTGCTAGCGGATTGCCACAGTTGTTGAAGTCTGCACAGCAGATGCTAAGTACTTTTGAAGTGGTAGTAAATCTTGAAAAAAGTCTGACCAAAATAATGAAACGATGATAAGTCAGTGGTAAGGCACAACTTCCATATCTAGTTTGTGTCGCACTTTTTCAAGCTTCACTAAAACTCAGCGGTGTTTGCAGATGACTGTACACCGCCCATGCAAACTATAGGCGACAATTGCAATCTACTAGCAACCAAAGCAACTGCAAGGAGCTATCTGATGCCTTTGCGACCGCCAACAGCGACTCGTCAGCCGGTCAGAGAATTCACATTTTTCAGTAACGACCAAACCGAACAGCAACCTTGCACAGAGGAAAAAACAAAGCCAACAGTTGTGCGTTGATTGCACTGAATTTTTTGGTGTCAAAGACCAAGCGTGCAATACCCTCAACCTTTAGGTGACCACGTGGGAGGGAGCGTGTCTCCAAAGAAAGCCGGGACACGGACTGACTGCATTCGCTCTCAGACAGATTGCTGAGAGTTTGCAGATAACTGTTGATACAGTCAGTCTGCACCGGTGAGGGCGACTCATCTGTGATGCACATCTTACAATAGGAAACTTGACTCACCTGGTCTAAACCGGTTGTACCGTGGTTATATTCCTACATCAAAGCAAGGCTGATGAGCACCTGTGTCATTTTGCAGTTAAATTGCCGTCCTGCAGCAACTACATCGTTATTTATGGAAGAATTACTGCTTCAAACGTAAGCGATTTCATGCAACTGCCAACGTGACCTCATTCAATCACAAACTGATATCAGACTGACTCCAGCATCTTCTTCCTGTCCTCAAAGCTACACCTATTTCAAAGGCAACAAGTTTATTGCACACAGTCGCAGCAACGTTTTGGTACAGCCACTGTATTTTGTGTGACTGCAGCATTAGATACGTTACAGACAACTGCTAAGCTATAAAACACATTTTACCGCGCGCTGCTGTCGTCTTATTAAAGGGCTTGTATAACGATCGATAGCCGTCTGGTTTACAACAGCAGGAGGATGTTTTGTTTTTCTGACGAGCTGCTGTGAATGTCGAGCCACTCGACTATGACAGGATTGATCAGCATTAACTGTTTTCTTTTAGTTTTTCATGGATCTACTCTGGGAAAATGCCATTATGATAAAAACAGCGTTACACTGTCACACCGACAAACACCTGGAAAATTATTGACCCATAAAATAAAGCGTTGCCTGTATCTACACAGTGAAATCATCCCAATAATGACCGATGGTTTTTCAAACCACTGCAGGTACTTGTGAGAAATTACATTTCTAAAAAAGAAAAGCATTTAAAAATCAAGTCAAATCAACTATTTAACCTTACATGTGAATTGATTCTGGGTTTGCTGCTGTCAGAGATCACTGTACACTTCAAAGCCACCATCCAAACTGGTAGACGTCTGTGGTGATTTAACATAAAAGCATACGGACACTTATACACTTACTGATGATTCTCTAAAGAAAAACTTACATTAAAAAAATGCTGCAGCTCATTAAAAGAGTCCCAATGAAAAGAAGAAGCAGTTAACAAAAAGCATGAAACAGAGCCTTTAAAAGTCTGCCGTGGGCTTACTTCTGTGCAGCTCTGATGCACCACAACTTTAACTTTATTAAAAAAAAACAATAAGTGTCCTTCACCGTCACAAAGTGTGACAGCAAACATTTAACTCAGTCAAAGTAAGCGACAGCCTTGACGGCATCTTTACATTCAGTCTGAGTGTAATTATCATTGGATTTAAGACTATGTGAATCCTTCCAAAGGCTTTAACACTGTACCATTTACTTACTGTTATACATCCTATTAACATGCACAGTTTAAAAAAAAAAAAAATCCACTGTTGAAGCTCCCCTTCACTTGAACGAAGCACTCGCCTTGGTGAAAACGAACTGATGAAAGGGAGCTTTGGCTACATTAGATACGGTCGCTGGCTTTGATGGGCCGTTTCTGAATGAGTGTGAATGTGAAGTGGACATCATTCCAACTTTTGTTTTTGTGAAAACAGCCCTTCTGACCGTGGGTGGACGGCGCTCTGCAGTGTCACGGCTGCTGTGAGTCGTACTGCTAGTAGCGGTTCAGCTTGTCTGGGTCATTGGAGGCCATGTGGGTGAAATCCTGGAAAATGTCCTGGTACGTTTCGTCTCCTGTAAAAACACGGGGGAGAAAAGACATGAGTAACAAAACTTGTCTTTTTTTATTTTCTTAGGAAACAGTGTAAGACCATAGACTGTATATCAAAGATGGACATTTTGACCTCTTTAAAAAAAAAAAAAAAACAAAAAAAAAAACTAGACAAACAAACAAAAGGATTATAATTTACAAAAATACATCATTTTGTAATTAATAAGATTTAAAACTAGCGACTGAAACCATCAAGTCAATTATCAAGGTCACTTCTGTACAGTCGTGTTTTTTGCAACCAGAGGGGTCGCCCCCTGCTGGTCATTAGAAAGAATGTCAGTTTAAGGTACTTCCACAAAGCAGATGAATTTATGCTTCAGAGTTAAATCTGCACCGCCTTAAGATATGATTATACGGCTCTGAAGTAATGAATCCTTCTTTGAAGACCACTTTAAGTCCACTCCCTGGGGGGGCGCACGTGCAGCTGGTGCACTGTAAAGTCCTTGTTGGTGAGTCTGTGTGGTCACAAAAAACAGACAGAAACGTGGCATCCCCACAGACCCTTGCGGTCCAATCTATATCGCTCAGCGTCTGTGTTAAATCTAGCCGTCAGTAACCTGATGTGCACCTCCAAGAAATGCATCTGTACATCGTGTTAAAGCAGCTGCAACGATATTTATTGGCCTGTTCAGTACAGTAAATTCCTTCTGTGCATTTGCTGCCACTTTTATTTGTTTCTATTGTAGCTGGCACCGTATCTAAAACACAGAGTTACTGTAAAGTAATCACAACATAATCCCCGAGCACAGGTCTGAATACTGGCAATCATGCCGGCCACTTGGTGGGCTTTACAACGATTCACCAAAGTCGTCTAAATCAACCACGAAACCCTACGCTGTAACCTGACGTGCCTCTCCCTAGAAATGCACTGTGATTGGCCCGTTTAGTACCATCCTTCCCTCCTATTCACGTCCAGCTATTTCTTCTGTCGTTGTATCGCAAATCAAATGAAAGAGAAACGATCAATTCAGCAAGAGAATCTTAATTGCCAACGTAGTGGCAACAATGTTACCCCGAACACAGGTGCCACTTAAGTGGTTTTTGTAATTTCCACGTTTGCAGTTCCACTTTCAGCCTCATCATCGGACAGTTATCGCAAAGGTACGGCCAGACGTCTGCGAGCCTGCCTGTTTTTGTGACTCCAGCTGCACAGACTCTACATAGGACTCAGACGTAGACGTTTCAATTAAGCTCACGCTTCACCCAGACAGAATTATGGAAATTATGCACATCTTTTATATACAGTCTATGACAAAAACACTTCATTGTAGATACGTTTAAGAAGGGAAAAAACTGTTTACTGGACTGCTCATAACTTATGTTCACTACAAACTAAAGTATTGACGGGGCTGCATGAAATAATAAATCCTCCATCTCGTATCTTCTGCTGTAGCACAAATGTTTTGTTTCCTGCGTAGAGGCAGGTGTTTAAACAATGTTCACAAATAGCTGAACTTTTCCCCATATTCCCCTTCATATTCATATTCTGCCAAAGTCTTCAATTTGTCAAGACTACAGTGATCATAAACCCCAATGCCCTCATTGTGCAGATGTAAAGCAGGTAAAACATGCACAGAGTTTCATGCAAAGTGGGGAGGGGGCTCATGCAGCGACAGTGTCATCAGTGTCAACAAGAGTGAAAAAGAAAAAATAATTAGCCATACCTGTTAAGAGTGCTGGCGTGGTTGCGAAATATGAAACAGAACAATGTAGAGGGGAGAAAAGAGGCGAAGGACAGAAGAAGCAAAAGGCAAATGTTTGAGGAAACAGTCAGCGAGGCCCTCGTTAGCAACGGGACACGGACTCGGAGAGGAAAGACAGCCCACAGACAGCAAGTTTGTTTCATCAACAACTGTATTGTGTTTAAAGTGCAGGAGTTTATGTACAAAAATACAGTTGTGTTGGCCTCAGCACCCCAAAGAAAGAGAGAAAAGAAGAAAGGCACAAACTCTGGGGAGGAGAGTGAGAAAAGCAAAATACAAAAAGTGACAGAACAGATTTACATAAAAGAGAACGTGAGAGTGTGTTAGGAGGAAGAGAAGAAAATTCCACCTTAATCAGATCAGTGGTTCTCAGTCGGTTTTAAGGGTAAATTTCTTGTTTTGGGGGGTTTTAAGAACACGACATGATGTTGTAAAAGAATAGTATTTAAAAACATCGTAAAATTATTTTAAAAAATCATTTAAATGCCAAGAAATATTAAACCGAGAACCACGGCTCTGCACTTCAAACACTCGAGTCAAGAGAACTTCTTTTAAAGAGAAAAGAAAAGGAACAGAGGACTAATGAGGTCACCTCTCCCTCACATTCATTAACCCTGAATATCCCTCATCACTCTCAGCACTCATCAGCTGATTGGAGGGTGCTGATGAAGAGGCGCTGGAGTACCAAACATGTTTTTAAATCTCCTTTTCTGCTCAACACAAACATCCTCTCACAATCACTGCTAACAAACCTGCTGCTGACCTGTTCGGCATCAGCAGCAGTTTCTAAACCAGTCTCTATCAATAACCATTAAATAAACAACAACAAGACAAAAGAACTTCTAGTTATTTGTTGTAAGGTCCAAACAGTTACTAACAGTGCATCTTCCTCCAGCTGTGCATTTCGCCCTTAGTGTAAACGCTCCGTTCTTCGAGAAGAAATGAGCTCAGCCCTCCTCTTCCTGTGTGTCAGCACACACAAATGAATAAATCCTTTTGCTCCACAATCGCACACAAACATTTCATAGAGAACTACTAAACACCAGATCTCTAACATCCAGGGACATCCACACAAATCAGCGATTAGAAACGTTGCATTGACGCTCTGCCTGCAGCAGGGGGCGCTGCTCTGTCAGTGACCGTTTCATCAAAGTGCTTTGGCGCCCTCCGAGCAGTCGGGGCAACATGAGAGAGACGATGTGGGATGAAACTGGGGTACAGTTCAATCATTCATTGCCTGTCAGCAAACCTCACCCTCCTCTCCGTCTACATTCGTTTTGAAAACCTAGATTGTTTTTCAATTTCTTTGCTTGTTTTTTTTTTTAAATAATAAAGCTCCCATAATGATTAACGTGAATATAAGCCAGAACAAGCAGGCGATCAAAAGCTATACATGGTTACATGTGGATACGTTTCTAGACTATTGCACTATTGCTGCTTGAGATGTACCACCTTCAAATCCACTAACATTCAGGACGATTAGTGCAAGGGCTCTAAAAGTCCTTTTGTCTTACAATTCTGGATTTCCCATGATTATGGGCAATGAGCAAGCACACTACAACCAAGACACTCAAAAGAAAAGTATGCGAACACAAGAGTCCTCATGGCACTTACTGCTGTGCAACCAGAGTCACTCTAAAAACATCATTTACAGCATGTACAGTAAGAATACCTAGACTTACTAGAGTTATCTCTATAAAAGAAAACTGCTCTAAAAACATCTGTCATGTAACACCAGAAAGATGCGTCATTAAATAAGTAAACAGGACTTGACAAGCAGTTAAGACTTCAAATAAGAACCATACAGTCATGGGAAAAGGTACAGCAGTTGCATAACCATTAACAGGAAGGTGCATAAATGACTTCTGAAAGGTCAGTTGAAAGGAAAAAGATTACAGACACGCCTCTCACGACGATTTTAAAAAGCATCATTCAAAAAGTCTTGATTATTGCCAGATACTGTAGTAGAGACTGCCCTCCCTCTGAGGTCTGAGTGTCACTGGATACTGGTGGCAGTTACTGGGCAGATTTTTTTATTTTTTTATTTATATATATATATATATTTTTTTTTTGCAAAGATACTGTGACTGCTGGCAGAAACACAACAGGAATTTAAAAATAACAATTACTTTAATCAAAACAAAACAAAAACCTACCTTCTAATCACCTCTAAAACCGAGGAAAAATATTTTTGTGCTATCAGTAACTTGACATGAGTAACAGTCACTTAAATGGAAAAGGTGGCTGTTCCAGTTTGGAACAAAAACTCTAATACTGCCCAGAGTCGATGGCTTTAACCCTGCCGCTGAGCGACAAGGTGCAGAGCTGGTGGAGCACCTGGCAGGAAGTTGTAACAGCAGGACACACGAGCACAGCTGGCAGAGTTAGGCTCAGCTCACTTAAATAGGCCAGTGGATTAAATTCCTCTCAATAAAGAAATCGCCCAAATTTTTAACAATACCCCTGAGAATGGATGATTGGGGGCGGTGCTCTTTTAAGTCAGCTGACCCCAACTCCGACACTTTATGTTTCCTAGGCGTCGTTGGCTCAACACGCAGCGGCTGGTTATTCAGATTCATCCAGCTGCAAGCTAATAAACTCCTGCATGCACTTCCTGTACTGCATCTCGGTGGGGCTGTTGGAGTTATATTGACCTGACTGGCTGTAGGGCCCCTCCGCCTCCCGCATCTCCTCGTTCATCTTGGCTAGTCGCAACCTGGGGAGCGAATAAAGAAACAGGGAATTAAAGGTAACAGCACATTTCAATCCACTCTGTAATCTAAGATTAGTACCACGACACTCACAGGGTGACAATGTCTGCGTTGGCCGCCTCCACCGCTATGGACAGCGGTGTTTTCTCCTCAATGTCTGCAGCGTTTTGATTCGCTCCTCGTTTCAAGAATAAACACACTTGCCTGCAACGGAAATGCAAGTTGTTTTTTTGAGTGTAAAACATAATCCGCGTTGCATTTGTAGTAATAAAGGTGGGGAGAAGTGGAAACAAACCCCGTGTGTCCCAGCATGGTGGCATGATGGAGGGGTCCTCGGCCCTGAGCGTCCTGTTGGTTCACATTCGCTGCATTTTGGAGCAGAAACTCACAGGTGACCAGAGACCCCTGAAATTTACAGGTGTTTATAATGACACATGCCTTTCTTTCAAGAAGCACAACACATTAGGTCTGGATTTGTTTTAATTCACACACTATGCTTTTAACAGGTAAATATGGAGGAGTATAGATATTAGTATCTGCAAATGTCTCAAACCCAAACTAAAGGACAGCTGGATTAAACTAAACAGGTGTGATATCGTTTCCATGAAGTCAAATGCTCGAGTAAATAAGAACGTCTCTGTAATTTTTAGAGTATCTTTAGATAATACTGGCGTTCATCACTGCTACCCTGCAGGCTCCTAGTCGATGCATGTATGGCATTAATATCCAACTTCTAGGTGGCTTCCTTCTTGAGTTATCGTACAAGATATTCATAAAGCTTGACCTTAAGATCGATGTTCAGTGAGATTCTAACTCCTCACAGATTATTAAGTAGATATTTAGTAAATCGCAACCCCCAATCCCGCCCACTCTGCAGGCAGAGGAGCCTTTTACGACCGAGAGGAAAAAGCTACGAGTTTATTATTTGGCTGAAACTTGACGCAGACATCGAAGACAGGCAACACCTTATTTCATCCACCTGTGTGACATAAAACTGGTGAAAAGGTTTTAAATCTGCCGACCACTGAGTTTAGCGATGTATGGTACCAAGCTGAATTACTGTAGCCATACTGACCCCCTGCACTGCCATGATCAGCGGGGTCCTCTTTTCCTCCTCCGTATTGACCCAGTTGACCTCGGCTCCGTGGGCTAGCGCCTCTGCCATGTCCGGCAGGCTGCGGGCGCAGGACGCCCAGTAGAGCTGAAGACCCGGGCTGTACTCCTTGGGTTCATAGAAAACCATCTCCTTACAGGGTGACGGAGGAGGCAGTGTGGCGGGCATGGGCATGGGTGGAGTCTCAGCGGGTTCTGAAAATGAGAAGATGGGTGTGAGCGAAGTCAAAGTAATTTTCCTTCTAACTGAAAAATACTATACCTTCTACAACGCAAAGCATGTATGATTGCATAATGCCCTATTTCTCTCTCAGAATCTCAGCGTCTCAGCACAGAAGAGAGCAGAGGTGAGTGCGTCTTACCTGCATCTGCCAGGCTGTCATTGGAGGGGGTGGTGGCCAGCATCTCCCTGCTCCCATCAGCACTGTTCTGGATGCCGCTGTCTGCACTTTTTACTGTAAAACAGAGTCTGAGTCACTGCTTGTAGAAGAACGTGAAGATATTTGCTGAGCGTATGAAATAAAAGGAGCACTCTGCTGCTGCTGCTTGTTTCTGGCAGTGGAAAGTAACTCTTATCAGAGCTTGTTTGTAGCCAATCAATGTGTTCGGCCTCTCAAACTTATTTCAGCCTGATTAACAGAAACAGCAGGTGTTCCTAATATTTTTTACTCAAGGTGCCGACAGTGTGGGAAGAGAAAGAGAACCGGATGACAGATCCCCGCCTTCACCTTAAATTCCAGGTCCCTAAAAACCAAAAATATGACACAGATATATGCGAAAATACCAACACACTAAACAAAACCATGTGTGAGAAACACTCCCCACCCCTCAGTCCAAAAGAAAAAATGCAATACGGAAAACGTGACTGGATGGCTCATTAGCACGGTCCGTATGAAGAAGGAAATGAGGAGGATGAAGAGTTGTTAGTCCTCAGCCCAACGCCGTGACTTCAAATGGACACAGGGGATGGAAAGCAAGCGAAACACTAAGCATTCAGTACTTACTGCTCCTGAGCTTGGAGGAGGTGTCAAAGTAGGAGAAGAGCGAGTCAAGCTCGTCAGGACAGAAGAGAGAGTCCCGGCGGGCCTCGGCGCCACTGGCAGCAGCTACGCAAGGGATGATGGGAGTTTGGAGAGCGAAGGGTGTAAATTGAGTGGCAGGGTGGGGTTATAGGGAGAGGCAGTCAGGGCAGGGGTTAGTTCGGAAGCACAGAACAGCCAGAGGGGGAGGAAAGGACAGAGAGATTTAGGGAAAGGGGAAAAGCAGGGTGGAAGCACAGACAGTTAGACTACTGGCTCGGCTGACGCTGGAAGAGACAGACTCTACGGAAAGCAATGGGAGGCAAAGAGAGCAGAGACATACGCTATTCACAAAGAACATGCAGTATGCCGATGGGTGGACACTTCTTCATGGTAGGAAGCGTCGCACGAGCAAATCCTTCTTCGTGTGATGTATTTATTTAGTTTGTTTGTTTTTACTGGAGAAAGTTCTGATTCTGAGGGAGAAACAACCAAACTCTGAAATCAGATTAATTAATTTTGTTTGGGTGCTCTAAAAAGAAACAAATTAAAACATAAAGATACATTTAAATGAAAAAGAAAACAACAACATGTAAAAAAAAAAAAAAAGTATAAAAAAATATTACAAAATATGTTTTGGAGGCAATGACCCACTAACAGTTCGAATCCCGAGGCTTGCAGCGAAGCTAACTGTCGGTTTAAAGCTGTGTTTCTCATTTACTTTGAACTGACCTGACTGCCCTGAAGCATTCGAACCAGGTCGAAGTTTTGGTGTGGGTGGAGGCGCTTTTGGTGGCATGTGCTCAGAGTTGCCGCTCAGCCTCTTCTCCTGTTTGCTCAGAGAGACCACTTTGCTGCGAAGCTCCTCGTCTGACGGCCGGCGTACAAATCGACGATCCACATACTTGGCTTTGATGTAGGCCTCGACCTCGTGCCTGTGAGCGAACCAGAAAAACATTTCATTTATGAATGAAGTGAAAATGAAAGTTGGCCGTCAGTGAGTCATAAGTACAATTTACTAGGAAACAAAATAGGTTACAAAAGCAATTTTTTGGTCTGAAATTACAAGCATGCTCTCTTGTAACTCGGTACCTCGGATCTCCCGGCTGTGGTTTTCTTGCTCCAAGCTCCTCTCGCCGAGCTTCATAGATCTGGTTGATTACTTTGTTGCCCAGTTCACACATTAACTGGAAAACATGTAGATTAACATCAGTGGACTGATGTTACTCCAGCCATATGTTACTCTTCCTGATCCTTAATGGATCTTATTAAAAGGCAGAGTGATAACAAAATAAAAACTGTGTGTGTAACCAAGGCAGACCATTCATGTGCATTTGTTTGTAAACCTTCTTCTTACTCACCTTTAGCAGTTCTGGTTCCCAAGTGTCCAAAGTCAAAGAACGAACCTTGGAGAAATGCACTCCCAGACTCCTGTAGGTGGCAGAAGCAGGAAAAAAAGCAAGACAGTGTCAGCTCTGTGTGCTTTAAATTGTGAAAGCGATAAAATGTTTTTGTTTTAGCTTCGTGGTGAAAACTGTGGTCTCACATGTTCACTCACAAAAACCCATGCACAGTATGGAGAGAACAGATTTACAGACAACACAGTCCCACTGTCTGTGAAATATACAAATGCACGTAGTGGGAAAGGAAAAAATTGTTTTTGATGTGTCCTCTAACAATCTTACTAAATTCACACAAATCAGGAAAATTGCAAAAAGGCCCAGTGTATTTTTGGGTTGGTATCCTTGATGATCAATGCTGTACCGTGAAAGCGTGGGAAGCGACCTGACGCTTTTTATCTATATTAAACTTTAATTACATTTACCCAGGAAAATAATTAAAGGTTATCACAACATCTCAGTTCACACACCAGTGAGTTTACAGTTCAGAAACCCCTGAAGACATCTGTGATCCCGGAGGATTTTATATACTGGAGCCAACATACTTTGCATAACTTCTAGTTTTCACAGACCTAACATGAACTCTTAATGAACTGCATTCCTGCAGTGTGGTAGACAAATAAATAAAATGTTCCAGAAATGTCCAGGTTTTCTTCTTTTTTAACTTCTTTAAATTTTCTAAGCAATTAAAAGTTGGTTACTTAAGAATTTGATATTTTCCTTTAATCCTTTGTTATGTTTGCTTCATCTTTATGTAAGAAGTTGCTCACAGCAATAATCAAAGAGCTGTTATATGGATTTGCTTATGAAAATATAGCATTGTACCTGTGGATGCCAGAGCACTGTATACACAGGGTGATGCCCAGGTTGATGCTGGCCCAGCGGGGCTCCGGCTGCCCACAGTCGCAGCAGCAAACATTGCCTGGGATGGCCAGGACTTTCTGCAGGGCACTCTCTCCTTTCAGTGATCTCTCCTTTGGCTCCCCTCCAGAGTCCAGGCTCCCTGTTGATGTGGACGACTTCCTATCCAGCTTCTGACAGGAAAGAAACAGGGAAGGCGCACAGACAAAAATAAAGGACAAAGCAGACGTATTAAAATGAGTAAATAGAAACTGATCATCAGGGAAAAAATGCAAGAAGCAAACAGTCAATGAAAAACTCTGTTATTTGCATAAATCTACACAAATAAGTGTTGCAAAATTAACAGAAATCCTGCCACATTAGTTTTGAGTCAAAAGACTTTGTATCTTGGCTTTCTGGTGTATGTGTGGGTTTTTACCTCGCTGTCATCTCCCTTGTCGCGGAAGGCGGTGGCGATGCTGTTCTGGACAGCTTTGATCCAAGCCTGTCGCAGCTTCTCGGAGTCTGCCTGCATCATACAGCTCCTGTGGGGGCAGACAAGCGTCACACAGCTGCTGTCAGCTCAGAGCAGGAGTGTCGGCACCAGAAGGCGGGTAGGCTGGTGCTCCACCTTGCCACCTTTTTAAAAATACTCATGTGCTCATTAAGCTGACAGAGGGCGTAACGTCACTGACTCAAACCTACTTGGTGGGTGACACGACTTCAAAACAGAAGCGACGCTCTATGTCCTCGCAGTGCTTGACTGTGCATAGCCTCAGGTCTTCTACCACCACTGTAGGGTTGTCCTGCAGGCACAGCAGAGGGACTTACATCCAGCAACAGGCGCCCACTTCTTTTACCACAAAGGTTATTGTTCGCAGAACTATATTGTCCAGTTTCCTTAACATTTTTATTAAGTTGGTAGTGACAAGTTCTGTCGCACTAATAATAATTACAGTTGGGGTTATTTTGTTGTAGCATGATGCAAAGCGCAGAGTATGTAACAAAGCCCCAACTGCTCTTGCTCTTTTGACTTTGGTACTATAATCTGGGACAAAACTAAATGTTAGGCCTCTGTGACACAAGCCTCGAGGCCGGTCGGCAAACACCTGGCAACCACAGGTTGCTAAGGACAAATGTGCTGATTGGAGAGTGGTTGCTGGCAGTCACCAGGTGAAAACAGCTGCATGGAGGTATATGGTGCTGCGCTGAAACCTTCCTTGCAATTGCCTTGGTAGCTAGCACACTGACCTGTCTGCACACATGCACCAACTCTTCACTGAGCAGCAGTGAAACTTTGAGACTGTAAGCCTTCAAAATAAAAGTTGTGTCTCACAGCTGCACCCAGCATGTTTACAGAAGCACGACTCTTCCTCGGTTTGCTAAAGCTCAGTGACTAGTTTTTGGTGCAGCACCCTCTTTCTGATCAATTTCATTAGCAACATCCAGCAACCGCTCTCCAACTGGTCATTGAAAAGATTTTTTTCCCTAGCAACCTGTGGTTGCAGACTTGTCTCTAAACCTGTGTGGTTGGAGGGTTTTTAAATTCTGACAAGGATAAATGTACATAAAGTAGAGATTCATTAAAAAAAAAAACAACTAAACTTTTCCAGTATATAAGAGGACTTTATTGTGAGCTCTTTCTATCAAACACACAGAAACCAGGGGCACAGCTGTGCCGTCCAGTTAAAAATACACAGAGAGATGTTTGCGCTGGAAGTCAAACGCGTGCATGACTGTCATGGTGGCCGTGCAGAAAGTCACTTGACATACCTTAAATTTCTTCTGGTAAACCAGCTGATTGTTTTGGATGGTGAACCAGCGCCTGAAAGGAGATCACAAGTTTATTAGAAGATAAAGTCACATGCAAGTGATGCTCCTAAAATAAGACGCTTTGATATCTTCTGATGTGGATGAGAGAGAGTAATCCTAAGGCATTTGAACACAACACACACAAAGACAAACTATGGTGTTCTGCAAAAGTATATGTTGGTTTGATTCATAACATGTTTATATCCACTTGGGGGAAAAATGGTCAAGAGGAAGCAAAAACTTGAGTCTGTATGTTCTCGATTTCATTTGTGTTGATTTACAGGAATTAAAACACAAAGATGACAAGATGAATGGAAATTCTTCCAAATTATTAACACTTCCTGTGAATCTTAGCTAGCTTTACTCTGCGTCTGTGATTAATAATCATTCTTAAAATGCACTTGAAGCTTTTCCTAGGATATCAAAGTATATAAAACTCTGCAATCAGTCCAAAGGAACCACTTCAAAATAAACTCTATACATTATACCTATTCCATGTCTTGAAGGCATTGCTGGCCCTCTTAAACAGATAACCCTCCATGGCGATGCCGTTGTCTGTATCCACATTGTACTCCAGCTTTGTGTCGTCATTCGAGAAATCCTGAAAAATAATAAGGAAGGAAGAGAGGAAAGCAAACAACAACTGAATTAAAACAGGAAAAAACACATTAAATCTTCTGATGCTGGTGAGTTTCTCTTGTTTGTCTATATCAGGGTTTATCTGTATAAGCTAAGTGAGTGTCACGGCCCCGCTGACCTGACTGACGATTCGCGAACCAGGAAAGACAAACAGCAGCCACAGCGTACGAGCACAGGCCAATAATCTATAGCTACCAATGCAATGTAATGTAATGCTTGAGAAAGAAACCTAAGTGAAAAAAAAGTGTGTCGAGATACACCGTATTTGTTAACAATTAACAAAAATCCAGCAACAAGGCAAACCAACATTTGTTATTTAAAATACTGGAGACACGTAGAAGTATACAAAGCAATAAACGTGGTGTTATGAAGCTTTTATTGCATAGCTTCTTACAGCACTAGTGACGCACTGCTCTTCAACGTGTAACGCAGGAAAAAAAAAACAACCTGTCATGCATCCCATCTCTGATTGACTCTCAGTCGTACGTGTTGTCATGTGACTGCCCTCTCAGTCTGGCTTTAACTACCAGAGCAGCTGCCACACTCCTAACACCCTCCCAGCTTTCTCAGCTTCAGGTGACACCGGACACCAGAAGCATGCGCGTGCGTGCATGTGTGTGTGTGCATGTGTGTGTGTGCATGTGTGTGTGCGTGTGTGGACTCATTTTACATCAGGTGTCACCGTCTCCAAAATCAATTACAGCTCGATACATCAAGATCTGTTACTGTGGCGAGCTGGGGACTCATCCTCTCTGTTGTCCTTCTAGAAAGATCCACAGTCTTTTTTGTAACTCAGACTTGACTCGTTCAACCTGCATTAGAAAAGCAGTGATCGGCTCTCAAGCTAGTTGAAGCTGGTGGAAATAAAGTGCTGGTCACAGTCTTTCTTATCTGCTTTGGAAGTATATGTATATACACACATACATATATACATACATACATATTAGTAAAATAAATAAATAAATAAATAAATAAATAAATAAAATAATCTGGATTCTTTTCAAGGAACATCTGGGATTTTCAGGAGCAAACACTGAATGATCCACGAGTCTCTCATGGTAACTTCCTGAATGTACAACCCCTGTTACAGCCCAGAGATGTAGATGTAACCCATGAAAAATATGTCCTATTCCATGTTGTACCGAAAGGATATGCACACATGCACACACACAAACACACTGGCAAGCACAATTTTCCAGCACGACATACACTGGAATGAGTCGAGTTATTTTTGTGCACAAGGGGAACAAAACGTGTCTGCGTTTAGTTTCTGACTAGGGACACAATGGAAAGTCCAGGCATTAATAAATCCCCGTCTTCCTGAAGGTGGGACAAAATTTAAGTCCCATAACTTTTAACAATTATTCTTTAAACTTCAAACACTAGAAATAGCGGCCCCTAATTTCAGCTTGATGTGTGGTGGCCGTCACCCATACATCAAACAAATGCTACAAATGTTACTATTAAAGAATGACAGAGTTTCAGCTGCTGCTGTCACGTGAAAAAACTTTCCAGTTCTTGGTTTCAACTACTGGTTGAGAAACCTGACGTGACCACTTCAGCTTGGGAAAGTATCGTCAAACCCATGACATAAACCTAAAAACAGGTAGTGGCTGAAACAAAGCTCATAGGGGCTTGTTCTTAGTTCCTGATTTTAAATATATTATCTAAGAAGTAAAGAAAAAAAAAAGTTATGAAAAACCGCAAAACAAAACAAATATGTAGAAAAGAAAAAACCCCGGCATTAAACCAGAAGACTTCAGTGACGCAGACACTGACAATAACGATGACACATCAGAATGAAACGAGCTGCATTAGCAACACTAATGCATGTGCTGCACTTCAGAGTAAGAAAACAGACAGAGATGCAGATAACTGCACAAACACTGTAATGAGGTCCTGCAACGCATGCAGGGGAGGAGATGAAAGGCCGAGAATCGATGCATTGACTCTACGTACAGAGGTCGACCTCCAAGCGCAAAAGTTGCTGTAGTCTGGTAAAAAGTGGAGCTCTGTCACCTCCTAAAACACCACACACAAACACACAGCGAGAGAACGACACACAGAGAGAAGAACATTGCTTTTGCTAACGCTAACACAGAAGAATCGGTCACGGATGTAAGTGTAAGAAGCCACAGACACAAACACATGCTTTACAAGTTCTTATCGGATGCACTCACCAGATACCAAACGTAGTGAAAGCGACTGAAAATCCTCATTTTCCCCAGATTATTGCACACAAATCAATTTGAATGTGTGTTTGCTTACGCGCGTCTCTGTGCAGCATCCCAACAACAGAAGCTACCTGAAGCAGTGTGGCCTGTCTCGTCAACAAACCCTCGCCACCTCCTCTCCTGTGGCTGTGCGTCTATCAAAACCTCCGTCACAGCCTCTGCTGCTCCTCCTTTAAGTGAAGGTCACCAGTGTGTCTGTGTGTGTCTGTGTGTGTGGCTCTTGTGACTGCTGGGTTAGAATAATCAAGTGGACCACGCAGAGGAGTTCGAGCATCAAACATTTATAGTGACTACAGTTTAACACTCAGTGCGCTCAGCTTTTCCCCTCGCTCTCTCATCTCCCTTGGGTGTGTGTAAATAAAGTAGCCAGTCTTTCAGGCAAACTGAATATCTGTAGCATTTGACCCTTTAACATGAACTGCAACCAATAAATAAATAAATAAACGTCTTCTGTAAATGCCGGCTGAGTGTAGGCGTTTCTTGCACAGCTGTTACAACTGCAGTCACTTGTTATTTGCTCACTCTATGAGATAAAACAGACATCTTCAGCCCATCTCAAGCTTTCATGTAGCTACTGAAACATGCACTGAGGTGTCAGTGCTTCGAGTTATGCACACATTAGCAGAAAGGAAGTATCCTAAACACAACCTCAGGACCCCCCTGAGGACTGAAGCCTCCTTCCACACATAATGATGGGAAAGGATTTCAACTGAGATAAAAGGCAGTTACCAGTAGCAACGACTCATTTTCTTTGGCAGACATCAAACACATAATTCAATTCACCAAAAAAAACTATTTTAACTCCTGAGTAAATGTCTGGTTGTAACAAAGTTGGGGAGCAAAAAGTGAAGCGCGGGTGTGAAAGTCAGAACTACTACTCAACTTCTTAATCCCATAGATCTGACTCCTGCAACAGCAGATCAACAAGCGTCAAGTCAGGCCTATATTTGATTTAAGTACAGTGGCCTATCTTATCAGACTAATGTCATGTTAGGGATATTTAATAAAGAAATACCAGCTCTAGAGGTTCTCTAAAATTATAGTGGCTTTTATCAGTGCGCTTTACTTCATACAAGTGTACTACACTCTGCAAATAACAGAACCTTATTCAGGATGACAAAATCATGTGCATGTTGTCAAAAAAGCTATTTTCACTAAAACGATGTGAGCTGAAGATTACAAAAACGCACAGTGCAGGAAAAATGAAGAGAAACACTGCTTACCTGCAGTGCAGCCTGGAGGGAGTAGAAGAAGAAAAGAGGAGGAAAAAAGAGCAGAAGCACAAGAAAAGAAGAGACAGTTGGTTAGGAGTGTCCATGTACAGCCAGACAAGAGAGCAGGGTGGGAGCCAGACCACATAAAAATAGCATCTAGATAAATTGAGGGAGGTGAAGTGGGGGATAGGTGCTCAAGGACAGGCGGGAGCTGGCACACGTACCATCAGTGACTGGGTAAAACAGGAAACAAGGCTAAATAATGAGACTGAGGGGACAAAAGGAAAGATGGAAAAAAAAAGGATGTCAAATGAAAGACGGGGCAGAAGAAGCTTTGCACATGCAGAGACTGAAACGAAGGTCACTGACAGGCAGACAAATGAACAGAAGCCCAGCAAACAACAGCTGGGTAAGGACACAGGCTGTCTGGAGTTAATGATGCTGTGGGATGTTCAATTAAAGTTAAGAGCAAATTTACTGCCACCACATAATGTAATATAACGACCCACATCCTGTCGAGGTTTTTGTCTGCTGTGGGTTTGTACTCTGCTATCGGAAAAATACTAGGATTAAAAGCTAAAGAGTTAAAAAAAAAAAAAGATCTCATTTGAGAAGCTTATCTTTACTTTTGCCAAATTTACTAATTATAGGCGAAATATGAAAAGCATGACTCTGGACAGAGACATCGAAACCAAACCTTGTTTGTTTGGAAATGGGTTTCTGTAAGCTATCAATATTGCACGGGTGTGTGGCTTAGATGCTCCACAGGGATCACCTTACACCTGAGGGTGGAGTCCTACCTCCATTCATTCAAATGATAAACATGTTTCTATAAATAAACCAGCATATTAAAGTTGTTTTGGGAAGAATTCACTTTTTTAAATTGACTCCAACTCCAATTATAAATCCAATCTAACCATTTTACTGACCAAGAGTCGCAGCAGGCCTATTAGAGCTGAGGGCAAGAGGTAAGTGTAACCACTCGATCACAGGGCTCTACCTCAAAGTGTTTTTATACATTTCCCCCAAATGTTCATATTTGTACATAAGTTACCCTGAGAATAAGGCTGGACGCCTTCACTTGTCATTCGTGCTTTTCATTCACATTAGTGCAGCTAATTATGGTGTTCTGTGGATTGAAGGTTATTTTCGTGAGCAAGTGCTGCAAACATTTTTGCACAAAATTGAGGGAACAAAATAAATAAATAAATAACACCAGATTTTGAGTGTGTTCGCACCTTTTGTTGGATGGTGGAGTGCTTCTGCTCCATGTCCCTCTTCTCTTTGGCAGCATCCACCACCAGCTGGTCCAACTGCAAGAGACAGAACAACCAGTAAGCCAAGCACACCGAGCCGACCGGTGACAAGCGTTTCATTCAAAACGACAAAACTAAACACTAATTAAGAAAAATATCTATTTATTTCGAATTAAGGATTGAATGATCCAGTGCCACCACATCTTTAAACTGCACCTAAAAGGTCGCGTGAGCATGCGTGCGTTGATGATGCTAACGCCACTTTCCACGGGCCAGACCGAGAGAAACATGCTTTTTCTCCTCTAACCAAAATGGACTGCTCTGAGGAGAAATTAGACGGGAGATGATTAATTCTCTTTGTCCCTGTGAGCAACCGACACATGTGGAGAGGAAAACAAAAAATCTTTTGAGCTGTGAAGGAAGAAACATTTTTTTTCTTATTCTTAAAGGCTTCAGTGAAGCTCTGGAGGTCACTGGGTGATGCCGAAAATATGCCAGTTTGCCTTGCAGCACTGAAATTCTGCTCTGTGCGTCTTTATAGTCTGTCGCCGCAACGTGACCTAAATTGGCATCACCAGCCTCAAAAACAAAAGATTCAGTATGTGATTGCAGGGCACCGATTTAAGGGCGAGCGGGGTTCAAAGTTTCATCAAGCAAATTTTGCAGCAATTTTCTGCTTTGTATCAATAAACTAGATGGAAATTCATACATTTGTTTCCTTTCTTAAAGCAGAGTATAATAAACGTGTGGTTTCTTTTACAAAATACACACAAACATGTTACTATCACACAGTTTCAGAGACGCTTTGAGGGAGCTGCGTGTTTTGTTGTGCTCAGAGAGGAAATGGGTGGATGGCTGAGCAGCAGGCTGATAACACAGATGGGAAATGTTTTCCCTGTTGCCTCTGCAACAACTAGTCCGGTCCGGCTGGAGCTCATGCCATCTATCGAGGCCTGTCTTTATTTTCAAAGATGCATCTGTGCGTAGCTCTCCTCACATTTTGTGACAGTGACTCATATTGCCTTTAACATCTTATCTTCTCAGGCCGAGACAAACGTTTGTCTCTGCTAACATCAGTTTGTCATTTACGGACCACAGCCGTCAGATTAAATCACTCCTGACATGTAGCTGCAATGACAACGTCTGTGATTCATGGAAAAGATATGAAACATCTTTCTGAATGAGCATTAAGCTCACGTGTGTTTGATCCTGAGGCTCTGTGTCACGGAAACATGAAGTCAGCAGTACATTTATGTCTAGAAGCAGCATTACGGTTTCAACTAGCGGTGGAAAAGCGGCATGTTTGACACGAATCACTGTGAGCTGTCAACCGAAGCCAACAAAAAGAGAACATCAGCAATATCAATTCAAACTCTAAGTCATGTGATCTTGATTTCACCTCCCTGTGAAGCTACTGTCTACACACCAGCTCACATTTTCAATAAGTATTTAAGTCTTTGGTTTTCATCCTCCTCTGTTGTTCCATTTTTCTTTTTTTTTTTTAAGTTTCTAAACGTTTCCAGGTATCAACGCCCCCCCGCAGCTGCTTTTACTCCAGCTCAGGGTTTATTCATCTTTCTAATAATTTACTCGCACTCTTGATGACTTTCTCATAGTTTAGAAGCATCGCGTCATATTATCAGACCTGTTGGCAGCTCCTCCACACCTCCCTGCACAGCCTCTCCACCTTCTTCAGCTTCATGATGGAGGTATAATGCACCGTCCACGGCCGCTGCTTTCTTTAGCACGGCCTTTGATCTTCCTCTCCTTCTGGTTTGTGCTGCCCCAAATTCAGCACGACAGGCTTGTAATCCACAGCACAGTTAAGCTCTTCCTTGTTCATCCACTTGAAAACAAACCCTCTGTCTCTTTCCCCCCCTCCCTCTTCAGGGTCTTTTTCAGTTCTGTCCTTTTTTCCCCTTTTCCTCACACAACACTCTCTTCTCTCTCCGTCGGTCTTTCGAGTCCATGCCTTTCTGTGCTTCTTCAGTCACATTTAGCTTCAAGAAGATTACACTCTGCCTCTTATCCTTTCCTAAAATCTGCTTTTCAAAGAGGTCCAGCCTTCTTCGCTTCTCTCTCTTCTTTTTTTCTGTCAATGAGAATTTTCCAAGTTCAGAACACAAGGGTAAGAAACCACACGCTTCTTCCCAACCCAATTAAGAGCTGCTGAATGGGCTCCTCAGATCTGGCTGTCAAAAAAGTCCCCCAAAAAATCCACACTGCATTTCCTTCTTTCACAGTTTGGCTATACGTTCAACATGCTCCTTATTTCTCTACTGCTCTGCCTCTTGTAACTGCACTCCTTTCTCCTTGGTCCTGGTCCTGTTCTGCTGCTTCAGCCTCTGAGCAAACAGCCTATATATTCCACAGCCCTGCTTCTTTCACTCAGCTGACTGTCAACCCTCCGAGTCGAACTGTGGGAAAACCCATTCCAGCTCACAACCTTCTTCCTCATTCCCGCTAAATGTAAAAGCTTCACTGTGATTACAATCTTCAAGTAACATTCGGGCTCAGAGGAAGGGCTTTGTTTATGAGAGGATGCACACAGACACACACGAGGGTGGAAACTGAGTTGACGAAAGTACTGCAGTACACACAAACCCACACATATACACGGACGAGATAGAAACACAAACACAGAGGGAGAAGAGTGGCGACCTCAATTTGCAGCTGAACTTATGGCTGGGCAGATGCCGGCATTTTCGCATTGTCATTACCAGAAATACTAGTTTAAAAATACACACACACAAGTTAAAATGAAAGGTGACAGCAAAGCAGATGAGCATGACAACAATGTGAAGAGATGAGTTTCAGAGTAAAGTGTTGCAACATCTCCAGAGGCTTGGTAATGAACTAATCATTTGATTCAGGTGTGTTGATCTAAAACCTGGAAGACACCGGCCCTCGAGGCCTGGAGTTCCCCACACCTGCTCCAATGGAAAAAGAAAGACAAGCAAACCTGTTTCTTTAAGCACCAGTTTCACTTTAGCCAATTAACGCCAATCATAAAAATGTAAATGCAGGACCGCATGCAGGAAAACTGAACAGAAAAAAATAATGTAAATATCAGTCTTTCCCTCATAATATAAAGCGTTTACTCTTTACAGTGCACTGTTATGTAAACTTGGAAAGCAATTATTCTGCTGCTCTTCTAAAAATAACATCACGAGTTTACGATATCTTCCAATTAATCAACAGGCGTGGCTGAGCGACGAGCACTGCAGCGGATTCGTTTTATGCAGCGCATCAAACTAGAAAGAATAAAACCAAAATAGCAGCGAGCTGTACGTACGCAAGCCGAAGGAACAAAAGGGAACAACGGCAGATAGATATATTTATGTACAAATATGAGCGCCTTTTTAACTGTGGCTGTGTGTTTGGATCCATCAGTGTCTGAAAGTCCTGGAAGATTTTTATATTTGGATACAGGTAACGTAGGAACACACCAACCCTAATTATGGGTGCATGTGTGCGCAGAGTGTAGCCTGTACCTGCCCTCCCAGCTGTTTCATAAGAGGCTGCAGTTCACTGAAGAGGTCATAACCTTGGTGGAAAAACGTCAGATGGGCGTACATGAAGGACAGCATCTATAAAAAAAACAACAACAATGTGTTTATTAAAACACTTAAGAGGAAGAAGGGTCTTTCCATCTCCATTCATCAAATTTAAACAGAAAAAAAACCCCAAGTGACCATCACAGGTTTGTCTTTCTACTGGAAAAAGCTCATTCTTAATAGGAAGCATGCAAAATTTCCCTACTGTAAAAGGTCCCTTAAAATCCTTTGTCTAAAAACACATCATTTTTTAACTCTCCCTTGGACACCAAGTAGGAGTAATCATGGTTTCTCTTTTCTGAACTGAGCAGTTTCTGTTTCAAGCCTGCTTCAAAACACAACGACTGGCTGCGATTTCTCTCTACAGCTTACCGGGGCTACCCTTGGAAAAGCCTGGACTCTATACTAATAGTCATCAAACACCAGCTTTATTGATATATCTCGAGGTGTTAAATCTCATCATTAAGAGTGCAGGAGAGGTCCTCAAATAATGGAGGGAAAGAGCTAAAGGAGGCATTTTAAATTTTCATTATCTAGAAAACTATCTGAGCTCAGTCCTTCGAAATCATTTAGGCCGAATATCTCATCTTATGGCTCTAAGAACTAAGGGCTATAATGAGTTAACACAGGAATATTTGGATGTATTTGTCTGATCTCTGACAGCAGATTAGGAGGCCTGAAAAAACCAAAAGTGTACAGTCAGGGGACTGAGAGTTTATTTAATGATAATGAAGCTTACACATTTTCATCTGTCTTGCTCCTTTCACTCAGAGCAGGTTTCTGTTAATATTACATGTAACATTTGGGATTTTGATGAGTCATTTTCCCAACTTGAATCTTCCTATTTGAATTTTTCCAGGCAAATCTGGTCATGTGGGAGGCAGTTGATGAACCGAGAGTGAACGACCCAGAACAGAAAGCTCATTTCATTTGAGAGAACGAGTAAACTTACTGATTTTAGGATCTCCGACCTTCTCTTGGACTGTAGCACGTTTATCTGAAAGTTCATAAAAACCAAAACAGTGAGAAGTAGGGATTATTATGAGAAAATATCTGGGACAATGCGGTATCTGACAGAAAAATGCAGAGAGAGAGTAAAAAGTGGAGTGGAGATGGGGGGGGAAAGACTTAAAGAGCGTGAGACTGAACAGAAAATGAGACGAGCTGGTGGAGATGAAACAAAAAGAAGTGCCTGAGAAAAATCAAAGAAAGCTGACAGGCGTGAAATGACTACTACTGAGGCTGGATAAAATCGCAGCGTTTCATTATACCAGCACCAGGGGGAGCCCTCTGCCTCATGTTTAGGGATGTGGGTTGAAGCCTGTCTCACTTTTCATCTTCGCCTCATCGCCTCCTGTCTGTCCGTCTCCTTCTGTGTGTGAATGTTTGTGAAGAAGGCTCTGCCATTCGTCCAGACTAATTACCGTCGTCCTCATCTGGCCTTGGATTTTCTCATAGCTTAATGCTGCAGAGCAGGGATGTGTTGTGGTGGATTGTAAAAACAGATGCTGATACTTGGCTGTTTCATGTTACTGTCAGTGAGTCTGCTGTGTGACAGCAGAGTCACTGACTGGGTGTGGTAACACATTTAGCTAGTGGGGAAGGAAGGCCAGCTTCAGAAGTAATCCCACACTTCGCTTCATACTTCTGAATTAACCTAAGTCCAGCGGCCCCTTTTTGTTTGTGTAGTGAAAACAGGGTCACCATGCTTCAATACCCCGGAGAATAAAAGTAAAGGAAATGTCTTTTATGGTCAGCAGTAATTTCATGGCTGCAGGTTTTAAGGCAATTTTCTCAAGCGACTCTAACCACACTTGTGTTTATACACAGATGTTAACTCCCATCCTGGGGAGGAAGCTTATTTTTTTCCATCCCCAAACCACAACAGTTGACGCATCGCGACTTTTACAAGCCCCCCTCCTTCTCGATTACAGTCAATTAGTAGCTTTGACCAAAGCAGCACCTCTAAACGATGGTTATTTAACTCTCAGTGTGCAATATAGTGTCAACACTACAGCCGCAAGCAAACTATCAGAGCAGTTATTTGGAAATTGGTTGGTAAAGCTGCAGCAATTGCAAACTTGTGGGAATGTAACATTCAATTTGTCACGTTTGGTTTGTCAAGTTTTTACGCACAAACAACTTTCACTTATCTCTAATAGTGGTGAAAACAATAGAAGTGGTAACATACGGGGGTGCGGGGTGGGTTACTGAGCGAGATGCTTTTCCATTTTTCCAGACTAGCAGCACACTTCGCCATCAGTGAGCCAGGAAATCCCTGAAGTTTAATATTTTATGCTGCAGCTCTACGTGGCACAACATAGTAAAAGAGACATGCTTCACTCTTAAACCGCCGTGAATGCGAGTCTGGCTTACAACCTCACTCATATATTTTCCTCTCCCGCTACCATCTTGCATGTCACTATAAACTGCGTACTGTATAATCAAGCACAAATGCCACAAAGATGAAAAAAATGAACTAAAAAGCACAAAAAATAAAATAAAATACAGTTAAAGTCTGTCTCAAATGTTTCCTGCAAGCACTGCTGCAGAAGTTAGTTTTTAAAGTGCTGACAGCACTGCCCAAATGTGAAACTTTAATGGAGACCCATTTAAAAATCAGCTGAGCTAGCTGCTAGCTTATAGATTTCCTATAAGCACACTAAAAAGCGAGATAAAAACCAGACTCGTTTCTCACAGCCAGGACTCTTTTTTTATGAGATGGTGATTATAGAGTGGGCCACTGGAGCAGACTGCCAAACCTATATTAAAACCTCCAGTTTGGTTTCAATTCACCATCTCATTTGCTCAAGGAGTGAAGGGTGCCCATACAGCATTGTCTGTTCTTTTGGGAGGGAGTTTCAATAACAGGGCCGCCAGCTGCCTTATCAGAAACCACAAAGCATTCATCAGCACTGCCGTGGCCGAGAGCAGAGCTGATGCATTCAACGGCACAAAAGCACTGAGTAAGGTTACAGCAGAAAATATCTAAGTGGCTTTGACAGAGAAAATGAGAAAGAAAACGAGCAAAAGGAGACGAACAACATTAATTCAAAAATGGATTTTGGAAACTGAAGAAACTTTTCCGACTAACCAGGTTATTAAACCTCTTTCTGAGTACTTTTTTTGTTCACTTTGGATAAAACAGAATCAAACACAGCATTCCTGTGCAAAAATAGCATTTTTTAATTAAATGCTGAATAATAAGTTCTCATCCAAATTCTGAACATGACAGCGTGCACCTCAGCTTTTTTTGAGATCCATACTTAAAAGCTGAATGTCAGCAATCTGTTGCTATATATAAATATAGTCTGACTGAAAACTGCCTCAGTTTCAAGTCAAAATCTCCCTGAAATAGCACCGCATTTCTTTTTTTAGATCATCCTACGTGTAAGCATAAAACCCTGTTACTGCTATTTAAAATGCACAGTAGGCCGCATGTCAGTGCAGCAAAACAAACTTGCATCCCTTGCTGTCATTCAACATCCAGCGGGCCGTACCTGTAAGACGTAGTCGAGGACAATGTGCCGGAAGCACTTGCGCGTGGCAGTGAGGATGTTGGTGGCCTCCTCCACCTCGTGCTGCTTGTTACGGGGAGCTTGGGCATTCTTGATCAGCGCCGTCTCCTTTTCCTCGCTCACTTTGTCAAATTGCTTCTTGGCTTCTTTGAACTTACGCAGGTCACTTCAAAGGAAGAGAGGTTTATTAGTATAAACATGACAGCAGATCCTGGGTTTTTCTGCGTCTCTCAGGGCACTCCGGCTTCCTCCCACGGTCCAAAGTGAAGCAAAGCTTTGGGTAAACTGGTGAATCTAAAGTGACCATAGAAGTGAATGTGAGGTTATAGCCTGAACTGTATGAGCATAAAGCCAAAGGAGCTCAACATTTAGTGTCAGAACTCAAGAGACACGACAGCTAATGTCACATTTTAGACTATTTAACATGAGAAAGACGAAAGCTTGCACTGAAAGACTGAATTCTTACCCTAATTTAGGACAAACTTTAATGAGTTTCCACAAAGAGTGGGACTTCAATAATCTAAGGTCCATAGTTACAGGAATCTCTGAATATGAATGAGCACGAGAACGGTCAGGCAACAGGAACATGTCAATTTAAAACAAAGGCAAACTCCTTGACCTGCTTCTTGTTAACCACATGCCCCACACTTATCATTTGCAGCCATTTTCCTGAGTGAGATTAAGTCACATTTGAGCACCACAAGATACTGAGTAAAGTATAAGTGCTGCTGATGTGGGTGTTTAGTCCTGATGTGCCAGAGGCAAAAACTGCTAATCCTTATAATGAAATAAACCAGAGAAGCAACTCCTTCCTGTAATTATACAAGCTGCCCAAATTTCTGAGCTAAATTAGGAGAACTGAGGAGGATGTTATGAAGCCTACATAGAAATAAAAATATTCTCTTATGCAATTTAATGACAATGCTGTCCGCATCATCCTGTAGTGTATTTACTCCTGAATATTTTGTGTTTGAAGCTGTGAAAGGTAAGTTAACCAGTTTTTACTGTGGTTAATTAATACTCACTCTTTGACAAAGGTTTGAAGCTGCGTCTTGATTGATCTCTGGGCCTGATCGAACAATATCTGTGAAACAAAAACAGACAGAAAGACTAAGAAAGACTGAGTGACTGCTTCTTCCCATTTGAAGAAAAGGTTTCTCTCTAAACATGTCGAGGAACTTAAGAAACAAAAACCTGACAATTTTATTCTCTTTCTAAGCCCCCGTGTGATTTCTAAGTTAGTTTTCAGCATCTGCTTAGGAGGACGTTTGTTAACATCACAGGGTGCAATTAAGCAGCTAAATTTACTCAAACGCGCTGACTTTGTAAACTCCCCTCATAAAGACACAAACACGAGAAATGACGTGACTCGTTTATTCTCGCTCATGAGTCATACCCTCATTAACCTGCATCCTTCCTTAAAAATGAGCTGAACCAAGCAAAAAAAAAAAAAAAGCCAGACGAATACATTAAATAAGGCTTCGGCGCATATCTGTAGTCAAAAACAGACAATATGAGCAGTGTGATGTGGAGAGGCCTTCACTGACAAACAGATTGAGCACTGTGAGGAGATCACGTGCTGAAAGATCGCTGAGCAGCAAAATCCTATCTGACAATCAGCTGATGTGACCGCAGTCTCCGCCAATGAGTAACAGTCTCAGGCTGTTAGGGAACAAGGCAGCTAAGTTAATATCTCTACTAACTAGTACTAAACATCCTGGAATTGCCGTCTGACCTAAACATAGAACTAAAACTGTGCAGAAGCCAGTTTAACCAAACCTGAAAGGCAACAAACATCTCACTGAGGTGACAACATCTACATTAGATGTAAAGCCTTTAGAAACTATGTAACCATGTTACTTCTATTCAACTGTAAATTTTGTATTTCAACTAGCAGTAACGATCACAGTGCAACGCTAACGCCTGGAGGCTCAATCAGGACATGTTAGGCAGAGGTAGTGGAGATAATTCCTGACAAGGGGAATCTCTAAATTCACTGTAGAGAAAGTCCTAATGAGAAGCCCAACAGAGGAAAGTTTCAAGCGCCACCTTAATGCCGACCAGAGACTGACAAGTAGGGAGTTTAAGAAGGAAAGGAATAATCACATAATTAGATCTCTCCTACTGGGCTCCTTGAAGAGTGGGGAAAAGGCATCATGTTGGCTTATTTTAAATGATCTAGCATGCAACACATCTGTTATGGTCAACATTATACTAAAGCTCTTCACCTGTCTGCGGGATGAACTAAACACACAAACACTTTACACCAGTTATGGATGATTTATTCCAACAGATGGATTTCAACCCACACACACAACCAGATCTGCTTATGACATCATGGACAGTTTTACTCCAGGAATTATTTTTATTTTGTAACAAAAGACAAGAAATCCCGAAGCGTTTGTGACTAATGATGGCTGACAATGAATAAAAAAGGAATTTATTGCAGCTGACCCAAGGAGCTTTTTTTAAAACCACTGTTTACAATAGGCATTGTTTCCTGTGTGTTTTTAGCAACACCCTGCTTCACATATTTTACAGCAATATGAAATCTTCCCCCAGGAAGATGCTTATTATAGCCACTTTCTTCACATTCAGCCACCATAGTTCAGTTCTGTGCTAAGCTTTTAAAACATGTTCACTGGACATTTTCTGCTTCTCTTTCTCAGCACAAGGATTTTTTTTTTTTTAAACGATCTGGATTTTATAGTCACTTGGGGGAAAAAAACATGCATCTGGTTTTGGTCAGCGTACCGTGTGATAGTTGATCATCTCCTGCAGACTCTCGGCAAACTTTGTGAGACTGGACTGTGAAGAGAAGGAAGAGGACAGCCATGAAGGCAGGCAAAGAGACAAAGCAAGAATAAAACACAAAACAGCACAAGGTCAAATATAATTAAAACCAGTGGTTCAAAATGCCTGCTAAGCCACAGCTGCAGGGACAAATGCTCCTCAGGTATGAGAGAAAGGAAACCCTGGTGTTTTTGAAGCAACAATAGCACTTTGGGAAAGAATTCTTTTGGCTAAGTTACACTTTTCAGATACACGCAGTGGCTCAGCTTCAAACCTAAAGGGAGAGGCGGTGAACAAAATACACAAAGGCAGCCAGGAAGTGCTTGCCTCGGCATGCAAAATTTATAAGAGAGAACAAAACAAAACATCTGACCTCTGCGAGACCCAGTGGACAGTGCGAGGTTCTGCTAGCCCTCAGTTTTCAAACTTGGATAAATCTCACCATGGATGCAGAGTGAAGCCCATTTAGAGTGATCAAACAAAGAGCTAAAGGCTTCTTCACATCTGGGGACTCTCATGAAGTCAGTAATGCTTTTACACCATCTGTGATGTTTATTTTACTGAGATGTAGAGTTTTCAAAGTTTTACTGGATATTACAGGAGGACTGTCACAACACAAGCTGGAGAAGAAGCAAAAAAATACTTCAAAGCATTTTGTGCAGATAAGATCGAGCAAAATTATATTTTTGTTTACCTCAATGACCTCATCTTTGGTGGACTGCTGTGCAAGCTCCCGGATCCCATTAACAAACTGTTTGTTAGCTGCGTTGTAGGCTTTTCCAGCATCAATCATCCCGATACACAATTTCACCAACTAGAAAGGAAAGCGGCAGACGTCAGTGTTCGAGGGGGTAACGGAGAAATGAAGAAATGCATTAACAATAGAAACACTTCAGTGAACACAAACTAGGAACAGTGCTAGAGATTTCTTCAGGGCATTGTCTCTTATTAATAACAGTGGAGCTCTGCTGCTGAAAATAGATTTGGGATTTTTTGTGGAAACTGGAAACGCAGAGAAAAGGACTAAAATATAAGATACTCAGTGCTTACTCAGTTTATTGGTAATTAACAACAGCCACTTCTTTCCCTTCTGACTCATTGAGGGCAAAGATAATTCCAGGTTATGTAAACTCCCAACAAATTCTGGCCACTCTCCATCTACTCCCACACAGCTGATGACACAGAGGCTGAATGTGCATCTACAGCCAAAGCAGCTACATGACACGCTAAGAAAATGCCAATTTTAAGCAGCTTCCTTCAACAATTACTAAATGTTAATGAACACCTAAAAGCTGATCAAACACAGACTGACCCTGCTTCACGACTAATTATGAGTGAAATTTGAGTCGGAAAGAGAATAAGCAATGCTGTCACTCAAAATGAAGCATTCATTTCGCTTAATATTTAACCTCCTAAGACCCGAACTCTTTCACAGCAGCATTTTTAATTTCTCTTTGATATTTGGGCTGATTGGGACACGATGAATGTAAAAACAAAGAATTACCAGATTTTTTTTTTACCTGATTTTTGTTTCTAAGAAAAATGAGAGCCACATATGAGGATATTAGTTTAAAATTTTGATAGAACGGTAGCAGTATAATGTCCTCGTACGTGGATATCAGGCTCTTGTAGAGCAAAATTGAGTATTTTGGCCTAAATAACCCAAAATGTGACGTCCACATATGTGGACGCCAGGTCCTGGGAGGTTAAAAAAAATGCTCTTTTCCCCCAATCATATAACCGTCTCAGCAGTGAGGATACAAAAGAAAAAGACAGGCTCAAAGTGGAAAAAAGTGAAAGTGCTACAAAACATTAGAAGCACAAGACAAGTGGGTCAACACCTTACTCTCACACACATTTACACACATTTCCAGCATGCACACGTGTCATTTCCTTCGCATTTGAACAAAACACTTATCTTTAAATATGATTACACTACAGCTGCCTCAGCCCTGCTGCATGTTGTTAGGGTGTTTTCACACTTGTGGTGTTTAGTCTGCTTAAATCCATTGTGCAGATGTTAATTTGCGCAGATGTAAACGAGGTAACCGCACACCGAGACCCTTTGGAGGAGGTGGTCTCACTCTGGTTTAAAACAAACTTCGAAGCAGTTCAGTAGTTCAAGGTTTGCATTTTGGGATGCTCCACGTTCTCCAATAATCCAAGTTTTTAAAGTCACCAACTGATTGTTCTAGAGAAAGCAAACTAGACGTGTAAAAAACACCCATAGATCTAGAGATGTATTCGCTTTCTGTTGTTGCTCTGTAAATAATTTCTTGTAGCACTTCAGGAATGCTTCAGGTAGACATGCTTTTTCATTGTTCTCTTGGTTCATTTCCAGAACATAAAAAGAGACTTAACACTGATGAGGGAAGCAACAGTTTCACAGAAACAGAACCACAGTGACACCATTCAGAAGACATCAGTATGTGAAAGGTTTCTACTCCATTGTTTGGAAACAGGATGTATGAGAGCAGATGTAATGTGGACACTGTCTCTGTTGATTTACTTCTGATCCAACATGGCTGTGCACGTTATGGTCACACAGGTAAGCAAGCTTGAAGGAAAAGCTGAACTCTGGTATCTGAAGACAACTTCACTCCACCCAAGTCAACACATACACACTCAGACACACACACACTATCACAGCCATACTCACGCAAACACACCCACTCTCTGGCAGATCCTTCCTCTCCACAGCAAGAGGGGAAGTGAGGCTGAGTCACGGAGGTGGAGTGAGGAGGAGGGTGTAAGAGTAACGCTGTAAGACTAAGTCGAGGAATAAAGAACTGGATTCTTCTACGGTCTCACTCTAAGCAAGAGAACAATTCTGGGGGGCTCTGTGGCATCAAGACGGTACAACCGTTGATAAACATGACTCTGTTTGGTTGGTTTAATGTCAGTTACACAGGAAAAAACCCAAAAGGCACGAATTGATTGTTGGGGGGAAAAAGAAAAATCTGCACGAAAGCTGGGAAAAGTACCAAAGGCACTCTTCAGGACTCAGGACTATAAATAACACTCCCAAAATATCTCTGCACACAGAAAGTTATTGAGCCAATTATTTTTTAATTTTAATAAGTAATCAAGTGTGAAACAATTCTGTAGCTTTAATATGGATTTCATCAAGTGCTTAACAGTCTGTACTAGGGTTGGGCGACATGTAAAAATTTTACGTTAACGCGTTAACACTGACAGCACATAAATATATATATAAAGTCGCCAATTTGGGATGAAAGAGGTCAATTTAAGGATGTAACCAAAGCGGTGTCCCGCTTGTGCAGACCTACAGTGCGAGCAAACTACTCAAACACAGCTAATTTGCATGAGCATGCATGTGACCACCATCCGGCTGAGTATGCTAGGCTATCACCAGCTTCTGCAGCTCCATCAACAAGCATTTGGGCGCTCTCTGAGGAGGGTGCTGTTAAAACAGCGCTATAATTTTTTTTTTCCTTTCTGTTGACTGGTTCTATTAGCTCCATCTTTATTAGCAAACTTACTCATGGACGAATAATTAAATTGCCCCTTGTAAAAATGATGGCCGATGGGCTCAGCCTATCATTGATAGTCGATATATTCGTCCAGTCGTCCAACCCAAGTCTGTACCACTAAATACGACTGTAAATACCATACTACGCATGAGTATTTCGTATTAAAAATAAGCAAAACAATAAAAAGCTTTGATAAAAGAATAAATATGCTGAATGGTGAGTAAATGCTGAGCCAGGCGGTAGAGTGGGTCGTCTACCAATCAACGGGCTATCCTCGGGCAAGATACTGGACGGAGTTGCAGCGATGCATGCATCAGTGTGAGTGTGTAAATAACCCTGATTTTGTTTGTATACTACTTTGCATTACTTCATCCAGACCTATTACAAAAACTGGAAACTCTACTTAAAACATTAACCTCGTCTTTCATCATGAATTCATTTGGCCCCTCCATGAAATCCATTTTTCAAATCCCTAATAATAGGCACACATCCCTTTTCATGATTTTACAAACGTATGATTTTGATCAACAAAATGTCACAGTTACAATAAAAGACTTGGCATATAGATAGATATTTAATCTGGTCCAAGTAAACCATCACATTGCTGGAAGGGTAACGAGTGCGTTTGCTCGTCTGCTTTCATTCAGTCTTGCTCGAAATGCCAAGGAATACAGCGAGGACAAGTCCGAGGACAAACCTGACCTGTTACAGGATGGCTTATGTTGCTGCTGGCTCACACGGTGGAGAAAACGAACAATTAAACAATGTTTTTCATGGGCGGTACTCACTTTGTCAAGCTTGGATTCCAACTCGCACACATCCCCCTCCACTTCCTCTATGGTGGCTCTGTGAGGACAGAAAATGTAAAGGTTTGAAGTGAAGCGCAACCATGACTCAATACTTCATTGACATTCGGATGCATGAACTGTGAAACAGAGAAAGAAGGTGTACTCGGAGGCATTCTGCTGGAAAGCATGCATACCCTTCATCTTCATCCCATTATCACGGTTCTCCTTATAACCCTCCTGTGTCTGCAGAGCAGTTAGGTTAATCTCTGTTCCGCATTATGGCACTTATGTTGATCATAAGTAAAAAGGAAGCAATATACTGCATGCCAATATAAGCAACATAATTTATAGCCACACAGCTTCATCTTTGTCACGTATGCAACTGAAACTGGGTCAAATATTTGTCTTTTATTTCAACATCTTGATCATTTTCAGACAGAGAAGAAGAACTTAATTTAATTATAGCAGTCCGGTTCCCCCAACATTCCCATATTCCACAATTATAGTTTCTGAAAGCGGCAGCTGCAGTAAATGACAATATCCTCCCGTTCGAGCACGTGAGACACACAGACAGACGTCTAGAAGCAGACAAACTGAGAGCTGCCATTTTGGGCCTGAAATCAGGTCTGGCATCCTGCCCTCTAAAATGTGACAGAGACACAGCTCGCCTCTCCACAAGATCGACAGCCTACGAGCTTCAGGATACCACAACAGAGGGAGAAGAATATCAAATATGTCATCCCAGCAAAGGATCTGTGGATTAATCTCCCCTTGATGTTAATTATCGCATTACTAAGGCTTTTTTAATGCAGGATAGACAGAGAGTATTTTTTCTAAAACTGCATTTATTTATGCTTAATCTGGAGTAAAGAAATAATAAGAAATAACATGGCAAATGCCAACACTTGATAATGATATATGGATTTATTAGACATAGATGTATCTGCAGAAAAGCAACAAGGTCTTTAAGGTGCATCTAAAACATACAACACAACAGCGCCTTTAGCATTAAAACACCAATTTAAGGAGTGCACTGCAACGATATAAGCCCACATATCCTAGAAAAACACATTTAAAACAGGAGAAAAGCTGAAATGATGGTGCTAGTGGTGGCACATTATGAAAACTTAATGAATGCGCTGCTGTTAAGTCATGTATCATTAGTTATGCAGTGCAGCTCAGATGTGGCCTTTAGATAACGCATGCTTCACATTTATAACCATTTAGCAGCAGTAATCAACACTGAGGCAAGTTTATTCTTAAGACAATAGCAGCATTAAAACTGTTTACATCTACTAATACAACAGTATCTGTTTCTTATCACGGCGATTCTCTCGATTTCAGGCCTATCAGCCAATCGCCCTTAGCATAAACTCACTGAAGATAAGAACAACAGTTTTACATTTCAAATACAATTTATTCTACTGAAGGAAAAAATGTGTCCAACATCATGCAGTGCAGTGCATGAGTGCCATGTGTCAGTGTAAAGCAGAGGGATTAAGAACGTCACCCTGCAGTAGCAGCGGACGGCTTTCTCCAAACCCCCTGTAGCTGTTTGTTCTCCCATATGGCATCAAACTAAGTCGTGGACATCTGGTCAGTGCCGGGGATCCCTCAACAGGAGAGGCTTGGATGTATGCGCATACTGAACAGCAGATACTGTGAAGTGCAACTGTATGACTTAATTTTATTGTTATTTACATGTCCTCGTCTTTCTTCTGTATGTGAAAGGGATTTTGTTGTTGTTGTTTTTTAATGCAGGATGCACGGATGCAGCAGTCACAATCGTTAAAACTATAAACTAGAATTAGCTTGAGTTGCTGGCTATGCTACAAGGCGCATAGGATAAACCTGGTGGTAAGGCTAATCTGAATATCATGCATGAACAGCAAATCCATCACTCAGTAAGTTCAACTGTGGGAATGCCAAAATCAAACTGCTGAGCTTTCAGAAACTGATATATGCCTTATTCAGCTAAATGCTTGAAGAACCTGCCACATAGAGAAGTCCTTTGCTTTGCAACATGTACTTTATTGCGCAAGTACTATGATTAATACATGTTAACATAAATTACATTAGCTGAATAGATCTTTTTTTGTCTTCTGTGCTTCATAATAAGTATAGGAGGAAGGCTTTTGACTTGAAGACAGCAAAGTGCTTCTTTTTATGAGTCTTAAATAGCAGTCCAAGTAAAGTCTGTGAACTGAGGTCTTAAGTAGTCCAACAGGGCAGAAACAGGGTCAAAGGCAATAGATGACTGTGCCTCTCTCACACAGATATTAACCGTGGTCAAAAGAACATGCTACAAGCCCCGTTTGTCTTTCTCCGCTGCCACGGGCAAAGGACATTTCTCCAGTGATTCACACAGAATCACCACTGCTCTGCCGACCGTGTCGAGCGTCCGACTTCAGGAGGATTTGACTTTTGCTTGGTGATGTAGTTAGTGATGTAGTTAGTAGCAAGTGTTTGTTGGAGTACAAACACTTGCCAACACTAAAAACAGAGGGAAGGAAGAGTTAGTTAAAACATGTTTAAGGAAAGCTTTAGTTGTACACTTTACAAAAAAGTGAATTGAATTATTACAATAAAATTATCCAATAACAGACTGTGTTTGTCAGTCAGTCAAATTACTATCTGATTATGTGTTATCTAACATCTTGTCAGGCCAGTTCTTACTTGATAAAAGTCACTTGATCTCTCTGCCCAGGGGCTAACAACAACATTTAGTATCCAGGTCACAAGTATGAACTATAATAAACATCACTGAAATGAAAGAAGACTGGAAAACTCAGATACAATCTCAGGAACAGACCTAGAAACAATTGTTTTAATTGTCAGTCAGTCAGTCACTGTCATGCTTTCCAAGTAACCGCAAGAAGAAGACCATTTCCTTCTAATCTGAAAAGCTGAGCCTGCAAGCTAAACTTGCAAAAGTGCTGACAGGATAAGAAAAGGAGGGGCTTTGGCAAAACGAACATTTGGGCTATTGCCTCATAGCTCTGAACTTGGAGCATATCCAGGCTGAAACTGGATAATGAGCAAAAGAGGAGAAAGCAGAGGAAAGAAGAGCCACAAAGCTTTGGAAACACCAAGATCGACACTGAAGAGTCATAAAATGTGGTCCCTACTAGACTAAAGTCACCAAAATAGACAAAGAAAACTCTCTCTAAAAGATACCTGAATGCAGGTATTTAAATTAATGAGCAAACTCTAAGTGTGGGTTGTACAAGTGCTGCTCTACATAAACAAAGTGATACAAAATCCACTAAGTGACAAAGCCCTCTTTTCTGTAGTCTGTAGTCAGGACAGTGTGAACCACGGTTTTATCACAGCCTCATAAGACTCCTTTCAATAGAGTTGTCACCAGGTTAGTTTCATGAATTCTAATGAGTGGGGTGACAGTCAAATTTCACACTGCTTTACATCATAAATCAGCAGGAAACAGGGAAAAAAAAATGTCAAAACAGGTCATCTGGGGAAAAAAGGCCAACAACAAAAACAAAACATCATCCTAATTATGAAGCACAGTGGTGGGATCATCATCATGGGGCTACTTTGAAATCTCTCAGAGAACCAACTGGTTTTAAAGTGTATCAAAAACAATGTTTATAGGTGAACGTCAGAACAGAAGTTCATGGCCCGAAGCTGAGGAGAGGTTAGATGGCTCAATAAGATTATGTGCTTATCAAACAAATCAACAACAGAAATATTGAAAAATCAAGTAAAATTCAGAACCAGCCCTTAAACCAAGAAATATTGGGGCATGACTTGAAAAGGGCAACACTAATGAACTGAAGCAGCAGAAGTTGAAAAGCAGTAACATGAAAGGCAGCATTTTCAGCTGGTTTGGATATACTGACTGCTGACAACTCTGTTTCCACTCCTGGAGTGAGCCAAGCTGAACAGCTGGTTCTAGCAAATGAGACTGAAAGTATACTTGTTGCAGGGGAGTCTGAATACATTTACAGGAGAAAGAAATCCATTTGAAATGTGCTTTGTAGATAGTTGTTTTCTTCTTTTTCTTAAAAACAATATACATTTATATACATATATATACACATGGTATCATTCACCTGGAACCTGCTAAACTAAAGGTGGCATTGTGTGGCCTTCACTCTAGATTAAGTGTACAAAGAGCAAGTAGATATGACAGTCATGAGAAATGCCACATATGCACAAAGTTAACTACACTGGATTTATTATTCTGATCCATTTGATCAGACAAAGTTAAGATATCTATATGGCTTACTTTTATCTGTCATTCTTCTTAAACCCTGTTTATTATAGCTCTTTCTATATTGACTTGTTTCTCTCTTACGTATTTTGGTAAAATGCTTTGTTGCTTGAGACCATGTCTGCGCAGTCTGGTTTCAAGCATTTTACGTTTTATCCTGATTGTTGACTTAAAACTGTTAAATTAGCATCTGAGCAGGTGACACACTGACATTCTTCTTCAGCACTTGATATGGATAAGAAAATACAAAAAACCAAAAGCAAAAAGAAAACAAAAATCTCACGCTGTCTTTCACAAGTATGAAAACATGGCAAGTAAGAAGTATATACGGTACAAGTTGTTTAAGTGTTTGTATTTATTTTTCCTGGTATTCTGAGACAGAAGATACTGCACAAATATGACGACCTGGGTTTTAAGCAGCTGACTTTTGGGTGTAAAAGACTATCCGAGAAGAGATTTAAATCATCGTACATCAAACAACTACAAGGATAATTACATAATAATAATAACAACATATCTCGTGTTTATTCACAGCACTCATTTTTAAATGTCATAGGGATGATATTTGAACAATTTGTCCCATTTAGGATGCATTACCATGGACTGGTGAGAAAAAAAGGGGGTTGGTGTTTATGAGCTTTATACCAACTCTTTGCTGATGTTTTTTTCCATATCTACTCAGGAAGTTGGAACACCTTGAAAAGTAAAATGTACAGTTTGTAATTGGGCAGACCAATAGTACAATTTCAAATTTGGGAACTGCAGCCCTCCTCTGTCATAGGGTAGATATCTGAGTTTTTTTCTGGGCTTTGTATTGTTCCAAATACTGAATGAATCATGTTAAAAAAATGATTTCAATAACGGCAAAGGGATCAACTGAAATAAGTAAAGAAATTTTGCCAATAGAATTAAATAGTCATTTTTATCATATTGACACATCCATTAAAGAGATGGGCATCGTCCTCCCCCTATCCAAAGTTCTTCTTATATACAAGTTAACATTTACAATTGCTTTTATATCTGTAGTAATTTAGACTCCTAAATACACGAATCCTTCTTTTGCATTTATAAACAGTGATTTGATTATTGGAGATTCTCTTTCTCTTGATTTAAATAAAGCACTGATGGTATCGTATAACTTATTTAATAACCTGAAAACTGTCTAAATTTATCAATTTGTTTAATGAGATTTACCTGCCAAATTTGACAAAAAGAGGAGAATATCATTAGTAAAGAGATATAAAATGTTCTTGCCCACCAATTTGGATCACTAAGGATCTACATTCTTAGTCCAAAAGGATTCTGGTCTCCAAAAACAGAACAAGAGAGGTAGTTTGTGCAAAAACAGCATTCACAGAGTGTAACCAGTAGATAAAACAAAATGCAAACTCTCCGAACTATGGTTTCATTCAACAACAGAAAACTGTGCAAACTATTTGGAAGGGTTAGGATGCATAGAGATACCAGATCCCTGCTGGTCCATAGCTGGTGCTGCTCATTCAAGATCTAAAGAAAACATATCCATATTCCAAACCATTAAAGCTTAAAAAAAGCACTCTCTTCCTCCCTCTGTGACAAGGCATCCAAGAATAAATTCCAGGAAATATCCATATGACTACTAGCTTTTTTATTACATGAAACAATAAAAATTAGGGAACTAAGCCTGGTTTAAGTGCGGAGTGGGTGTGAGGATCAAGCCAGAGCTAAATAGGGAGAGACATGTGGTATAAGACAGACTACAGGCCATGAAGAAGTAAAACGGGGAGAAAAAAAAAGTCTGCTTTGTAAACCACATCAGAGGCAATTTCAGCTTCAGCGAGGCCATGTTTATGTCCTGCTTCCCTTTATGTTGACCCAAAAAGGCACTGATCCAAAAGCTTATGTCAGATAGGACTCCACACCACTGTACATCAAAACAGAAGCCTCCTGCTTGGAACATAAATGCCAATATTACAATATTCTTATATATCTTATAACACGATCCATCTTCCATTTTGTAAGCCAGCAATCTAACAACAGTAGACAGTAAACCATAGCTTGCTTCCATACTTTAGGAAATTAATTCAAGTCATTTGAATCAGTTCTAGTTAGTCGCCTGACATTCTGCCTCTTAAAGCTTTTGAGTAAACATCCACATAAAAAGGTTATTTTAGCAGGGGGTGACTAAGACTCTAAACACTGCCAACAACACTAACAGCAGCTCCGGACTTTTACTGTGCTAGTCTACAAGCACTAGAGTCAATGATTTGTCTGGATAGTAAAATACTGTATAAAAAGAAAAGGAGACACCTAATTCTTTAGCAGCGATTCAGTGACCACACTCCAGAAAGCAAATAATTCCACCCCTGGAGCTCTGTGAGGCAGCTGGCATCTGCCTAGCTGCTTGTGTCTACTCTACATAAAGAAGTCAGGCGGCCGAACAGGTTTGTCATTCATGTTGCTACCGAGTCTTCTTCAGGCCTGCGGTACGGTCCTCAACACTTCAAAGACAAAAGGAGACATCAAAGAATATACTTTACATGTATTTCTGTCTCACTGGAGAATATTGTGTAATGCAGAAGTACCGGTTTGGTTGAAAATCTGTTCCCCCGTTGCACAATATCGGAAAAACTATTTATCATGTAATGGTCATACAGAAGTAAAACGACTTCTCGGTTCACCAATTATCTGATTTCAGGAAGTTAATATGCACTGTTGACACAGAAATACCGAGCTCCTCTACCTCCAGTGACAATAAGCCGTTTAAAGCCATATTCAAGAGAATACAGGGAAGTTTCCCTTAGGGCTGGGCCATATACCGTTCACGGTAATACCGGTATAATGTTAGGCAACGATAGGAAAATGAAATATCGCGATAGAATGGGAGTAAAACGCGCATGCGCAGTGCCTTTGTTTTCATACGCACATGGCCGATTGTTGAGTGAAACAGATGAACCAGAATTGGTTTGTAAAAATGGTGCAACTTCAGTGATGTGGAACTGGTTTGGTGTTTGTCCGTCAGATACACAACAAAGCACATTTTTTTGCAGAACATGCAAGCGGCCGTTGTTATTGTCGTATTTGTCGGACTAAGATGCTCTTAAATCTGGGAGTAATCTGGGTCCTAAACTCCGTATGCTTCAGGTCAAACAACACTGCAGCATCACTGAGCGTTAAAAACTGTCTAAATTCTTTCATCTTTAATAAAACGATCAGCATTGCTGCTTTACCAGGTGTAACTATAAAGTTTAACTTCCAGGCATCCATGAAAACAAAAGTTATTACATTTAACGGAATTAGAAGTTAGCAGGAAGCTAGCGGAAGTTAGCTCGCTAGTTTTGCTAGTTACCTAAGCATGATATAGCACTGAGAGATTTCTGAAAAAAATCAAACGTACAGCTCTGCTGTCACTTCCAACATAAATGAAGACAGGAAACTAAACAGCAGTGACGTTTGTAGGGTTACTGAAGTTGGGCTAGCTGGTATATAATCATGTGCTACGTGATCGCTAGCGACACAGCTATGTTAGCATAACATAAACAGTGAAGCTGGAGGACGAACACTAACACTTTTCCACTTATAAAAGTTAACGTTAAAGTTCCTGATAGGTAGAGACAAATGCAATCGCATGGCAGGATGCTGTAAACGGACCAAACTTCAGTCAGGAGAACAACTGAGATAATCCATCCACAATACGAGGTTAGTCATTAATATACTGCAACAACATGGGAATAGAGCAGCTGCCAGAGAATTCAACATTAATGAATCAATGGTACAGAAGTGGAGGAAGCAAGAAGAATGAGTTTAATAAAGTTTGATTTATCTGACTGCTTTGTTTCGCTTAATGTGCCTTATAATCCCGTGCACCTCATGGTCCGAAAAATACGTACTGAACACTGCAGTTTAATGTTGCAAAGCACCTCTTTTTAACTTCAGTGGATATTATACATGGTTATGCTCAGGATATGTCAGCACGTTTCTACTGGAAATGCCTTTTGGTTAAACTTTCAGCAAGGAATTTGCATTTGCACTGTTACATTTTTATAAAGCTTTAATGTACATAAAAACCAGCTTCTTGTTTAAGTGAAAATAAATGGAAGGTTGTCTTTTTGCGCTAGTAATGTTGTGGAGCTGTATTTTGTCTCGCATCAATTATATCGTCGGTTATATCGTTATCGCAAATTTTCAAATATATATCGTGATAAATATTTTTGGCCATATCGCCCTGCTCTAGTTTCCCTAGTTGATAACAATATTATTTTCCAAATAAAATAGCTCAAACTTCATAGTTAGCCCCAAGCAGGCTTACTTCTAAATTACTATTACTAATCCAATTTAGATGTGTCAGCCTGGCATTACATCTTTACTTTGATGTCTTCCAAATATATCTAGCGTACTGTCCTGCAGCCTCCCTCGTTTTGTCTTACTTCTGCCAAGAACTTCTTAAAATACAGGAGGAAGATTATTTTACACAGTCTGCTTTTTTTTTTTTTAACTTCATTACTTCTCGCAGAAAAGCTGACCACTTTGCATGAAAAGGGTTTATTCCACTGGACTGAAATAACAGTGGTGGTAGAGGCAAACAGTTGGAAACATGAAGAATAGGGTGAGATTCAGTCCCGTGACGTAGATCCTGTAATTGTTAGAGAGTGGAGCAGTGTTGTCACAGAAGGGGGTCCTCCAGTGGTAAAAACCCACCATTAGACACATACACACAAACACGTGTCGGCATCGTCAACTAGATGAAGTCATTATTTAAAGATAAACGTTTACTAGCTTTTGGAAATTCTGGTGTGGGATTGACTAAACATCAAGGCCAGCTTCACATTTGGTCTTCCTATGTCACAAGGAAGTAGCAGGAAGGAAACGCACTGATGAGAAAGAGTGGAAACTCCAGCATTTTCACTAGACGGTGGCGTTAATGTGATCCACAGATTAATGTGCTCACACACAGTTAGGTCAGTAGGTTTTTTGGATAATGACTAGTGGTGCAACGGATCACGGTTGATCCGAAATCCGAACCGATCCCACTCCACGGTTCGGTACGCATGTGATCCGAAGAGTCGAAAAAGAAAAAAAAAGTATGTGTATGGTGCGCGTGTTGGGTCTGTCAAGCGGTAGTTATGGTCAGCGCTAGCGATCCAAGTGGTGGTGCAGAGGAGTTTGCTGTATTTAAGCAGCCCTTTGCTGCCCAATCCGACCGGGCTAAAGCTATTACAAAAGCTATTGGGGTGTTTAGCTGCAGACGGGAGGCCGTATTCCGTTGTGCAAAACAAGGGGTTTAAACTGTGACGAACGTGCTTGAGCCACGCTATGATATCCCATTGCGCGTCCACTTCAGTGTGACAAGATTGTTGCAGAATGTGAGCAGAAATACACACATATATAAATACAGAGTATACAAAAGGGATAAATAGAATAAATAGGAATAAGAATACAAGGGGACGGCACATTTCAAGTATTGTGAGTCTATTACACCGTTGGATATTAACAAAAACTACTGCACAGTGAGAAGGCACTACAGCTTACTTGTTCCCCCCTCCTTTGTCCCCGTTTCCCCTCCCTCTCCCCTCCAGCAAGGAGTTAAACAGATTAATGGCGTGTGGGACAAAGGACTTTTTAAGTCTGCTGGTCCTTGACTTTGGGAGAAGCAACCTGTCACTGAACAGACTCCTCTGGTTGCTTATGGCCGTGTGCAGAGGATGCCCAGCCTGGTCCATAATGTCCATATTGCACCTTAATTTGTTTTTATATAAGTGCGTGGAATGAGTCTTCAGTTGAATGTTTTCTAATAGGCAAAAAATACTTAAATAAGTAAATGGCGAGTCGAATTTGTCTTTTTTTTTTTTTTAATTTTTGCTGATCCAAAAATTGATCCGATCCGTGACTTGAAACCGTGATCTGATTCGAACCGTGAGATTTTTGATCCATTGCACCACTAATAATGACACATGTTTAGGAATTAAAGTCAATCCCCATTTACATTTTCAGTAACTAACATAATTGTTGATCAAATGATTATTTTTTAATACTTAGATAAAAAAAAAAAAAAAACGTTGCAGTCAGCAACTGCCGGAGGTGTAGAAACCATGGACATTATCCCTATGACTGTGAAGTGATGTACAATCAGCTTTTACAGCATTTGGCTGAATCTGAGTAGAGAGTATAAACCTGTACACTTCAAAGTTAATCCTGCTAATTCTATCAGCAGTCACATCTCCAATAAACACTAGTGACCTGGTTCCACTAGCAGCCGTACATGCCCATGCCACAGCATTACCCTCATGATGTTTGACAGACCACTACTTTGGCTCCTTCTCCATACTTTTTTCTTTCCATCATTCTGGTGCAAGTTAACCTTCATTTTTTTCAGGCTCTTTTAGATGTTTTCTGCCAATGTCTAAACTGGTCTTGTTGATCTCGAGTGTACCCAGAGGTTTGCACCTTAATGTAAACTCTGGAAGTCACAGATCACCCACAATAGTTGTCTCACAGCTGGCCAGTGCATTCATTCTTTTAAAGAATGAAATAGATTGTTAATGTGGCCACTCCTTAATTATTTACTTTAATTTTTAGTTTGGATTTCAGCCTAAAGAATACTAAAAGCCTCCTGTGAAGATCCCCTTTACTTGCATTAACAGCTCACTGAGCCGTGAATTAATTATCCAATCAGTTTTGAGCCACTGAAAATAGGGGACTGTGTATAAAACTAGCTGTGAACCCCTAAACAATTACTACAATACTAACTCCCTAATAGTAACTGACTAGTTTGCTATAATCATATGTTGATTGTTTGAATTAAAAATCTACTTTAATGATGTAAAGATGGCAACACTACAAAAATTGTGCCCATGTCCACAAAGTTACAGGCTTAACTGTATTTGCTGTAGACGAGGGGAAAACGATATCATCAACAATCATTGTTCAACAATATTATGTATTTGGAGAGCTATCAATAATAATTACAACAAAAGTATTTTCTTAATGACTTACACAATATTCTCTCATTTAACAGATCAATCACTTATAGACAGGGAAAAGCCTGCCTCATAAAAAAATCCAGAGTTAATAATTATATACCGACGGCAATGTGTAAAATCCACAAAATCTGAGGTTTTGAAAAAGCGTTTTTAGAGAGATAAATTTTCTTAATTAGAAAAAATTAACAACAGTTTCTCTCTGCTTCATCCTCTCTGATAAAATAATTGTATACTTGAAAGTTAAAGTATTTACATGGGTATTTATGTGATATAAAGAGCAGCCTCAGTCCTCACATTTCATTCATTTTAATTGGCTTAATAACCATTAAAAGGAAATGGACCAGAGCTTAATTAAATCAAACTGCAAATAGCCCAGATAACAAGCCCACAGGTGGACTCCCATGGGAAGCTAATCAGGATGTATCGCACTGCATGGTCACACACCCAATCAGAAGCACGTACTCGCGTAATAATGATTAAAAGGGACGCAACAACAAGGAGAACTTTTCTGCCACTTACAGAAATTACCTCACCTCGACAACTAGTCTGAAAACATTTCCATCATACTATAATTTTCTTGATGGGATAATTTCTTGTGTGTCCTATGTAAAAAAACTGGAAACATTTCAGTTTTACAGATGTTATGATCAGTTTAATAAATGGAGCCTATAGTATCCATAACTTTCGAGGTCCTTAAGCTACCCCCACATTGCTTATTTCATATAAAAAGACACTACAGATAATTGCTTTTGTTGGGGACATTGCAGAGTGGAACAGCATATAAAATATGTAAAACATCTGTTCCTATACTTGTGGAGAGAAAAGCTGCTGCACTCTGGAGGGAATTTTTAACTATCATACTTGAAGAGGAGCCAGGAAGCTCTCGAGTCCAACATCTATTCTCAAGTGGAAAACTAGGCTACTAGGGTTTACTGCCAAAAATACATAACTTTTTTGCACTAGTGAACCTCTCATGCAGCCCGAACACATGGTTTACAACCAAAGACAGTTTCTCCAACAAAAATGAGGATGAAAAAAAACAAAAAAGGTTAGTGGGGTGTGCCAAAATACCACTTAAAAACAACCCTCTCTACATTTGGGGGCTCCATATTCTCCCGCACCAAGTTGAAAGCGAACACCAAACTGGAAACAGATGTTGAGCAAGTGAGAGCTAATTCACGCTGGTGCGTATTACATGTTTTTATCCATACTCTGTGTCTCCTGCGTCGTCGTCGTCTTCCCTGGCCAAACACAACGAGAGGGGGGTTGGATAAACGGCAGCAGAGCTGCGGTGGTCGAAGTGGAAAACTATGGTGCAGTAATCTCTAATAACTATGGAGCAATGATGAACCTACAGCAGTGTTTAAGTCAGGAAATGCTAACTGATGACTCATCCAAAAGGGGGGCAAAGGTCACAAAAAAGCACAAACAGAGACAGGGCTATATTGTTACCTTGCTCAGACAATCATGGGAAGTGGATGTGAATTAGATTAACAGAATAAAACACAAACTGGAGTTTTTTGACAAAAAGTAACGACAACCTTTGTCGAGTTCTATGTGTTGTATCACATCTGCCCATACAGTGGTGTTTCCTACTCATAGATTTTACCTCATCACATACATTTGGTAACACATTTAAAAACAATCCTCTTGCTCTCATTCTGAAAGTTCAGTTGCTGCTAGCCAACTAACACCGACCATTCCTGTCTCATGTTACCAGCTGACTCACGGGCCAGGTTGCCGTGGCGGCCCTCAATATGATTCAGCTTTTTCTACTGCAAGTCTCTCATCCCACAACCTCCAGCCCCGCCAGTCTGAGCTGCAGCTCAGCTCTGGAGATCCACTGTCAGCTGGATGCATGGGCGTTTCCATAAGTTTATAAACCAGGGTGGGACAGAGCGGGCTAAGAACAAAATAGAGGTGCCGAAAGGAAATCAGAATATTTGATGAGAAATACAATCAGTGTAAAACAAATTGGGATAGAAATTGTCCAACTGAAAGTGGTGCTGCACGAAAGTTTAAACGTAACTTTATATTTGATAATTGTTTGTTTGTTTGATTGTTTTGCAAAGTGGAAAAAAAGTATGCTGGCTTTTTACTTAAGTAAAAGTTAGAATCCTGCTTAAGCAGCTTAACAGTGCACAGGCTGTAATATCAAAACACACTGCCCTGACCAAAAACAACCCCCCACAATCTCTAATATTTCATTGGATCACCTTCAGCATTTGGTGTGCTTATGCAATGTCAAATGCCTGAGTGTGTCAATGTACCATTTCCACCAGGGAAGAAAAAAACTGGTCACTCAATATATTCAGCTATTCAACTGACCTCAATATTTGGGTGGTACATGATGATGCTGATCCCACACCTAGACCAAAAGTAACAGTATCCTAGACCAATGTAAGGCTCTTACACTTTGCTAAGTAAAATCCAGGTGTTGACCCAAACTAAATGTGTTTACCATTTAGAATGGCACTTGTCCAAATCATTATGACTTTAATGTTGCAGCTGTTGACTTATTATATTTCATAGTTTGATCCATAGTAATGCAATGCTTTGGTTTTAGTGTGGATTATAAAGCTGGCATCCAACATGTAGAACAGTAGAAGCACCAAGCAGCATAACATAGAAATAACTGGAGAAAAAAACCTGCTAGAAAACTACTACGAGAAAAAGTACTATAGTGAAATCATTGAGTTAAGCACTAAGTTACGTTCCTACAGGTTCTATCCATGATGTCCTTCAGTGGTGCAAGATTACATGTACTCTGGTCAAACAGCAGCGACATCGGTGGCACCGGCAAGTTCAGTGCAACCGATGGCAAGTTCAGTAGTCCTGGAGGAGAAACTCACTGCTTGTTGTTTATTTGTCACAAACTAGGCCTAGTACTTTGCCTGCTGCATCCAAACCCCTCCAAGAATTCCCTCAATAAAAGTGATAACTTTTATACTTTTGATAGGGACAGGCAGAGAAGCAGAGTTAGTTACATTTAAACAAACAGAACGAGAACTACTGTAAAGTCTAATGATTCATTTTGACTTTAGGTTAATGTTTTACAGGATTAATCAACAGATTCTTTGGTCTCCAGAAGTCAGAAAAAGAGCACCTTTTAAAGCCCAAGGTGACCCCAAACGAGTATATATTCATCAAACATCATCTAACTGATCAACAGATTACCACTTTCCACATCTTTTGTGCATTTGTTTTTGGAATAAAGCAAGGACAAGGTAATGGTGTCATTTAGGTGCTGTAACAGGTGCTGCAGCAAAGTTACAGGTCAGAGAAAGGTCAATCACACACCGCCTCAGTGCCGGGAAAAACAAAGCTCTAATTAAGAAAAATAAGTGCCAAGCCTTTTTATACTGCTGCAGCCTTGCAATGAATTACCTTAAAAGATGCTCGGACCTGGCGCATGATGATGACTGTTATTTACTAACATAAATAAGAACAGTCAGGCAAGTCTTGTATACAAATGAGTGACTTTCAGTATTTCAGATTCTGCTGGATATACATCGCAAACAAAGCCTCTGCACTCCCACTGAACAGTTTCCTTTCTTTGTTTGAAAAACTGCCTCGCTGACATAGAAAACTTCAAACTGTATGCAGTGACTCAGCGCTCTGTTATCCACAATCAATGAAAGCAAACGTAAGTGTGATGACGCAAAGAGGTGAGGGCTTCAAAGCCTGTGGCAGCATGCAGCACCTCGAACACCTCAAATACCAATGAGCTGACACACTAAGCAGCACACCAGTTAGAGCGCTTTAATAGTAATAATGTGTCCAATTTAAAACAGTGAGTAAAAGGGAGCAATCGTGGTCACACAGCCTTAAACCAGGCAACAACGGCCGACTGGGACATTTCCCCTTTGTTCAGCCCTATGAATACAATCCTAAAGGAAATGCTCAGTCTCAGAAAAACAACAACTGCAACAACAACTTTCGAACATCTGTTCCTCGTTTTTGTGAGAGAGGATGTTGCAGCAGCAGCAAGGGAGCGCGAGGGGCTGTGCAGGGAGGAAGAGGGAGGAAGAGGGGAAGATGCTTTCTCAAAACACTGGACAGTTCAAGGCCACTGTTAGAGGAGGGAGGTGAGAGCCATTTTTACACAAATTTCAGAAGAAGTGTGTGTGTGTGTGTGTGGGGGGGGGGGTGATTTCAGAAGTGACCACACAGAGAACACGTCACATGGACGGTAACACTATTTTTAAAGTCACCAGTGATTTGTCTTTTTTTCACTGATCAGCTCGTAACTGAAGGAGGAAAGAAGCTTACTGCTTGCGCTACTAATATGTCTTTATATGGAAACGATCATGAATGTGTCAGGTTACTTTAAAAGCAAGATAATGAGCGGACAGTGAAAATAGACATTGGGTCTAATTAGAAATATAAGTGTGATCAAACAGAAAAGTGAATTACTGCGCACAGTAAACACAAAGCTGGCTGTCATGAAAAAATACACTATTAAGCAGGGTCATGCCAGTCAAGGATCCTGGGACAGACTCTATTCTCTGCGTTCATATTTAATGTATTTTACTATGTTTACATAATTTATATTGGGGGGGGGAAACAGGCGCTGGAGCAGCTTTCCACTGCACCACGACTCTCAGCGAGTCTGTTTGGTTTCCTCGTCCCAGCAGCAGCCTCCCAGGCTGGCCCCAGCTCTCTTAGGGACAAAAATAGAAAAGTAGCAGGCGATGAACAGCTAGCTACTTACTGCTGATTGGCGTGAGGGTTTAGCAGGCGGCTAGCTGTATACTTTTACTCCTGAGATAAATAAATAAAAAAGCAGCGGACGGGACAATAAAAAAGCCTGGCTGTCATCACTCACCTGAACCTTGGGGAGTCCTTCAAACACTCCTCGAAATCCACAGTTATCTTCATTTTTGCTGCAGTGGGTGAAGCCGCAGACCTATGCTCTCTTTTGATTAAAGGCAATAATCCAGGCTGAGTCTTTCTCGCTAATTAGCTTGTTTGCTAACGCTGCCGTTTCTCAGTCCGACCAGCTGTCTCCACTCCGTCACCCCCTCTCTGCTAGCCAGCTAGCCCCGGAGGCCAGCAGCTACGATGAAAAAGTGGCGGTAATGCGACCATAAACGACCGTAACGTTGAGTGTGGGGACTGCAGTTTGAGGCGGAAGGGTCAGCGTGGAAAAACGGAAAGTGTCGTCCGGTAGCTAGGTCATAGCAGCCAGCGGGAGTGGAGCGCACACACTACACACACACACACAACTCCGAAGATCGTCTGTCGTGGTCAGAGAGGGATCCACCGGCCAGTGCGCATGTGCCCCATTGCTGAGGACGTATTGAAATGTAATTCACAAAATAGCGCGCAAGGCAGGAATATGACAACTATATAACAACTATATAACTACTCATGAAAGTTCATTACTGACTTTTTTAATAAGGTTTGACCCAACAATCCTTGCTATTTCTACATAAGCGGTAAATGAATAAACTAATTCATAAATAGATCCAGTAATAACTAAGAATATAGGATATTATTGCATCCTTCAAAGTATCTATAATATTCACTGCTGTGGAAAAAGTATTTATCTCCTTTCTACTTTCTTATGTTAATTTATTTTATTTATTTATTATTATTTATTTTGCATATTTGTCAGACTTTCGTGTTTCAGATCGTCAAACACGTTTTAATATTAGACAAAGATAACCCAGGAAAACAAAAAAAATTGCGTTTTTCAATTGTTTTTGTCATTTGTTAAGGGGGTTAAAAAAACTACCTGGCCTTGTCTGACAAAGTAAAACAAAATAAAAGATTTCAAAAAGCAGCACATCGTGCCAAAATCCAAAGAAACTCCAGAACAAATGAGAAACTGGCATTTATCAGTCTGGAAATGGTTATAAAGTCGTTCCTAAGGCTTTGGGGCTTTAGCAAACCATGGTGAGAGTCATAAACAGTAACTTATAAATATAAATAAAAAAAACAATAAACTGTGCAGATGGCAGGCTTGGTATTTAGGATGTGAATAGCAAATGTATTTTAATTTAAATACAACATTTCCAAGGATAAAAGCTTAAATATATTTCAAAAGTCTCATGAGATGTTTTTTATTATATATTTTATTTATTATTAATCTTTTTAACACATACATGTGCTTTATATTTCATCCTGTGAGAAAGTGAAAATAAATCTTTCTCACTTTCCTTTCCTTCAGTTTTCTTGTACTCTGCACTCAAAACATTCTGTGCAGGACATTTGGAAATGAAGAGATATTTTCCCCTGATTATTACCAAAGTCCTTCTCATTTAAAGTCTCTGATATTGCCCTACTTCATACTGTCACGTGCAATGTGTGCCACCCTTCTACTCCGCAGGCCAGTCAAAATATTAATCAGCACTCCGCCATCTGGTATTGTAATTAACAGCTAAGGCACCTATGGGCACTCCAGTAAATTTTTTTAATAATAAACAGTATGTGTTTTGAGTGGTCAAGAATCTTAAAATAATAAAATAATTACTTAAATTCTCCAAAACTTATACTGCTCTTTTCTCTGTATATGTACTCTCCTAAACCGCGAATCGATTATATGCCAATGACTTGGTTCCGTCACGGAGGTGGGAAAACCAACAAATAATGTAAAAAAGGTCGGGCAAGTCTTTTCTCGTTTATATTATCTTCCTTTCATATTTATTCAAGATTTTACTCGTAAACATTTAATCTCTAGCGGTGGCCAAAAGGTAGTGGGGGGTTGGGGAATATTAACGTTAATAATTTAACCCCCATACATGAAAGTCTCTGATCCAAAAATTTTAATTAATATTTTTACTAAAACGATGGGAGATGCGTGAAAATTAGCATTTAAAAGCTAATGTCAGTTAGTAGGTAGCCAATGCCCACAGTGGCGAAGGTAAATGATACTATAATGATTTACTAGCCACATGTGGGGGAAAGAAGGGAGCGCTTATAATCAGTTTTACAGCGTGACAGTGTCCACGTTTCCTATACTTTTTAAATTTCACACCAAATTATATCGCTTCTTGTGATTCAAGATCAACCCAACACCTTATCCAAAGCAGATCCTGGACGGTCTCTTGTTGTGACTGCATCCACCTTTCTGAAAAAAGAGATTTAGTGCTACAGTTGAGTGGAAATTCTCATAGCCATGAGGCCACCCCGTAATCGTGTAAGAGGAAGTGTTCGCTCGAGTGACTGCTGTTTTGATTTTGCCGCTCCAAGATAACTTTTTATTGGGTTTGTCCCACAAATTTAATTTTTTTTGTTAAATTTTCACCAAGATAATATAATCAATGTGCCTGACAAAATGAATTACGACAATTCCCTGATGTCGATGAGTGAGAAAAAACAAAAGCCAAACCAGGTATTGTGTGAGGCAAATAAGATAACTCATTAATAGAAGCAGAATCCCAGAAGTGGAGCTGAACGCCGTCGTACGTGTGGATGGTTCTGTCATTTGGTATACATACTCGTCAACTCAGCCCAGACACATAACACAATTCCCGATTTCATCATCATGTCAGTGTAACCAAGGCGCCCTCAGTCAGCACACTGATATCCACTAGAACGCTAGGTTAAGATAACCTCTATTAAATCATGATGTGTGCTTGAGTCGCTGTGCAACTAGAGACTGCACTGGCGTGAAGCATTGAGCAAGCAATAGAATAAAACTAAATAACCGCGTAGACAACTGGGATCTGTTGAACAGTTATATGGTCATAGTCAGTGTATCGATTTTGTTCCCTGTATTGTCAGCTCTCCAACTGTGATCTTACTGTAAACACACTGGTAAGCGATCCCAAAAGTCGGGCCTATATCTGTGCTATGCTGTTATACGTGACCTCTAGGGATGGTCAAGGCACAAATAGAGCCGTCTCACAATTATTAACAACACGAGCAACTTTTTTGATTACTCATTTGGGCAGCACGTGTCATGTGATAATACAGTTGAGAATTAATTAGATATATACTTAACAGTAGGTGTCAACCACCGTTGAAGAAGGTTAACACAGCCGCAAAGAATAGAAGTATTAACAAGTGATGTAGATTCAGGAGTGGAGACGGCACCGAGGGCTAGACGATGTAGTGGACGATTTAAATTAAAAGGCTAATTCCTTAAGCTCCTCCTTATGTGATCTTGTCGTCTAGCTGAACGAAATCTGGGTAGAGAGTAAATGTTGAATTATGCAGTGGTGTGTACTTGAAAGCTTTCATCACTTCAAGTTGGAGACAGCGTTTGTGATAAGGAGCAGGGTGGAACACAAATTAAATGCACTGGCATCCGATTGAAATCTGCCGAATCTTATCTTAGGGTCAAATGTTTACAATTCTTCCATCTGTAATTTTCTAGAGAACATGGACAACGCCCGCAATGGCATGGTACGGTCTATAATGAGACGTTCGGCAATGGCTTTCGTGGTTTTTATGTTTGGTGGTTCCTTGCAAGCGCTGAGGAAGTCAACGTTGTGACTCGGGTTATAACCTAGAATAGACATAAAAAATATGCAAAACGACCGCTTACTTCCTGGGCCATGTGCCACAAAAGAGTAAGATATTGTCACCCGATTTCATACACCTAGCCTTGTTGTATAAGATTTGCAGTTTGTTTAGGTACACTCCATATAGGAAGACTTGTAGAGCGATAAAATTAGAGAGCTGTTATTGACCAGACTGTGTGAGCAGTCTCTTTTCATCGGCGTATAAGTTAAACGCCCTTGCTGGTCAACCTTCCTGCTTTACTCGGAGTTTTCGAAACTGGAAGATCAGTGCTTGAAGGTTTTTTGAGTACGTCCACAATTCCTCTGACCGATAAGATTATATAGAAGGAGTCAGTAATTATGGAACTTGAGCTCAGATGAGAAAGTTTAACAGAAGTTTTTGAGGTCTTAAACATATAACCTGCTTTATTTGGTAAAATGGCAAAGAGATTTCACTAGAGTGGGCAGTACCTAACCAGAGTATATGCAACAACTAAATGATGTGATATATGAAATAGAAGTGCATGTTCTAGAAGGTCTGTGTCTGGCGATAGGAAGTTAAGGAAATACAGCGAGAAGTTGAGATTTGAAGTGGATGTCAGCGCATTCAATTTCATATTAATTATAAAAGAAGATATAGTATACTGACCTGCGGTGGTGGAGACTCATAGACGTTACTGTTATACTCTAAACCTGTATTCAATAAAGCATGGTGGGCTACTTAAGAATGGACCTAAGGGAATCTCTTCAAGTGCCTTGTTTGAATTCTACGCCATGTGAATTAGTGGCCAGAAGAATTGATATTTCCGGCCTGGTCGTGCTATGATGCTTGACACACCAGCTTAGTTACCTTTACTCTCTCTCCGTGCTGATGAGATGTTAATATGATCTTGCCTGTGTTGTATCAAATGCACCACAAGCTCTAATCTCGTGCGCTCATCGTTTGTATAAGCTGTCACACCGACGTCTCTGCCAGTAATGACCTTGTGATGCTGTGGTATGTCTTAAAATGTGTTTTGATTTTCTTTGTATACTTGAATCTGCTTCTGTCGTTTCATCTGTATGTATGTTCTTGATCACGTACATAATCATAATTGTTCCTTGCTCTCTCTCTATATATTTTTGGCGTCTTTAAATTAAAACACAAAAGGTATTAGAGCAAAACCAAACGAATAAGAGGCTATACTTCTACCCACATTTTTTTAGAGCGGATATGGACTAGATGGAGGATTGTGTAAAGCTCGTGATATCTGTTCAGATTAATAACCCCTTTTCCTCATAATCAACATCAGAGTTCCATTAAGTCATCAAGGCTCAACAACATGTTTGTCGATCATTTCCTTTTTGATCAACGTGCTTTAATAACTTTACTGCCTTATTTATACTTATTATAGGCATTTATAATAAAGAGAAGGAGGAGAAAACTATTAATGTCTCATTCATTATTTAAAAGTTATCATATTTGATCTAACTTATAAATAAAATAACTTGGTTAGTGTGAAGAAAGAAAAATCACGCTAGGGGCTAAAAAAATGTCTAATGGTGACTAAGATTTATTTTTGATACTGATGTTGGGTCCTTTCTCATATTGAGATCCACTATCCAAGGTGTCATCAGTGTCAAGATGTTGCTTCCAATAAAGTGAACAATAACCACAGCTCATGTCAGACAAATAGCCAACATTACTACTGAAAAGCACAAACTTTTCGTGTGTATTATTCGTGCAAAATAGGTACATGATTAACAAAATGGACCCAATTCATGTCATTGAAGCAAATTGCTGAATAGTTGGAAATACCTTTGGATTTGTTTCTCAATTACTAAAAGTAGCTTATATATTAGAAAACAGAAAAAATAATTCCTTTTAACCAATTGCGTCGTCTTCACTCAGGCACTGTATGCTGTGTAAGACACAGTCGTTGGATAAGATGGTGAGAGTGTGCATTCAAGCGCACGATCACAGCTGAACGTAACTCGGACAAAGGTTTTCGTGGTCATGTCACTAAATTAACAACATTGACAATGTGTGGTTTTTTTATGTAAGAATAAGATTTCAGATCGGAACTGATCTTTGTGGTGAGCAGACATAAGGGTAACGGCGTGGGATTCGACTGGTGGACAGTTGTTGAGCATGGATTGTTATAGCAAAACTTGAATGCATTAGTAGAAGGAGACTGAGCAAGATAGTTCTATGTAGTGTGACTCTTTCGTCTTAGTGCTTGAACCATACGTTGTATTACAGCCTAATCAGTGGGGGCAATGAACCCACCATTTGCTCCCTTCACAATGATTTGTAGTGAAGATGACAGATTCAGCAGAAGGCACAAAATTATGCTCTTTGTTAGTGCTGCCAACTTAAAATCATGGCAGAAATTAGCCTTACCAACTCTTTTGTGAATGACATTCAACAGGGCAAATTATTCGGTATATAAACTGCCTGTATTCTACAATAAAACCTTCAGATAATAAGCCTTTAAATACATTCATGCACACATTGACTATTGGGATGTTTAAAAAAAAACCTGCTTTGTAACGCTGTGCTGGTACCTATGAAGGAGATTTTGACCTCCAAATACAGGACACTCATTAGGACAGAGATAAAAATACAAGCATTTAAAAAAACAAAACAAAAACACTGTTATTTAACAAATGGCCAAAAATAACAAGACCATCTCTGTTGAGTAAGGTAACACAGAGTCATTGCTTTATACATTGATACGCAAATGCCAAGCTGCTATGTTACAATGGGTGTAATACCTGAAGCACCCCTTCACAAAAACCAAAGACGTAAACGGTCCATTTTAGAGGATAGAAACCCTGTGAACCTAGCTATAGCTTGTAATAAAGACTCATATATGAGCTCGCACTTCTGAATCAAAGCGTTTCTTATTTGTGCAATGGTGATCATTTTCTTCCTTTGTTGAATTGCGTTTAAACCATTTTGATTTCAGGACAAGACTTATCTATGTGCTGGACTTAATAAACAAACTTGCCAATATAGACTACCAGGTGCTCGTCGACTTTTGGTTACTTGATTTATTGTTTTCAGTGTTGTTTTTTGTTTGGGGGGAGTAGATGACACAGATACCAAAAAGCGGTTTTTTGAATCAATTTGTCCGAAAAAATTGTTGTTGAACGGCGAACATGAGCAATAATGTTACAGAAATTCATCTTACTGTGGTACAATAACTAGTAGTGCCATGGATGGGCTGCTCGCATGTCATACGCGGTTAGACACGGTCCAGCTATCTCTGTAGAAAGGTCTGATTAGTGGAATGTGTAACTAGGTTCCGAGTGTGATTTGTACCGCCCTGCCTTGGTACCCTGCACTGAACACAGAGCGATCCATCCAGAATAAACACAAGCTCTTTTCCTCCACTTTCCTACTACGTCGTACAAAAAAGTGAAGAGGCCTATTTTTAGAACAGTATCAGTGAAAATGTGCATTGATATACACCTTGAATACTTGAATCTAGGTCAAGTGTCACGACCTTACTTCTGCATTGTCCTAAAAGTACTTTAGTATGTGAAAAAAAAAAACATAAATCTCATCATGTGCCTACATGAGCTCCAGATGAGAGCCACTCTCACATGTGTGGCTCTAGACTTGTGAATGAGTCACGGAGATGCCTGTATATAACAGTCAGGCACTTGTGGATATGCCGATGTAAATCAACAGTTTAGCCTACTGACATATAAAAAAAAGATATATGGGTCATGCGTTTACCCTTTGAAAACGTTAACCTACAGCTCCAAGGACATGGGATATGAATAATTCGCGAATGAACTATGGATGATAAATGACTGTTTATTGATAGAAGGTTGTACACATGTGGTGGGAGGGCTGACCCTCTAGTACAAATGTGGAGAGAGTCAAGCATTTCGCAGTCACGTGGTGAGGTTTGGTCAGATATAATATAATTGTCCACGGTATGTAGCCTAATAAGAAGGTGCACACAGAACTTCGCACTAATTCAAGGTGTTAACGATGCTCAAAAGCGCCTGCATATGTTCGTGGTATCATTCAATTTATATTTGGGAATTTGTCATCAAAAATCAACTATGTACCAAGCGTGTATCCTGTGTAGCAGGGTTACATTTTTTATTGAAAGTTTTTTAGCGCCCATACAGGCAAAATGTGCTTATATAACATGAAACTCAAACGTTGCTGCGAGTGAGGTTCAACCTAAAATGAGGTACTATCTGAGAGGCTCCATATCTGCGTATTATAACATCTTGATCAAATCCTGGTGCATAAGCGTGGTATTACTTTTATATGTTCACGCTATTTCTACGCTCCACCTGTCATGCTATGCTACCATAATACCAAAGTGGATAAAGTCACCACTTTTGTACCTCTATTAGTGTAGATTTATGTGTCGCACTCTCTGGTTCAGAGTTCACTATTCATATAGCACATTGATCTTCTCCTAAAAATGTTTTCATATCTTTTTAACCGGTGTGTATGTTTAAATCCAAAATAACAAGCATAAGCCTAATGAAAACCACCTTGAATCGATTATCTCTACATATCTGTTTCAACCGTTATGTTTAAATGGTCTTATTTCTCGGGTTTAGGGGGTAAGACCTATTATTACAAACTTCTTAAATTCAACAGTCAAAAGTATTGCTTACGCAAGTTCGCCATGAGAGAAAACAGGAAAGTTGCTGTGGAAATGAACCTAATTGGGATTTTCAATATAAGTCATTATGGTTCTGATATCTACCACTTTCACTAGCTCTCAATAATTTGCATAACCTATGTTAGTATGGGTATTTAAGTGCTGCTCAGATTTTCAGAAGAGAATAAAGTACCTTGACAAGCTTTCGATTTGTTCACTGTCAAATCCTCAGCTGAGAGGGGAGATATCTAAACAGACGACAAAGTTGCAGGGATGGCATGCATTAAGCAAGTTCCGGATCAAGGATGCTTGCCTCGACTGTTGTCGCTAATCCAGTGAGCGTCTCTCATTAATATGAATGGACCCTTAGCTTATAGTGGCGAAGCTGGATACACACTAGTGTTTGACAAGAAGGCTATAAAATATACGAGATCATCATACCTCCACTATCGATTGTAATTTATGTCCCTGGCATAGAGGTGCTAATTGAAAGGTGCCAAACTGTCATCTGTAAGAACAAGCGCCGACCCCCAAAATACCTTGAACTAATACTCCATATGCAATATAAGACTCGTACCCTTACTACTCAAGGTGGTTAGTCCTCAGCCAAGCGGTCCCGGCTGTTCGTACACAAAGTCGTCCACGATTGATAGTGGATGTTAAAGGCCAGAAATGCAATTGTGAGGGGAAGCTTGAATGTCCATGTACGTAGAAAATGAGTATCTGGAGTAGTCTTAGGTGGGAGGTAAATGGGGTGTCAGAGAGGGGAGTAATAGTGAAATAAATAGAGACAGAGGATAGAAATGGCATTGGGGACTATCTACGCGCGAAGGCCTTGTACTGTATTCAACAAGTGCGCAGCAGCAGGAGTTATCTTGTATCGCACTGTGGAGTAGAAATGGTTGATCCCCCCTCATATCCATTGATTATGCATGTCCCACATATTGTGGTTCCAGCACAATCTGCGTAGTTCGTGAGAACCTGTGAAGAAGAGGCGTATTCTTAACAACCCCATTTTTAAGATGTTTGACTAGTGGAACGAATACTGTCACCTCTTCAAGGTAGTCTCCCACCTTCATCTAGAAGAATCGACTAATCAGGTTGTCGATGACGATGGAAGACCCCTATATTTAACACTTTCGATAGTTATTGTACTCCGCTGAGATGTTTGAGAATCCATCGCATACGTACCTTATTAATGCGCTTGCTGGCTTTGACTAGCAGTTCTATGTGATTATCAGGTTCTAGTTAAGAAGGATTTCAATGTGTTTATTCATATGCCAAACTTATAGAGTAAACACATAAGCATAGAAGCGCTATTGTATAGAGAGTACTGTTGAGAACATAACGAGTCAGAATATTCACCTTTCGACAAATTTACAGGTAATACTAAGAATTATTCCATTTGATTATATTAACGCAACTCCTTCTTTCGTATTAAAAACTCAGTTCTGAAAGGTGTCTCTGTCTTCAGAACGTCAATTTCTGTTATCAAAACTTTATTGCACATCACGTTGGACGGTCTGAGCATAAAGTGAGTTGCTACCTATATCATATAACTACTCTACTCATATTTGCAAGAACGATGAGATTTCGTTATGTCGATTCATATGCCTAGATGCACATACTCTTTCATGGCGATTTTCGATGGAACGAGTTAGATCGCATTCACTAACCTTCTAGTGCCTCGCACATCTGCAGGTATGACTGAGTGATCAGAATAAGTGAATAACTCGATCAAGTTGTCTTTCTGAGATTTTCTAAAGCTTGATGATTCTGCTTTTAATTTTTTGGTTTGTAGCTTCATGACTACTGCATTAAGTGAGTAATTCTATATGTTGCTCTTTTCGTATAAAATAAACAATAATAGTTATATTACCAACTAGATGCTAGGTTTGTTCAAATTGTTAAGTTCAGAATAATGCTCAGCTCGTTTCTATACTAGTACATATTATGTGTGTGAACAACTCGACTCACGAGATCTCAAAATGGTAGTATAGTCTAGAGCAGATATAAACTCAATCACATTACATCTTTGCATACGATCGTTCCATTTCTCTCTCAGATAAATAAAGCTCTATAAATGCTCCGTGCAGTTGGAAGTGACCATATATGGTTAATGTCTTTTGCATGAATATTCAAGAAACGATGAATAATCCAGGACGTCGTTAATGATACTCTGTACCTCGTGTGTCTGTAAAATGTCGTATATGGAATGATTTGAGATCCTACTTTTATTTTATCCTTTTTAACAGTTCTATTTAGTTTTTACTTACTCGGTTGTCTATGGACTCATTCATAACGACATCTTGCATCGCATCTGCAGTGTATTTCTTTTAATATGGCACAGCTAGAGGCTTGTATAGATGCTCATCTCGGTGTCAAATACTCCAAAAGCAATGTGCTCTACAGTGTAACACTCAAGACAACAAAACAGTTTCGTCGTTTATAAGATGACTGACTCGAATCGATAGGTTGATGAAATTTGAAATATGGGGTAATAAGATCTCAAAAGCTTATAGTCAGTCGAATTAATTACCTTACTTTTCCTCGTGCGATCTCTCAAACTGTACCATACACTCTCACTTCGCTCGTTCTAATTGTTCGCTCGCTGTTTCTACATGTACTGTTGCGCAATCTTTCTCTTACCCAAAATTGCCATTTCAGTATTATTACATATGTCGCTTATTAAATGTGAATAAAAGATATAAACGGATCCATATCAGTTCATAGCATAATTCAAAGTGAGTAAAGCCTGCAGCTGGACATTGATCTGGAGCTGTACTGTAAACAACCACTGAAGCCCAGTTTGCCCATAAAAAGGATTTTTTTTCTGTTTTACAAACTAAAAAAATAAAGTATATGTGAGCAGACTAGAGAATCATAATGATTTAGGCTACATTAGCCAAATTTGTTTATGTTATTTTGTCAAATAAAAACATGCAGATGCTTTATAAGTCACAGTGATTTCCACGTGTTATCAGAACAGTTTGTACTTCTGCTATATTCCAGTTAAAGTGTGTTTTAAATCCACATCACTGATTTGTGTCATTACATTACCTCTTCATTAGGGGTGCACTGATAAATGGGTCTAAACTTATTGAAAAAAAACTTCAATTATGTTTAGGAAACTGCCAGCTGATCAGGATTCCTGTGTCGGTTACATAGATTACAAGTTACTGTATCTTTCCATTTAGGGTACTTTGTTTGCTACATCTTTAAATAAGGACTTATTACCTCTTCATTAGGGGTGTACTGATAAATGGGTCTAAACTTATTGAAAAAAACTTCAATTATGTTTAATTTTGCTGACATAAAAGCAGTTAAATTGAAAGTTACTAAAGATACTAAAGTCAGCTTATCATTTGTGGGCTGATGGCTACGTCTTGTGGTGGTTTCCTAAAAGAAAATCAAAAGGAAAAGCTCTTTGGGAT